>NC_056726.1:105303626-105671126 GCF_019279795.1 Protopterus annectens
GACCCCCTTATAACCCTCAAAAACATGAGTGTAGCCCATATTAAGACATGTCGGTACACAGAGCCCCTGTCCAGCAGGGACACGGGTGGGATCACAGGTATGTTCTGTTTCCCATGCATGTATACAGGGGGCACTTCAATAGGGGTATTGAGGAACTTGGCTTGGTGTGGACAGGGAGTGCATTCCACAGATGGGGGAGTGTGTAAGACACATATCTGTCAAACCAACAAGCCCTATTTATAGCACAGACCAGGTTGATGCTGCTCCTACAGATAGATTGACTGGGTCTTCCAGATGTGCAACAGGTCCATCAAGGCAGGGTGTGGAATGCTTTGTATGCCAGAGAGGGGTCACCTCTGCAGAGCGTATGGAACTGAATAGAGGGACAGTGCTGTTAGTCTATCTGTGTAGGGTAGGTGTTTGTGGTCCTGCATTCTCTCGGTGAGGATTCTCTGTGGTCTCTCCAGCTGCTGCATGTGCTTTGTGAGGTACATGCCGAAGGGGGCATTGAACAAAATGATTGGCCTAATAAGGTTAGCATACATGGTTCTTATGACCTCTTTCTCCCTGGATGGATGAACCTTATGTTTGGGTTGTCCCATCTGTGAACCTTTCTGTATAATGGAAGAAACATGGTGCTCAGACTTCAGGTTGCTATCAACCTGGGTGTGCATTTGCCTCACTACTAATTGTGTATGTAGGAAATTGTTGTCAATGTGATACTATATGGGTCTGCCAATCTCTGCAAAGGGGATGCTGATGCATCTGCAGACATTCAGCTTGCGGCAATGTTTCTGGCATCAGTCATTTGTTTTGTTGGGGCCCTGTTGTAAGACATCCACATCACTTTGGGTATTGATGCCTGCTCCCAGCTTTCAGTCGTCTGCCTACTTGGTCAGCCATAGGCCTGTGTTTATGGCCTGCACCTCAGGGGGGTATATCCCATATACCAGTGGCCCCCAGACTGATCCCTGGGGTATACCACACAGCACAGGTGCACTGTTTCAATTAACTAACCCTATTATGAATATGTGGGTTCGATCAGTGAACCAGTTTGTTACCCATCTAGTAACATATGAATTGCTGCCTAGTTGACATAGTTCATGTACTACGGCCATATGGGGTATAGTATGTAAGGCCAGGTCATGGTGGCCAGGATGCACCATCTGTCCCCCATCCATGCCTTTGTTGGATGCCTCAGGGAAGTCTTCCAGAGTCACTGACATACATCCCTTGAGAATGGCAGACTGTGTAGGGTAATATATTTGGATTTTGCATATGTCCCTGTTAATGAGATCCATGATAATCCATTACATGACCTTGCAGATCAGGCTAGTTAGACTAATGTCTCTTTCATTTCCTGGATTGGTGGACAGTCCACCTTGGTGTGAAGGGATGACAGTGGCTGTCTGACACTCAGCTGTGACAAAGACAATACTCAGGGTTTGGGTGTGCAGGGTGCATGATGATGCTGCCAGTTCATGCCTGGGTTTCTGTAGGTTGCAACCTGGGCTGTCTTCAGGTCCTATGGAGGCTGTCTTCTTGACTTTGAGAAGGCATTGCTGCCCTGTTCCCTAGTGATAAGGGTTAGGTGTTTAGGTACTGGGGATGTC
The DNA here is from genome assembly GCF_019279795.1 of Protopterus annectens. NCBI lineage: Eukaryota > Metazoa > Chordata > Ceratodontiformes > Protopteridae > Protopterus > Protopterus annectens. The sequence goes on from NC_056726.1 coordinate 105,305,240, forward strand.
CTGCTTCCATGATGGGTGGCAAAGATAAGACATTTCCACTGCATCTGTCAGCCAGTGGACTGGCTATATCTATGGCATTTGTGTATGTGGTGTCCTTGACCACCAGTTCTGCACAGATCTGGGAGCTTCCTTTAGGAATGCAGACATATGTGAGGAAGGCCTTACAATTGCTTGTCTTAAATGTGTGCAATTTGGACTCGGATTTGCCTTTAGTGGATTTGAGTGAAGCTCTTCTTTGTTTGTTCGGGTTAAGGGGTGATTACTTCCAATTGTGCACCTGCTCCTTCTTGGTCCTGTTCAGCAATGTTATCCTTGTGTTATATAGTTGCTTTATTGCAGATGTTTGTGGGCAGGTTTACTCTCCCTTGCAGATGGTGATGTTGTCCTGTCAGGTGTTCCTGATTTCGTGCATCTCTATATATATGGTGGTATAGTTGTTTTGTGTACATTTGTAAGTTGGTGCCTGTTCCTCTAGTGGGTAGGGTGCTGTTCAGCTGTTTATATCATCCCACTGGTGGTTGTGATCAGCTTGTGGGACATCTTCCTTTTATCATGACTAGAGGAGGGATCAGGGTTGATGGAGATATGAGATGTGACCACTTTTCTGTTGAATCTTGTCATGGAGGACGATACCAAAGGGGTGCTGCAGTGTTTGATCATGTTGGTTACTGGCAAATCCGACATAGGTATCACATCTTGTAGGGGTATCAAGTGGCTGTCCTAAGGATGTAGCATTGCTAAGATGGGGGAATATCTGTGCATTCCTGTTCTGCCATGGCTGGATTTCAAATCCATGGTTGGGTTATCTAATTCAGCCAGGATCAGAGTGACGGGCAGAATCTTGATAGATTTGTAGAGGGCCAGATATGTGGGGTGGGTGTCTTGAGTCAGATATGTTGGCCTGTAGCTACCTATGATTTGAATATGGGTCTTGTCAACAGTTGACTGCACATGGAGTGTCTCTTGTGTGTCAGACTGTTTGACCAGCCTGGAGGTGTGTTTCTGTCTACCATATATTTATACTCCATCTCCTTTGGCTTTGCGGCCTACATTTCTGGTTCTGGCTTTGTGATAGGATGAGTTATCAGGTAACGATGTGTTTCTCTCCATGGCTGTGGGCCGAGTTTCTGTGAGTGCAGACATGTCACCATCTTCCAGGGTTACAACTGCCTGCAATGAGGGCATTCTCCTGTTTAGACTCCCATACCTCTCAACTGTACAGATTTTCACAGAATGTCCAGGTTCATGCCTCATATATCTGGTCAGTTTCCCATAAGTTTGTGTTTTTCAAGCACATTTATTGCAAATCACTCAGGGTTTAAGTCAGGAAATACTGACAGAGACATTTGAGTTTCAGACTTCATATCCTTCATACAATCCCTGCTAATACAAACCCTGTTATTCTATCAACGTTCTAACATTTTAAGAGCACTACTTAAAAAGTGTCCCTATATTTGGGCCTTTATCCCCCCATTAGTTATGGCTTTGTCCAGATTTCTTGCTCTATGGGGTTGAGAGGTATGCTCCTAGCATTTGGCGGCATGCCCTTTCATTTGCATTTTGTTGACTGTGTTATGTTGGTAGTATGGACCCCATGACATTCCCTACAAGGGCACTAAGGGTGAGGCATGGGCCTTTGCCAGAGGCCTGTAGGCCAGGTGAGAGAGATGTAGGCCATCTGTGACAAGGCAGCACGTTTTGTCGTTCATATGTTCCCAGGTTGCCAGGCAGTGGATCCCCCTGGGATGACATCAGTAAGTGTACCAAGGGTTACTGACAATCACTTTCTGTTTGTATTGAGCTATCACTCTGGGCGACAGCAGGATGCTGCTTACAGCTAGTCCCTGCATGGGACACATATTCAGCAAGTTGAATCATGTCTGTTTTCCTGTAGTCCGGAAGGTACATCTGACATCGTACACACCACCATGGACCAGGCAGAGTGATACCTGTACCTATTGTAGGGTGACATGAGTGCATGTGTGATATGGCAGATTATGGCACCTGACAAACAAGTAACCATGGCTTTCTCTTTATCCTGTCTGGTGTGTGGCACATCTGTGTGTCTCACAGTGGAGTCTTCTATGAGTAACATGTTGTGTGTATGGTAAGGCCTTAGTGGTTGCAAGACCCTGGTGTCTGGAGTATGCGTGGTCTGTGGTGTGTATGTTTGTGCAGTTCTCATGTGTTTTTGCCTCTGAGGTGTCCTTTGCTTGGGGTTTAGGTTTGTTGTGGACCTCTGCTTATGCGGGTGTGTGTTGTGTATTTGCAGGTGATTTTTACTGCCTCCACACACTGCAGAGCACCTATGTTACTGCAAAATTTGTTCTGGTGTGCACATTCTCCATTTGTCTGGCCAGTGCCCCCCCCCCCCTTATGTGTGTGTCTCTTTTATCCTTCTGCATTCCTGTCACAGGCTCTGCCCACAGTGGCTGCTTTTATGCATTTGTAATTCTGATTCTGATGTGAGCAGGGTAAATTCCATAACATCACACACAAGGTTATGAACTTTACACCTCTGAGCATACCTATTTGGCAGGTTGTCCATCATTGCACCACTACATCTGCTGTGATCCTCAGATGTTTTATGTTACTATGTTATTATGCAGCTACATGTTGGCCTAGCTGTCAAACCATCACTGTCTCTGACAGCTGGACAGGCCCATATATGACAGTCAGATGAAGGCCCACACATGGAGACAGGGTGTTTATACTGTCCTGACAAACATAGAACAGTTGGGGGACCAGTTTGGTATTTGCTTGCTTTCTGTCATGGGTGTAACATCTGCTTCTACACTATCTGCCATTGATGTTTGACATGACCTTTTCTTGTTTTGCAAATAGTTGGCAGGTGAATACAATGTTAGGACAAGCAGAACAGATATTCAAGGCATTCTTGTGCTCCTTCTGTAACAACCTGCCATTCCACGGGTATGGCTGTTGGCCAGTGAAATGTTCTGTCAGTGCTGATACAGGAAGGTGGTAGCTTTTTATGACATGGCAGTAGACAGACCTTCAGGTACCTGCTGTGCTACTAGGCACCATACCACTCAACCTCTGAGGGCCAGACATCTGGACAAAGCAATAAGTAATTGGGGGACAAAGGCCTAAATATAGGGGCCATTTTAACTACTGGCCTTACAAACCTAGAAGGAGATGCAATAACAGATTTTGCATTAGCATGAGTTTTCCTATAGGGTATGATGTCCGAGGCACTACAAATTCTATAATTTATTTCTGACTTTAGTCTTTCATGATTTGCCAGTGATTTGCCAGGCAACTATTTCATGATGAAGAGACCACAAATATGATGCAAACCTCTGGACATTCTGTAAAAGTTCTGCACAGTTGCGAGGTATGGTAGACACTGTGTAGATTACTCTGACCTGTGAACTGTCCACATGTGTGGCCTCCTGTCTATGACCTGTCCAGCTTTCCAGCAGTAACAGATATTGACATCTGGACAGTGTGTACAACTCCTACTGTAGGTGTAGCTGACATGCAAAATAGTTGGCACTGCAGTTCTTGGAACATGGCCCTGTCAAGCACAGTACTGTACCTAGGCCACTAGTACGCAACAGCCGGGAATAAGTGCTGGCCACATCCTGACAGTATTAACCACACATATACATAGCTCATTGACCCCTGCATATTGTAGACATGCAACAAGTTATCATGTTGATTGCGACAGCCCTGGCAATGTGTGCTCTGCTGCTAATACCCTGAAACATACATGTTACTGCATTTCTATGGGAATATGGGTGTGGAGGGAGCACACCTGTTAACTGTACACATTTGCACAGACTGTGCTATTTGCTTTACATTTTGCTTCCATTTAGCATAGTATTGTGCCCTGTCTTGGAGACTAGATGCATATCACTAAAGACCACAGGTTGGATTGTAATGACATGCATTTGAGTTTCAGACTTATTACCCTTCAGAGTCTTACTCCAACTGCAAGACCTGCTGTGCTATCATGTGTAAGTCTTTAGGGGGGTATTTCATCATTGTCGCCATTTCATAGGTTCATAGATTAGTACTGTTTATATTTATGGTTTTCTACTGCTGACTTGCTGAGTGAGGCTGAGGGGTGAGTATGGGTCCCCCACACTGATATCCATGCCTGTGACCTATGACACCCCCAGGTAGTTAGCCCCCCCCCACATATACTGCAGTGGGATTTGTCACCTTGGGTACTACTGCATAGTGCGGGGAGGCCAGTATTGGGAAAACATTTCCTGGTGTCCCACATAGCTGTCAATTGTCTTCTGCTATCCCAGTAGGCCCCCCCATTCCCTTGCATGCATGCAACAATACCATAGATATGCTACCTGAACATACTAATCCATTCATTTATTGTTAAGAAGACTGACTTACCTTGTGCCTGCAGCAGTTGTGAGGACACTGCTTGAGTGCTGCCTATGTCGTATGCACCCAGTACACTGCCTATACATGGTAAGGTATAGGTAATGTGATGTGTGTGGCATCCATTTTACTGTGTATGCGGGTCAGAGATAGGTGTCAGTCCCTGGGTCCCTACAGTGTCAGTGTGTGTGCTATGTGTTGCTTCTTTGCCAAGGCCAGGGCATACTGGGCATGCCTCTGTCTGCCTACAGGAACTGGCTCAGGGGGTTCCTCCTCCAAGTCCCTCTGTGCCTGTGGGGACCTTGGCAATGGTGGGGGGCTGTGTAGCCCTTCCCCATGCTGTTCTTGCTGCAGCTGTTTCTGCAGGATCATATTGTGTAGCATGGCACATACTATGAACATATGTGCACATGTGGCTGGGGAATACTGCAGGGCTCCACCAGATATGTCAAGGGCATGGAACTGTGACTTGAGCATCTCAAACACATGCTCTATAATGATCCTGGTTTGTGCGTGTGTCTCATTATGGCATTCTTGAGTGGCTGTGTGTGCATTTCTGATGGGAGTCATCATCCACGGCTCCAGTGCATAGCCAGCATCCCCCACCAGATGGCCATATGGGATGTCTCCCCTGGTAAATCCCTGGTACAGCTGTGAGGAGTGCCAGATGTGGGAGTTGTGATAGCTTCCAGGGCTGCCAGCATACACATTAATAATAATGCCCTGAGCATTGCATATGACCTGACAGTTGATGGAGTGAAAGCTCTTGCAGTTTAAGTAGAACCTATCCTGTTCACTGGGTGGTGCTTTGATGTGGATGTGAATGCAGTCTATGGCACCCAGTACCACTGGGTAGTCTGCTACATGCTGGAAGAGGGACATATTGCTGGTCCTCTCCTCATGGAGAAGTAAACGTGCTCACCAGCATGTGGTAATATGGCATCCAGGAACTAGTGTAGTACCCTGGATGCAGATGCATGTGAGACCCCCATGATGTCCCCAGTAGGTCTTTGGAAAGTACCTGTAGCTAGTATTCTTAAGGCTACACATACATTTACTGGGATGGGTTCCCCTCTGTTGGTTCTGGGTCTGAGGTGAGGCCGGCACAGCTCGCAGAGTTGCTGAAGTATGTCCCTGTCCACCCTGTAGCGCTCTACTATCTCCAGATCATGTAGCCCCTGGTAGGTCACCCTGGGTCTGAACACTCTTCTCCTCTACAGTCTAGGGTGGTTGCCAGCATTATCCTCCTCACTGCCCTCAGCCTCTAGCACATACTGATGTATCAAAGCAACAGCAGCCCCTAACATTTTGTCGGTTAAAATTCCCCGAGTGTGTACACAAATGGTGCAGAGCTTGTGTGAAAAACCAGACTGGAAGGTGTTTGCACAGTTTATACTGTTGTGCTGCAGATGCTGCCTGTATGATTGACTGGCTATGATACATTCCACCTACCTGCTATTTTATTTGTACTTAATTGCTTTTATTCTGCTATTTCCCTTTTTTTCCTTTCTCATTTTCGCCCCTTTTAAGCCCCAAGGTGTACTGCACAAACATGGAGCCCAAATGTAAACAGTTCTGCTATTTCCGGGGGGATGTTTTTGTTTTTGTTATTGACTCGGTGCATGCTGCACAAACCCGTTTAGCTAAAGTAAACACTTTGAAGCAGAAATGGCCCTCTCTGGATGCGAACACACTCTTCATTTCATAGAAAAAGTCAATATAGCCTCAGCCACACCCCCTTGCTTAGCTGTGCTTAGCTAAGCTGAAATGGGAGCCGTGGCGCTCCAATGTGCTTACACCAAGCATGACACACCCCTTTTCATGTCAGCTACTTCTCCTGCTTACAAGACTGCCTTATAGCTCTTACATGGTTAGGTGCAGCCCGAGAATGGTCTCCCATTTACTGATTCAGTAGAATTTGTTCATTTGCATACCCCACTGCCTTAGTCCCTAGTTACACCACTACACCAGAGCCTTCATCCTAAGTAACCAGTGTTACCTGTTATTGTTTTGATTCTGCATGTCATATACTATAATGGCAAAATGCAGATTTCACTTAAAATTGTCTTTTCACATTTTTTTTTATTTTCAGCACAATCCCATTTACGTGTAGCTGCCTATGCTTAAATGGCGGAAATCGGCCAAAAAATAAATAAACTTTGATTTTTATAATTTTCAGCACTTTTCCATTGGCATGCCTAATGGTTATAATACATGCTTTACTTTGAGCTGTCATGCCTCTGTTTTGAATTTTGCAGAAATGTACTCGGTTAGTAACCAAGTACATTTCTGCACCTCACACTGTTCTGGCGCAGATGCCTGCCTGCTTACTGAATCACAAATTCACCTTATTTGTATGGTTGTCACCAGCAAATGAGGTAATTATCATTATTTAGTGGTGTCCTTGCCAGAATAGTGCTGGCAGCCTTGTGCACATCCCCATCCTTTTTTATGGGATCGCTTGGTGGCCATATTCTGTGCAGAAGCTGCTGCACTATTTCTGCATGGAAAAATGGTTTATTGAATCCCGGAGATAGTCTTTCTATTTTCCACAGTGTATTTCAGGTTTTGGCCCCCTTTTATAAATAAAAGTAATAGGTTTAGAAAAAATCCCTTAAAGGTCATAAATCCTAAAAAACATATTCCAGTTTTTCAAAATTATGACTTTGATCTTATGAATGTTTGAATTATAGTTCATGAAGTATGCCTGACTAAAACAATGAACTGCTGTGCTATTTGTATTATTTTCTTTGTTTACATCTCCCCTAGTTTCATTACGTATATCTATATATTTGTCCCACTCCTAAAATATGGGGAAATTTAGTTATTTTCCCCTGCTTGACCTCCTCTAGTATTTGGTAACCAACATAATAGGATACATTCTCTCTATGAACATATTTTCACTTTATCATGTCCTTTTATAAAATCATCATCATTAGATACCAATAGCGCCGTCCTGATAAACTGACCTTTTATCATACTATTTTTTGGTGGATAGGGTGATCACTTGTAAAATCCAAGTATGTGTTGGAAAATATGTCTTTCCTATAATGGGTATATTTAAACCCTTTCTCCTCATCTCTCATCTCCTCGTGTATAGTGACATCTAAATAAGAAATCATATTGCAGGAAATAGTATGCGTAAATCTTACAAATGTTGTGGCATGCTGTATTTATCCCCACTTTCTTCCCAGAATATACAAATATCAACTATGTAATGTTTGTAAAAGATCCATTTAGCAAATGGTGAATTAAATATATACATATGCTCCCATAATTTTAAAATCATATTTGCATATATTGGGATGCATGACGCCCCCATTGTTACTCCTTTACCCTGTTTGAAGTGCTCAAATTCAAACTAGATAAAGTTATTCTTTAATATTATTTCTAAGAATTCTATAATTAATTTAACGTCTATAGAATCTAAGGACCTACAATCTAAATGTGCCTCTTCAAACCATTTTATTTCTATATTATGGGGTATAGCGGTAAAAAGGTCTACTATATCAATTGTAAAAAAAAAAAATCATATTTTCCACATATAGAACGTTACTAATCCCCTTGAAAAAATTCCATGAGTCTTTAAATGCAAATTGATTTCCATCCCTAAACCTTTTTAATTTGTGTTCAACTAAAATTGACAAAGATTAATTTTTTGGCCCATTAGCTGTAACTATTGGATTTAATGGTGAATTATGGGTATCCTTATGTACCTTGTGGATACCAAAAATAGCTGGTTTAAGGGCCTTCTCTATATGTAAAAAATAGAAACGTTCTTAATTGATGATCTCCTGTAATAGAAGGTCTTTTAAACAATAATCTGTCTTGGAGTAAGTAATATTTTATTTTTTGAAGAATGTAAAATTATTGGTCTTAAAATGTTTTGTTATAATTTGGAGCTTTTCTCCCTGGACCTCCACTGAAAATAGACTTCTACCCATAAGGACTTTCCCTGTAATCAAATGTCAATAAGTAATAAATAAATTATGAATTAATTTAATTTTTGGAGAATGGCAAATATTTGTCCCATTAAGTAAAATATACATCATTTTACCAGTATATTCTAGTGTATCCATTATAACCATCCCTCCACCCTTATCAGGCATCATAATTCTAATAGCTTTATTTTCTCTTAGTTGTTCTAAAAGAGGTTTTTCTTCCTTATCTAGATTAAAAACTCTTTTTCTTGTTCTTATCAATTTAAGTCCTTATATCTTATTCAACTAACGCTTGGAATTTTTTTTAATTAAGGATGAAGGAGTGGATTAAAATTACTTTTATTTTTCAATATTAATTCCTGGGAGGGACTTCTTTCATTAGGAAAAAATATTTTAAAATTAATTTTCCTAAGAAACAATTTGTTTGGCTTGCTTGATGTACTCTGCCTAAATATTGTTGATCTCTGTCTGTATTTTATTTTAAATTGAATTTTTTTTCATTTCAGGCTTGGTTACTTCTATTTTTTTATCTTTTTCTTGTATTCCATTTGTTTTTTGTTAAGTTTTCTGTTCTGCTTGAATTTTAAGAGGTCTTGGCTTGGGTCAGTTAGAAAAGTTAGCAAAGAATTCCTTTGCAAACAGTGAATAACATCAGCTAATTAGTGGGAGGAGCTGATAAATAGTAGTCCTCATTTAGCTAGAAACATTTGGAAGTATCTCTATTTAGCTGGATTGCTTGTTTGGCTTGCTTGCTGTACTCTGCCTGAATATTGCTGATCTCTGTTTGCATTTAATCTTTTTCACCCACCCACACAACTGTTGTTGTTTTCTTAAACTTGCTGGCTTTTGAGTGGCCCGCCCCTACTATAAATTTAATTTTGGACACTCCACCCAGTCCCATATCATTAGCTCATTCTACTGAGTACTGAGAGATAATTTGGGAAGGCCCACCCCCTAGTTCTTAACCTTAAATTATCTTCTGTTTCCTCCCTTCACACTTAAAAATAAAAGAAATAAATTGCACTTTATTCAGCTGTTTCTACTGTATTTGTGTTTCTTCCTACTTTATTCCTTTATTTTGCTTTTGCTGCTTGTTCTTAACATTGTTCGACTGCATTTATTCTGCTGCATGTATTATTGCTTGTTAGTAGCCTGATTAAACTGTAACTGTTATTCTAAGCCTCTTAGTTTTGGTTTAAGAACTTGGGCTTCAAACCAGTTATTTTACATTAAGAAGGTTTGCAGTCTACACTCTTGTGGCAGGAGTAATAGCTTACATCCTTTTAAGTTGGGAATTGCTGGTTGAAGGCTTATTGTGTCTGTTATTCTAAAAGTGACATAGTACTGGTTTCAGTGTTTGGGCTTCCGGCCAGTTATTTTACATTAAGAAGGTGTGTGGTCTACACTCTTGCAGGAGGAGAAGGTAGCCTCTGCCCTTCTTAGCTGGGAATTGCTAGTTGAAAGCTTATTGAGCCTGTTTTTCTAAGAGTCTTTCTTCTGGTTTAAGCACTTAGGTTCCAAACCATTTATTTTACATTAGGAAGATCTGTGGTCTAAACTCTTGTGGCAGGAGAGGATAGCCTACACACATCTAAGTTGGGAATTGCTGGTTGAAGGTGTATTGTGTCTGTTATTCTGAAAGAGTTTTTGTTCTGGTTTAAGCACTTGGGTTCCTGATCGGTTATTTCACACTAGGAAGGTTTGCAGTCTGCACTCTTGTGGGAGTATTCTACTGAATTGCTGCTTTATTCAAACTGTTTTCTTTTTTTGTTTGTTTGGTTTTTTTTTTTTGTTTTTTTGTTTTTTTTTTTTTTTTGCTGTTGTGACTGAGATTTTTTGCACATTGAATTTCATGTACTTCTGCATTTTATAGCATAGGTCAGATACTCAGGCTTGCTGAATCTACACTGTTTGGTATCATTTGAGCACTAAAACCAGCCATCTTACATTAAGAAGCCCCCTGCACCCTTGTGGGTGAAGTGTGCGGCCAAAGACCCATCTGAGTTGGGGTTGCTAGAATAAGGCTCAGTCTTGGGCTTTCCCTCTGGTTACTTTGTTTAAAATCATTTAACTTCACTTGTATTTAAACTGTATTTGTGCAGGTTTGTGATCAGTTTACCGGAGCTGCTCAGAGATTGCACTACTGCCTTGCGATGAATTTATTTGTGCATCATGAAGCACTGATGCAGTTTTCTACCCCTAGCCCACCATAGAATAGACGCTTTTTGTTAGTCTTACAGTAAAACCTGATCCATCTACCTCACTCCTCACTAGTTACTACAGAATATACCTGCCATAATGAATGGACAATTTCCTACCATTTCTCCAGCCATCCTGATTTACATGGCATCCTGAGGCAATGTAGCAATTTCCTCATGTATACTGACAACCAGTTAGTTACTCCTAAAGCAAATAAATGCATGAGAGATGTATTTATACTATGAATTTGGAATCAATTCTCTCATATAACAACAAACCAGAAATCAAACACGTTGTCAACACACACACTTCTCCTCTTGCACATAACTAGCTCACAACACATAAACCCACATATGCGGAGGTACTCGCTAGGAGCCTACCTAAAGATCAGAGACCTCCCAAGCACAAACCTACTGCATACACTGCAGACCCAATAGAATCCACTGTATATAATAATACACAAAACAGTGCCTCAGCCAATAAGCTCCATGAGGCAAAACATCGCAAAACCAAATGTCTTGGTCATAGGCGACTCCATAAAAACTCAAAAGACACCTAAAAACTCACTGGTTATGTCCTTGCAGTAACCCAGACTAATCTTCAACCTTTCCCTACTTCTATCTTCACACTGCCTCTGGATACAAAATTGCACTCTGCGTACCTCTCTGTATGCAGTAACTGTTACTAGTAAGATTAATATAACTTCCAGTATTTATTTAATCTATCAATGAACTGTAAAGTACCCCATATATCATGTTGTAAAATGACTTATATTATCCCATATACTCTTCCTTCTTAGTATTAGTACTTATTCTAGACTCCTTTTTTGTATTCTCATTTCCTCCTACTTTATTTGTTATACATCTGTATATGATATTTTGTGCTATGTTTGGAGCTTTTCTCCCCGGGCCTCTACTGAAATTGGAAATATATCTAGTTAGATTAGCCCGGTTAACAAATGTAAAATAAATAAATAAAATAGTCAAACACACAGATGTCCCACTCACCAGGCTGGACAAGGAGAAGGTCACGGTCAACTGCCTGTCAGGTGCCAGGATCCATCAGATCACACACACTCAAGTCTCTCAAAAACAAGTACCCTGGTGGGGCGTGGCCAAGATGGTGATCTAGTAACAGCACTTTCTCACAGCTCTCTTTCCTGAATAATATTTCAGACAGGAATTTTGAGAAAAAAAGAACAATAAGAGGATATTTTCGCTACTAACTACTTTGTAATATCCAAAGACATCATCAGAATAATTTTTATCAACTTTCATTGGAAAATTCCTGTCAAATTAAATACTAGAAAATCAACAGCAGCATCAGCTACTCAGAATGAGCCATCTCAGGAATCCACCTCAGGACCCAACATTCAAAAAAGATTTACATTCACTTATTTTAAATATTCAGGAGTTGACAAAAAAAAATAGATAAAATGGATAATAAATTGGACTCTTTTAAAGAAAAATGTTCTCAACAACTTGAACAGCTTCAGGAAATGTTCACACAACAGAAAGGTCAAATTTCTGTCATAGAACAGTCATTAAATGACATTGATTCCAGACTCCTACAAGAAGAACAACAAACTGAATTTTTACTGCAGCAAAATACACATCTTTTGGAGAAAATAGATGATATGGAAAACAGAATGAGAAGAAATAATATCCGAATATATGGTCTGCTAGAAAAAGCAGAAGGAGATAATATAATAAACTTTCTTACTACCTGGATCCCAAATGTATTAAAATTGCTGGAAGCCCTTTCTTATGGTATAGAATGTGCACACAGGTCATTGTCAACTTCAGGGAATGCATCTTTAATCAAAAACAAACCAAGATCCATAATTGTAAAACTTTTCTCCATGCAAGACAAGGAATTCATCCTCAAGACTGCTTGGACTAACTCACCCATTAAATATAATGATGCATTAATTAGATTAGATAATGAATACTGTACAAAAGTGGTTCTCAAAAGAAAATAATTCATCCCAATAATAAAGATCTTGAAAAAGAAACAACTGAAAACTCATCTTTTGTTTCCAGCAAGACTTCGAATTTTCCTTCCAGTAGGAATAAAAATATTTGAAACAGTGGACTCAGCAATAAAATATCTCACTACAAATAACATTTTAACACAAGAAGAATCTATGGATTGGACAAACAGTACACCAAAAAGAAATGCAGAAGTAAACAACTGGAAGACTGTTGAACAAAAGAAAAAAAAAACTAAAGGACAAATAACTTATATATTATATGTAATACAAAACTTTAAACAATGTCATAAAAACTAACAGGAAATCTTCCAGTCATAAATCACAGTAATATAACAGGTACAGTTTTTATTTATTTATCTCACTTTAATTTAGAATAAATATAAACTAAGTAAATTAATCATCATCACTTAGGTCTGTACAAATATATTTGAAACCTGATAACAGTGTTTTTCTTTCTCTACATCTCTGACTTAATCATTAACAAACAAAATGCATAGAGTGATATATTTAAGATGTGTGCTAACTGATATTTGATTCAAGCTGATACAACCATCCCACCATATATTTAGCTATCTAGCAATTTGTTATAAAATCTCTTAATGCTTTATTCATATAATATGTCTAAGCTAAGCTTTCTGACCAGGGCAGGGGGCGGTGGGGATAAATACATTTTTTGATGAATGATATGTTTGTGTTAGATATTTTGCATGGTTGAAGTACTTAATTCATTATTGCTGTCGTAATGATTTACTTTATTGAGATAGAAAGGCAGCTTGAGTGTGTGCAGAATTCTGGCTGTATGAAATATGATGTTGTCGCATCCCGGTGCACCACATAGGCTCTTATTGTATTTATCATACATAAACAAAGCTTTCTGATTAGAAGGGGAGATAATGATGTGTTTATTGAAGATGCTTTAACTGTGCTTTAGCTATGTAAAAAAAAAATAATATTATCACGAGCGATACCTTGAAAGATAAGAAAAATCTTCACTACTTCCCCGTTCCGTCCACGAGACAGCAGCTTAAAATATTCATGCAGGTAATGTCTAAATGTTATGTTTTTCATTGTGAGCACTTCATGATTGCATATGGCACCCTTTAAATAATACGTAATTGCAATATCACTAGGAAAGGAAATAAATCCCAAAACGAGCACATCTTAAAATTCTCCAACTACAAGGAGAAAAGAGATATGTATAAGGAAGATGATTGAGTTGTACTGGATGGTTGTAGTTAGTTAAGAGATTAAACCCTTATATGCTATTACAGTAATTTATTTTACTCTACTAGAATGTCATATTGAATCTTTTATATGCAGTAACGCACTAGGTGCTGTTTGTTTTATTAGGATGTGTCATGAAATATGCCCCGCATATAACACAGATAAAACTACACAATAAAAAATATTACCACGAGCGATGCCTTGTACATTAAAAAAAATCTTCACTACTTTTCCCGCTCCGTCCACGAGACAGCAGCATTAAATACACACGCAAGCAACACCTAAATGTTTAACTTCTCATTGCGAGCACTTCGTGCTTGCGTATAACGTCCCTTAAATAAAACGTAATTGCAGCATTACAAGTCAAGGAAGTAAATCCCAAAACGAGCACTTCTTAAAGTGCTAGTACACCTGAATTATGAAACTAACAAATAAAAGACATAAGAGAAGTTATGAAACATATATAATTACAGTATTAAGCACATAAAACATGATTAGATTTAGCAAACAGACACTAAACAAAATGTTCTAATAGCTACTTTATATACTAACAGAAATAGAAACCTACACATAATTATTGTTACAAAAAAGTTAAATATTATTAGATATGCAGTAAGACACTATTGCATAAGTAGATATAGAGATTAATATTAAGAATTTCCAATACTAGAATATTACATATATACAACAGGAATCATAAATAATTACATAGGTTCATATGTTGGTGCTGGAATATCAACCCTAGGGGCTATATAAGCCTAATCATAATAATTTCCTGGCTATTTCTTTCCACATTATTTGCTTACCTGGACTCTTGCTTGGTAAGGTGGCCAGTTTGATCCCCGGGGTGCTTTTCTCTCTCCCATCCAATCATTAAGGTTCTTTTTCGGAGTCTGGCCACTCTCTGGGTCAGGAACCTATCTCTCCAGTGCATTTTACTTGAGTATTTTTGAACCTTAAGATGTGTAAAGACCATTACATGTATATGTAAGTATATATAAATGTATATATGTATATATATTGTCATATAAGTTGACACAAATTTTGTAAAGAGTTCTGGAATATGACTTAAATAACTACTTTCTCAAAAGTTAAGTGATAATAAATCTAATTATTTCATTAAAAGTGAGGAAGAAAATGGGAAATACTCATATAATTATAGAATAGATAATATTCTTATAGCACAGATATTACATGATACAGACTCTAGAAGTGAAAAATTACCTTAAACAAATTATGAGTCTAATGAAACTACAATCTAAAAAGAACATAAATAATATGAGAATTTTAACCATAATATCTAATCGACAAGGTATTGGTGTCTTAGCAGTGTGAATTAAAGCAACTGTGTCATGTTGGATTGATATGTGAAATGTTGTACTAAGATGAAACAAATTTTGTTAAATGTAATTGAAAAATTGTTTTTGGAACCCTGATTATAAGAAACTCTATAAGTAAGATTAAACTAGTATAAGCATGTTATTGATGTATAAATATTAATACTTACATACAAAATTGCATATAATTATCTATTAGCTGATCATATTAACTCTTTGATATATGTAAACAGTGGCATACTAAGTTATGAGGTTAAGAGACATTAGTCTAAACACTATTCACAGATTTAGAAGGTTTGTGTGGGCACTTATGTTACTCATGCAAAGAGGTACATTACCTCATAGAGATAGGAAAAGGTGTAACCAATTAGAATTAGTTAATTTAGAAGTTTCATTGTTTTCTTATACTGTTTTGGTGTCTACAGAAGATAAGCAAAACTTCCATATAAAGAATAGTGTAAATTATACATATAGTGTAAGCCAAGAGTTAAAACTATGTATATTTACTGCCATACAAATTAAACATAAACCACCACATGAAATATATGTCTATAAATATTAATGGACTGAATAATAATATCAAAAGGAGGAGTCTATATAAATACATAAATCTACACAATCCCCAAATAGTATTTCTTCAGGAGACGCATCTACTAGATAAAGATATAAACAATCTCAATATTAATAACTACACAGTATTAGTAAGTTCTCAATATAAACAAAAGAAGAGAGGAGTAGCTATACTAATGCATAATACAACTATTTCTCCCAAAATAATTAACACTTTTCAAGACACAACTGGTGTGTTTTGCTTAGTGAATATAGAGCTGAATAGGAAAATATACACTTTAGTTAACCTATATTGGATTCCAAGACTTGGTGTAGAAACAGTAAAACATCATTTTGAAGAAATATTACATTTAACTAAAGGTAGTCTAATAATGAAAGGAGACTTCAACTGTGTAACAGATGACAAAGATACAGATTCAAAAAGTAAGAGCAGAAAGTTACCTATATCAAAGATAATTATAAAATTTATAGATGCAATCTCCATAAAAGATATAAATGAATTTGTTGATCCAGACTCATTAATTTATACTTTTTACTCTCATAGATATAAGACTAGTTCAAGAATTGATAGGATATACATATCCAATGATTTAGCAACAAAAATAAGTAATCTCAAAATAATAAATTGTCCATTATCAGATCATAATGCTCTAGTTTTTGAAATGGAGCTTATGCATATAAATAATAATCCCATTACAAGAATACCTTCATATGTTACAAAATTAACAGACTTTAAGGAATTTTTTGAAGGTGAAATAAAAACTTTCCTTGAACTAAATTCCATGGAGAACATCTCAGAAATATACATCTGGGACTCCTTAAAAGTATATATATATATATATATATATATATATATATATATATATATATATGGAAAAGTACTATCCTGGTATATAAATAAAAGAAAAATATGGAATAAAGACATGCTAGAATTACAAAAGAAAGCTGATAAATTAAAATTAGAAATTCAAGAAGGAAATAAAGATTTAATTCAAGAATTACTACAGATTAACAACACATATGCAGAAATTTTACATCACAAGACAATGATTAATTTCCCCCTCCCCCCCAAAAGGAGAGATATCTATACCAAGCGATTGCAGCCCCCCAAACATCTCCAATGCCCAAGTGAGAACTGCTCTCTCCAAAGCAAAAAACACAGCATCTATGGGACCTGATGGTGTCCCAGGCTGTGTGCTCCACAAACTCAACGAGGAATTAAACCCACAGCTAGGACAGCTGTTTAATCATAGTCTTACCTCTGGATACGTACCCAGGGAGTGGTACACTGCAACTGTGGTCCCACTTCACAAAGGCGGTGCCTCCACTGACCCTGGAAATTACCGGCCCATTAGCTTGACAAGCCTTATCTGCAAAGCCATGGAGAGGATCATAATGGACCTCATAAATAAAGACATAGGGAATTTGCAGACTTTGGATCCATCCCAGTTTGGCTTTGTCAAAGGCAGATCATGCCTTCTAAACTTGGTTGACTTTTTCGAAACAGTCACCAAAGCCATTGATGGGGAAAGGCAGTCCATACAGCCTACCTCGATCTGGCGAAGGCCTTCGATACAATACCCCACTCGGGTATCATTGAAAAACTCATCAGCTTAAATGTTAACCCATACATCACAAGATGGGTTGCAAACTGGCTGAGTGACAGAACCCACAGGGTCAGAGTTGCTGGCGCCATGTCAGACTCAAAGCCTGTCACAAGTGGTGTACCACAGGGCTCAGTCCTGGGCCCACTCTTGTTTGGCATCTACTTTTCTGAAGTACAAGCAAACACAGGAGGGTTATGGCTGACAAAGTTTGCAGATGACTGCAAACTGGGCGCCATAGTAGAAAACACATCTGACACAGATATCCTTCAGAAGGGTCTCACAGAAACGGATAACTGGTGCCAGAGCCATGGCCTAAAGTTAAATGCCAAAAAATGAATAGTCATACCCTTCGGGAAAAACAAGGTTACCCCTAGCTACCAAATAGGTGGCAATCCACTGAGCACAGAAGAAGTTATCAGGGACCTGGGGACCCAGGTTGATAGTAGTCTGTGATTCGACACCCATGTAGCTAAAGTAGTTAGGAAGACCTTCTACATTGCCCACCTTATCATGAAGGGATTCTCATCTAGATCAAGGGAGGTCATAGTCTCCCTATACTCATCACTCATCAGACCAATGATTGAGTACAATGCCCCATTCGAATGTATCTGACCCGACACTTGCAGCAGCTGGAGAGGCCACAAAAGTTCCTCACCAAAAGGATAAAGGGTCTCAAACATCTGTCCTATGCTGCCCGACTGAAAGAACTCCAGCTCTATTCAGTCACTTACCGCTTGCTCAGAGGTGACCTTTGCCTAACATACAAGGCCATGTCAAACCCAGATTTGATGAATATGCTTCACCTCAAAAAATCTAGATCCGTCAGAGCCACAAGGGCGGGAGACTTAAACCTCGACACGGCTATTAATAGGACGTGCTGGAGGGATAGATTCATCACCCAAAGACTCCCTATGCTGTGGAATAAAATCCCGGTATATGTGAGGCAGAGCACCTCGCTGGCCTTGTTCAAGAGAAATCTTGACCAATGGATGGGAGATCGCAGATATACCCCAGGGATTACCTCAGTGTCACTGCTCGACAGAGGCACAGCAAAATAATGGGTATAGTTCCCCATACTAAAGGCTTGGCGTAAGCCACAAAACTATGGGCTAGGCTTGTAAATGCCCTCGGGCAGATAGCCTAGTATGAACCTATGAACCTATGAACCTATGAACCTAGAAAAGATAAAATTAAATTCTTATTCATCAAATCCAGCACATCAGAGACAACTAGCTAATAGAACAAAAAATAAATAAAATTGAGGCAAATAAAAGAATGATATATCCCTAATGCAAAGAAAAAAGCCACAGACCTAAATTGTATATTAGAAGCATTTAGATTACAATATAACAATGATAACTTCTCAAACATTCAGGGAAAACCTGACAAAGATATACAAAATTATCTTAAAAACAAAATTCTTACTAGATTAACACAGGAACAAAATGATACTATAAGTAAACCAATTACTATGACAGAATTAAGATCACAGATTAAAAAGCTTAAACTAAATAAAGCACCTTGCCCAGATAACATAATACCAGAAATGTATAAAGTAATACCTAATCAAGCTATATCTTTACTCTTAAAAGTATACTCCATAGTTAATCAAGATATAATTATACCACCTTCATGGAAATACTCATTGATATCACCAATAATTAAATCAGAGAAAGATGAGAAACTATGTTCACTGTATAGACCAATATCCTTATTAAATATTGATTATAAAATGTTCATGGCAATATATGCTGACAGAACTAAACACTTTCTTCCCATGCTAATTCATGATGACCAGACAGGATTTATTAAAGGAAGAAATACATATGATAATCTTAAAAGAATTCTGTAATTGATAGATTATAGTAAACATGCAAACTTAGATTTAAACATAATATCCTTAGATATTAATAAAGCATTTGATTCTGTTAACTGGAATTTCCTTATGCTAGTCCTAAAAGAATATAATTTTCCTACATCCTTTATTGCCCTTATCCAGTCACTATATAAAGATTCCATAGCATATGTTAAATTAGGTTCATATAGATCTGGTCCCATACAAATCAAAAAAGGAACTAAACAAGGCTGTCCTTTATCACCACTGTTATTTGCATTACTTATAGAACCATTTGCAAATCAGATCAGATCAAATAGTAATATGAAAGGCATCTGCATCAACAAAACTTTATCTCTTAAGCTACAGCTATTTGCAGATGATATACTTCTTACCCTAACAGACACTAATGCATCTTTACAAGCTTTGTTTAAGGAAATAAATAATTTTCAAACTATCTCAGGTTTACAGTTCAATGAAAACAAAACAAAAATTATGTCATGTGATACTAAAAAGAAACATATAAACAAAAAAAAATATTCCAAATACATAGCAGAAGATAATAAAATAGTATATTTAGGCATAGATCTACTTGAAGACTTAACTGACTCACTTATATATAATTATAATAAAACGCTAGATAAAATAGAGCAAGTGATATCTAATTGGAACAAATATATGTTTACAATGGGAGATAGATTATATCTCATTAAATCAATTATTTTTCCTAAAGTATTATATCTAATACAAAGTTTTTCACTGCCACCACCCAAGTATATCACTCAGAGATATAATAAACTAATATTCATTTTTTATGGTTCCCAAACAAAGCCTGAATTGCCTTAAATAAACATTTACCAAATTGGGAAGATGGAGGAATCAATGTACCTGATATTGAGATATATATTATGTCCTCTGTTGTTAAAAATGTATCCCTATGGTTAAATGATCACTACAAACCTATATGGAAACAATTACATGAACAGCTCTATATTGAACTTAATCATAACAACATATCAGATCATTTAACTATAATACCATTTCCTTTAGTTTGGATGTTAAAAGATTATCTAGAAGGTAAAAATAAAAATAATAAACTCCCATCCAAATATATGAATATAACACTAACAACATT
Organism: Protopterus annectens; assembly: GCF_019279795.1. Taxonomy (NCBI): domain Eukaryota; kingdom Metazoa; phylum Chordata; order Ceratodontiformes; family Protopteridae; genus Protopterus; species Protopterus annectens. Next base: position 105,325,445 of record NC_056726.1, read on the forward strand.
TAAAACATACATAAGCAAAGTACCAAATATTCATTCATGGTTCTTTCTGACCTTCCCTATAGCTTTCACACCCACTATCCTTGATACCTTCCAAATTCAGAAAATCAATATCCTCAAGACAAGCTCAATAAGCTACTGGCATCAGCTGGTAGAACAAGACAAAATATTAACTAAAGATCAGATAATCAGAAAATACAATATAAATAATGACTCATGGCTACTTCTGCAAAATCTAAGGCAATACCTTATAAATAGAATTGGACAAATGCAAGATACAGTTAGACATAGCGTCCCAAAGTTTATTGAATATATTATTATAATTAATAATCAACCTTATCAAGGTGCTGGATATTTATCTAAAATTTACAAAATAATTAAAACAACAAAAATATACCAAACAGACACCTACTGGAATTCTTATACACAGATAAACAATCACCCTCCTAACAAAAAGGAAAAAAAGATTATTTTAAAATCTTCTAAGAAGTCATCATTATCAATAAACTTGCAATTATTCACTTGGAGATTTTTTAATATAAGTTTTTATACACCACATAAAGTATCTAAGATGTATGCTAGTGAAGATCTTTGTTGGCGATGTCAGACTAAAACAAGAGCTGACTGGCAACACATTTTTCATGAATGTAACTGTCTTACTTTGTATTGGAATAATATTAATTATTTTTTTCAGACTGTTTTTAATGATAATTATCAATTATCAAAATCTATGATTTTATTCAACTCTCCTGTTCCGGATTGTGTGCCAAAAAAAAGATTTTAAAATCTTATGGACTTTAATGGCAGCAGCTCGCAAAATCATCACCATTCACTGGAAAAGTGAGACTCTTCCTACATTTAATGAATTTAAAAATTTAACTAGAACAGTTGGACAAATGGAAATATCTACACTGAAGAACAGAACTACCAGACCTACATCCTTATACAACTTTTGGATGAAAATACTAGAAATAATTGAGAAAATGGACAAAGATATATGAACTTATATATCATTCTTCATGTTACACTTTAAACTTATTTATAGCTTTCTTCTTAACAGACACCAATGTATATAGTTATATAATCTTTTTAAAGTTTATAGGTTTTACAATTGTTTATATATCATTTTTTTTTTGATTTCATGTAATATTTGACAAATTATCAATAAAAAAAAAAGATTTAAAAAAAAAAAGTACCCTTATGACTCTGTCATAAACCATGTTGGAGTGAATGAGACATACCTCACTGGACTATATGAAGAGAAACATGACTGAACTCTCAGATTATGTGTCCCAGGCAGGTATGTCCCTAGCCCTAAACAGCATTTTGCCTTCACCCAGGATGATGACTCAATATAAACAAAAAATGATTGACTTCAACAACTGGCTTAGCTTCTGGTGTAAATCTAAGGGGATCCACTATCTGTCAGCCTGGGAAGATATGATCAACAGACCATGCTGCTTTGCCAGAGATGGTCTGCACCTGTCACTTCTTGGCTTGCAGTTACTGGCAAAGGTACTTGCCTCCCACATAGTGCCTTTTTTAGGCAATTTCATAACAACAAAATTCCCAATGTAAAAAAATCCATTAAAGACAAACTCAGGGTTATGCTTCTTAATGCTAGGAGTCTAAATCAGAAACTTCACTCACTGGAAGCATTCCTTACCTTGGAAGATGCTGATGTTTGAGCAGTCACAGAGACATGGTTCAAGGTCACAGAGAGCACCTCAGCCATGCAAGGCTACAATGCCTTCCATGTGTTCAAACCTCAAAATGAGCATAAAAGAACCAAATGCAAAGGTGTATCCATCTTCATTAAAGACAAATACATTTCAAGACTGGTCAAACAGTATGACTCCCTAGAGCTACTCCACCTTGAGAACTATAGACCCATAAGCCCAACCAGCCATATCTGCAAGGCTGTGCAGAGAATCATCATGGATCTTACCAACAAAGACATAGGTGTCCTTCAAACTCTTGAACCGATCCAATTTGGCTTCGTTAGGGGTAGATCATGCTTATTAAACCTGGTGGACCTCTTTGTGAATGTCATCAAAGCCTTGAAGGAAGTCTAAACAGTACATACTGCCTATCTTGACTTAACCAAAGCTTTTGATACAATCCCCCACTCAGGCATCATTGAGAAACTCACTCATCTGGGAATTAACCCATATGTCACTAGATGGGTAGCCAGCTTACTCACTGACATAATGTATACAGTCAAAGTTCAGGATTCCACCTCTACCTCCAGACCAGTTAACAGTGGTATAAAACAAGGATCTGTACTGGGCTCCTTACTGTTTGGAATCTATTTCTCAGAAGTCCAGGTGAAAACAGATGGCCTGTGGCTTACCAAGTTCACTGATGACTGCAGACTGGGTGCAATCATTGACTCCTCCAACGATGTTGACATAGTAAAAAAGGGCTTATGCAGACAAATGATTGGTGCCAAAGCCATGGACTTAAACTAAATGCAAAAAAATGCATTATCATCCCTTTCAGCAAAGAAGTCCCAGCAAATTACAATATTAACAATACCTCCCTTAGCTCAAGTTCTGTGATGAGAAATTTGGGAACACGGGTTGATAGCAACCTTATCTTCTATAACCATGTGTCCATACAGGTAAGGAAGGCCTTTTATGTTGCACACCTCATAAGTAAGGGCATTGTATTCACACACCTACATTCATGGAAGCTCTCAATAGAAATCTGCTCAAGCAAAAGAGTCCTCCAAAGCAAAAATGCATGCAACCTCCACCCCCCAACACAGCCCAAATGACACATAGCCCACAAACTCAGTGTGCCACTCAACCACAGCCCATAAGACATAACAACGTACCCAACACTCTAGTCATAGGTGACTCTATAGTCAGGTACACTGATGTTCCACTCACCAGGCTAAACAAGGAGAATGTTACTGTCAGCTGCCTGTCAGGTGCCAGGATCTGCCACATAATGAATGCACTCAGGTCATTCCACAAAAAGTACAAATATGACTCTGTCATTCTCAATGTTGGTGTGAATGACCTGCAACGTACCTCCCTGGACTACATGAAAAGAGACACGGAGGAGTTCTCCAATCTGGTAGCCCAGGCAGGTATGACCCTAGCCCTGAGTAGCATCCTGCCATCACCCAGAATGATACCAGAGTACAAGGACAAAATTATTGATTTCAACAATTGGATAAGCTTCTGGTGTCATTCTAAGGGGATCCAGGATCTGTCTGCCTGGGATGACATGATCGACAGACCATGATGCTTTGCCAGAGATGGCCTGCACCTGTCGCCCATGGGATTCCGGATACTGGCTAAGGCTCTTGTCACCCCTAAAGTGCCTTTTTAGGCAAATTTCAAATGACAAATTCACCACCATAACAGGTACAAGCAAGCAAAATCTGAGGGTAATGCTACTCAATGCTAGAAGTCTAAACCTCAAAATGTATTCACTCGAGGCACCCCTTAAAATGGAGAACATCGACATCTGTGCAGTGCCAGATACCTGGTTCAAGGCTCCAGAGAGCACCTCTGCATTACCAGGCTATAATTCATACTACACCTTTCGGCCACCTAACCTGGACCGGAACACTAAAGGTGGAGGTGTGTCCATATTTATTAAGGATATCCACACCTCCAGGATAGTTGCTCAGTATAATGCATCTGAGATTATCCAAGTGCAACTAACTCTGGGCAAGACCGCAATCCAAATTGTAACTTGCTACAGATCCTCCACCATACCCCAGGATTCCCACTCCTCATTTCTTGATATACTGGAAAATATTAGAATACAACCCAACACCCTAATAATGGGTGATTTCAACTACTCCACCATTAACTGGGAAACCTACTCATGTACCAACTCTTTTGCTCAACGTTTTCTGGAATTAATAAATTCCAATGCCTTGGATCAACTTATCCACACCCCCACCAGGGGCAGCAATATCCTAGACCTGGTCATTACCAACATGGGCAACCGGTGTTCCACACCAGAGGTCAATTCTTCTTTGGTCAGATCAGACTACAAGCTAATCAGCCTAGACATCTACATCCCTCCCCCAGCCCCCATTAGGGAAACCACCGTAAAAATGTCTCCAAAGCCAACTTTATGCTTCTTAAGACAGAAGTGGCAAACTTCACAACACACATGCAGACGGACAATAGAGGTATGACTGCTAAATCCTACACAAATGCACTTTATAAGCACTTACACGAGTGCATGGATCGTGCTATCCCTAGCAGAACCAAGATGCTATTCTCCAAAAAAAGGAAGCCAATCTGTTGGCCCCTGCCATAAACAAACTCTACAACAGAAGAAAGAAACTGTTGCAAAAAAGAGTAAAATCCCATGACTGGAAGAACTCCCTGGTCAGCCTCAAGTAAGAAGCTGAGATCCCTCATAAAATCCCCCAAAGCTAATTATGAAAACAAAATTGCCACTGATTCTAAAGACAACCACAAAGCATTCTATAGCTATGTCAAGAATCTCAATGGCAACACTCAGATCTGCTCTGAGTTACAAGATAATGGCACTAAATATACAGAACCAACTGATATTGCCAACATCATGGCAGATAGGCTCAGTGCTAACTTTACCCCCCCCCCACCCCCTAAAGGGCCCATCACCCATCTCACTACCGGAAGAATGCAAAGTTCCTGTAATCATGGCTGCACAAGTAAAAAACACACTCTCCAAACCCAAGAACACAGCATCCATGGGACCTGACACCATCCCAGGCTGCATTCTACATGAACTACAGAATGAACTGGCATCCCACCTAAGCACCATGTTCAATCATAGCCTCACCTCAGGCTTTTTTGCCCATTGAATGGCACACAGCAATGGTTATCCCACTCCACAAAGGGGGAGCCACCATGGACCCAGGGAACTACCGCCCCATTAGCCTAACGAGCCTGGTCTGCAAGGCCATGGAACGTATTATCATGGAACCTATAAACAAAGACATTGGTAATCTCCAAACTTTGGACCCCACTCAGTTCGGGTTTGTAAAAGGCAGATCATGTCTCCTAAACGGGATTGACTTCTTTGAAGCAGTCACCAAAGCTGTAGACAGGGGTAAGGTGGTTCACACAGCCTATCTAGATCTCGCCAAGGCTTTTGACACCATCCCCCACTCTGGAATTATAGATAAACTCACTAAACTAGGTATAAATCCCTATGTCACAAGATGGGTTGCCAACTGGCTCACTGACAGAAACCACACTTTGAAAGTAGCAGACTCCAAATCCAATTTCAGACCAGTGACAAGTGGAGTGCCACAGGGTTCAGTCCTGGGTCCTCCCCTGTTTGGTATCTACTTTTTTGAAGTACAGGCTAATACAGAAGGTCTTTGGATAATGAAGTTCACAGATGACTGCAAACTAGGAGCCTAACGATATGGACATCCTGCAAAAGGGCCTCACTAAGACAGATGCCTGGTGTCAAAGCCATGGCTTCAAGCTCAATGCCAAAAAGTGCATTGTCATCCCCTTTGGTAAAAACTCTGTACCCATGAGCTACCACATAGGTGGTAGTCTACTTAACACCAAAAGTATAAGAGACCTTGGAACACAGGTGGACAGCGGCCTCTCCTTTGATAATCACATCGCCACAGTAGTCAGGAAATCCTTCTGCATGGCACACCTAATCACAAAAGGTTTCTCATCCAGGAAAAAAGAGGTCATTGTCCCCCTCTACTCGTCACTCATTAGACCAATTATAGAGTAAAATGCCCCTTTTGGTATGTACCTCACAAGACATCTACAACAACTGGAAAGGCCACAGAAATACCTCACAAAGAGGATTACTGGCCTCAAACAGATGCCCTATACAGACTGTCTCAAAAATCTCCCAGCTTTACTCCGTCGCATATAGCCTACTCAGAGGTGACCTCTGCCTAAAATACAAAGCTATGTTAAACCCAGAGTTGTTGTACATGCTCCACTTAAAGAAATCCCAATCCCTCCAAGCTACACGCTCTAGGGACCTAAACCTTGTCACCACAATAAACAGAAAATGCTGGAGGGATATATTCCTGTCCCAAAGACTTTCCATACTCTGCAACAAACTACCTATCTATATCAAACAAAGCTCCTCATTAGCACTCATTAAGAAAAATCTTGATGATTGGATGGGAAATAGGAAATTCACCCCAAGGATCACCTCTTTGGCTCTGCTCGACAGGGGCATAGGAAAATAATTTTCTTGGGTTGCAAAAGCCAGGGTACCATTTTGGCTAGGCGTGTATAGACCCTAGGGCCAATAGCCTAATACCTACATATGAATGTATGAGTTAAGGCTGTTATAACTCCCCTGTACATATCCCTCATCAGACCACTATTAAAGTACAACACTCCCATCTGTATATATCTCACCAGACACCTGCAGCAGCTGGAGAGAACTCAGAGGTTTCTCACTGTTAAATAAAAACAAATGATAACAACACAGGAGGCTCAGATGCAAAAGTTTACTAGTGTACACCAGGAGGCAAAAAACCATACAAGTACAGAGTTTTGTCTGACATGATGCAGGAAATACACAATTTTATATAGTCTTACATTCAGGCTGTGCCCACCTTACTGACGTGGTTAGTCACAGGGCACCTACATCACTATGGTCTACAATATTCTATTCATAAGAAAAAGCTGATGTTATACATTTTAAAAGTTTTCCCATGGGAATAATACAGCCTTGCAAAGCACCTGGTTCGTTATAATGTCTTTCTGTAAATGTTACTCTTCCAAGGTCTCAGGCTAGCTTGAATACAATAGTCGGTTCACTCTTGTAATATACTTCTTTGTTCTTCTTGCAACTTTTACTTTAGCAGCTGTGTCTTATCTCTGATACATTCACAAGGTCAATTATCTCAGAGGAAGGAATAAGAATATTCAATGCTTTATACATTTAATTTTCCTGACCCAGCAGATAATCATTAGTGAAAAACATAAGCTTGCTGAGCTGGCTACTGCCAGGGTCAGAGTTCAAATACACTGCAGCTCCAAAGCTTCAAGCAATTACATGTAAAATCATTCTTATTGCCATATTGTAAATAGAATAAAATGCATTATATACTATTTGCTTTTAAACTAGCACTTTATACATGTTCAAATACATATTTTTCTAACATTTTCCTCCCTTTTAATACTTTTTATTCTATTCAGAAACATAAACAATGTTATATCGTCTCCTAGCCTTCTCCTTTAAGGACTTTTAACTAGGCAAGTAATTTAGTTTATATTTGAACAAGTTTCGTCTGGAATCAATAGTTCCAATTCAATGTCTTGGTACAAAGTTTCAGTTACAGATATATCAACAAAATCTTTGATTAATCTTTTCATACAGGGGATCCCAACAGACACATGCTCCTAATAGGAGCAGACCAACACAAATAGCAATCAAAATATTCATTAGGATAGAACCCCACCCACCAAACAGACTCTGGAAAAAGTTCGTCAGTGGGTTTGGGCCTGGTTCAGTCATGGCCGATACCTGCTGTATTACCTCTAGGTGATCATTAATTTCGTGTCGATTGTCTGGTATACGCACAGCATTCTTCTTTGATAAGCACAAGTACCACCTCTCGCTAGGGTGAAGTCAAGAGCCATTCGATTTTGTAGCATAACAGTTCTCATTGCATTCAGTTCGTCAGTCACTAGTTCGAGAGCAGAAAAAGTTGTGTTACTCATTACTTCGAGAAGCTTCGACAGTTTTCTCAACTCCCAGATCGATTTGACTGCTCCATATGCTGGAAATATTCCAGCCCAGGATATAACACTGTCACTCAAGTCCATATGAGCCAATTTTTCTTTATCTTTCACGGAATGATGGTTCTTCCAACCAGCTTCGATTTTTCCCATTGGATTTACAGGTTTTCTGATAGGATCTTCAGGTTTTTGGGCTACATCTCTTACATTTCGTATCTTACCTAGAGGTAATTCTGCAGTATGCCTTATAGCCGGAACCAGATAACCCAAAATAACAACTGCCGGACCAATTCTCAGGTAGCCATTTGTATGCTTTTTTCCCACAAATAAAATAACAGTTTTTTACTTTGGTACTGATGCGGGTTAATTCTGAATGAAACATTTTCTTGTCTATAACAGACAATTGTTTATGCAAAACAGGATTTCTCTGCACATCACTTAATGTTGTTTTCATTAAGCTCAAATATGAATCATAATTTGCGTTACAAATAGTGCTTTTATCTTTAGTTTTAATATAGCATTTATAAGATATAGTTATGTTACAGTTACTCCAACCCACTTGGAGTGTGTTATTCTTATAAAAACATACAATTCCCCTCTGTGTAATAGGCAAACACAATGCAATTTTGTCCTGTGATCTTACAGAACCTGTATCAAAAAGTAAATTTTCCCAAGTCTCATTTATCCCCAAGGGGACAGCGGACATCAACAGTCCTCCATATGCTGTTGGTATGGCAGTACAAACCCAGCAATTTGAAATGTTCATAGTCTCTACATATACACGCTTCATAGCTAGGTATGTGTTAAAGTTTGGATGCCAGTCTATAGACAGTTCATCACGTTTCTCCACTTTCACTTGTGTGGTTATATGTAGGAAGAACCACAACAAAAGGAAAGTCATCACAATCATAGTCAATAAATGCATAGTTAGCAAGATGATTAAACAATATCTTCGGGGTTGATCTGTATTTTTACTCATTTCGCTCTTGGCCATCCTGCCTTTGTTGTGTGTCAGTCACAAAATGTTTATCAAGCTGAAAATTCTTTACCGGTTTACAGTGCGTCAGGTGGACCCAGGATGACCTCTCAGCAACTTTGACTGCAGTAGGCGTCGCCAACAGTACCTGGTACGGTCCTTCCCACTTTGGACTCACCCAATTCTTCCTCTTCGTGACCTTCAACCAAACCCAGGACCCTGGGGTCAGCACTGCTTCCAATGGTCTGGTCTGTCTTTTATCTGAAAAAGAGTTCAGCTGCAAAACAGTTTTATTTGTTATTTTTTCCCTTCACATTTGTTTAGTTCTATGAAATCCATACAGATAGTATGGAACGGATATGGTGGTATAGGAAAACCCCCTTGCTTGGGTTTGAATGCTCCTTGTGCATGATGTTTGTTACAGATATGACATGCTGCACAAAATTTTTGTGTAAAGTTTGTGAATCCGTATGTTTGGAATATTCGATTTACTAACTGTACCATCCCCCCTGTTGAGACATGGCACTGCCCATGGCTCAACAAAGCTGCATATCTAAATAAATTAGACGGCAATATTGTTTTTTTTCTCTTTGGAGATATACAGTCCATTTTCGAGGATTGCACCTCGTTTCTCCCATTTTTGTTTCTCAGCTTTTGTAGTTAATGTCTGCATCGTTTTTAACATTTCTAAATCTAAAATCTCAGAGGGTTGTAATTCCTCTGTTAAAAGTAAAGTTTCTGAGTCTGAGGCTACTTGCTTTGCAGCTGCATCAGCTTTTGCATTTCCTTTTGAAATTGCATCCTGTTGTTTTGTATGAGCTAAACATTTACAAATAGCTACTTTAGTAGGTAACTGAATGGAATCTAACAAGTTCAAAATAAGTTGCGCATGATTAATCGGTTTGCCAGTAGATGTTATCATTCCCCTATTTTTCCATTGCTGTGCGAAAACATGCACTGTAGAGAAAGCATACTGACTGTCAGTATATATGTTCACACATTTATCTTTCGCTAGAGTACAAGCCCGTGTTAAGGCTATCAGTTCTGCTGCTTGAGCAGACAGGTTATGCTGTAAGGGTTGGGCTTCTAAAATCTCTGTATCTGTGACTACTGCATACCCTACTAGATTTTTCCCTGTAGGACCCTTTCTGCATGAACCGTCCACATAAAATGTCACCTCGGCATCATCCAAGGGCATATCAGTAAGGTCTTGTCTGGGCAAAGTTATTTGCTCAATTTCCTGCAGGCAACTGTGTGGTGTGCCATCCACAGGAGTTGGAAGTAACGTTGATGGATTTAATGTTGTACAACGTTCAATTACCATATGAGGTTGGCTCAGCAGTATGGTCATAAAGATGTCTAGCAGGAGATAGATATGCTACTTTCTCTTGCAGTAAAATTATCGTGACTGCATGAGGCACTCTCAATGTGAGAGGGTGGAACAACACCACTGAGGCCGAAGCCTGTACTGCCATTGCAGCTGCGACTACTGCTTGCACACAGTGAGGCAATGATCGTGCCACTGGATCTAACTGTGATGAATAGTAAGCTATGGGGCGTTGCTTATCCCCATGCTGTTGCATCAAAACTGATGTCATGTATCCCTGCTTACAATCTACGGTCTGAAAAAATCTTTTGTGGTAATTTGGAAGTCCTAAAACTATTGATGAAGCTATCAATTGTTTTAGTCTGCAGAAAGCTGCTTCTGCTTCAGGTGTCCATTGTAATACATCTTGTGCTGCCATTGGTGTTTTATATATTAAATCAGCCAGTGGAGCAGATTCTAAAGCATAATTTGATATCCAGCTTCGACAAAAATTAGTCGTTCCCAAGAAGGACATCATTTCCTTCTTGGTTGCTGGTTTAGGTGTTTGTAAAATTGCTGTTTTTCTGTCTTCGTCTAATATTCTACCTTCATTGGATATTACATATCCTAGGTATCTAACCTGTTTTCTCCAAAGTTGTAACTTATTTTTGTTTACTTTGTGTCCTTGTGCTGCTAAAAATTTCAATAATGCTATCGTATCTTCCCTGCATTGATGCTGGGTAGGGGCTGCTAGCAAGATGTCATCTACATAAAGTAGAATCTGACTACCTCCTGGTGGAGTAAACCCTGCCAGGTTGCTTGCCATTTCTTGTGCAAATATCGTTGGACTTTCATAATATCCCTGCGGTAGCCGAGTATAGGTATATATTTTACCCTGAAATGTAAATGCAAACCAATACTGGCTATCAGGATGTATAGGTATTGAAAAGAAAGCATTGCTTATATCTACCACAGTAAAATATTTTTGTTGTGGTTTTAAATCATTCAACAAAGTGTGTGGGTCTGGCACCGTAGGTGCTCTGGGTATTATTGCATTGTTTACAGCTTGTAAATCCTGTACCATCCGCCATTCCCCGTTTGCTTTTTAACAGGAAATAGAGGGTGTTACATGGTGAATCAAGAGATTCTACCAGTACTCCTTCCTTGAGTAATGCTGCTATTATAGGCTTGATTCCATGCTCTGCATCTTTCCTCAAGGGTATTGTCTTTTGTGGTCTAAATGCTGATTTTGGTGTAATAGTTACTGGTCCTGCTGTTTGAATAAGTCCTACATCTGATTTACCTGTTGACCAAAGAATATCTGGTATATCACACAAGGCTTTTTCTTCTTCTTCTAATAAGAATGCTAATCAGCTGTCTTCACTAGTTTGTAAGTGTACAGCTGGATGTGTCTGTGTTAGCCAATTCAATTTCTGTTTTTGTATTCCCTGTTCTGATAATTCTAAATCAGTTTGTTTTTCCCATCTTGTTACTTTTTCTCCTAAGTCTGCCCATCTCACATCCTTATTCTTTGTCAAGCTGACATGTGGTAGTCTATTAGATTTGTACAGTGTCATGAATTCCTGAGGTAGTGAACAGCTTACCATACTGTTTCCCTCAGTATCCCAATACAAGGTTCGTAATACTAATCTGTTAGCAGGATTTTTGAACAATTCTTGCTCATATTCTTTATCAGGTCCTGGCATGCTACAGTAGTATAGAGTACAATGTAACAAATGCTGTTGGTCAGTGTCAAGGGAGGGGGCTTACTGATGGCTACATTCATCAGTTCTCCGGTTACTGCCCATGGACCAGTCGTAACTAGGTCCTGGCTGTACCAGTAAAAGGTTTCACCCTCCGGTCGCATCACAAAAGTATCCATTTGTCTTTGTGCTTCCATACCCTGCATAGTGGGAACTACCGCTATGCCAAATATCTGCATAAGATCTCTTCCCAGTAAGTTTACTGGACATTTTGCAGAAACTACAATTTTACTTTTCTGAGTCATGCCTGAAACAGGGTCAGTTATTGCTATATCATGGGAGAGTGGCTCCCTATATAGCTGTCCATTTGCTGCTTTCACTAATATATAGACAGGTGATTCAGAATATTCTGGTAACTTTGAAGGGTGTATCAAAGTTCGTGACGCTCCTGAGTCACATAAGAATTTCACTTCCCTTCCTTCCACCAGAAGTGTAACTTCCGGTTTTGTGTTTGCCAAATAGAGCTCCAAGCTCAGTAATGCCAAATCTAAAATTTCATTTTCTTCATCCTCTACATCTGCTTGCACTTCCTCTGTTCCTTCCACTACATTTACGTTTGCCCTTTGTTTGTTTTCCTTCCCTGACGATTTCTGATTTTCATCACTATCATATAGTCAGTCCTCATCACCTTTATTTTCTGTAGTCACCTTTTTATTTAGCCTGCAATCCCTTGCTAAATGTCCTTTCTTGCCGCACTTAAAGCACTCACCTTTCTTTTTTCTCTCTTCAAAATCTTCTAACCTTTTGTCAGATTGTCTATTTCCCTGGGTATTTTTCTTACCCTTTTTACCTGACTGTACTACAAAGACCTCTGCTCCGTCTTCAGCTGTGAAGACCTGTGTCTTCTTTTTTCTTTTTACTATTAAAGTGTCTTTCAGCATGTCTGGCATATTCAAGTAAGGCTTGTAGCCTACTTGTTCGATGATCTATCATATGCTTTGTAATAAAGCTACTGATAGGTGCAATGCAACCTTTCAAAAACGCATTTTTCAGTTGCTGTTCATATGAGGTATCATGTGTCTGATTTTCAGGAATAGCCATACCACTATGGTTATTGAAACATTCCAATAATCTACCATAGTACCCATCTACAGTTTCATTCTCTTGCTGTATGCATTGATTAATGCAAGTCCAATCTGCTCTAGGTTTCCATTTTTCAGAAATTCGGTCTATAAGACCTTTGACTCTGTTGTCTAATTCTGCGTCACTATGTGGGAGTGGTTTAAGCTCTGCATTACGAGGAATCCAGGTGCCACAAATCATGTGCTAGTCTGGACCCACAATGTCTAACTACCTTTTCTACTTCTTCCCCATTCAAGTGGTAACTTAGTCTCATACCTTGTAAATCTTGTAAAAACTTTGTGTAATTAACTTTTGGATGAGGGATTCCCTCTGTAGCTTTCCGAATATCTTCCGGTGTCCATGGTCTATATACTAGGAGAGTTGGGTCCTGCCCTTCCTGTCCTGCCTGAGGATTTGGTACCTCGATCAGTGGACAGATTTCTTCCTCACTCTCTTCTAGTGTGCTTCTCCCTATTTGATATAAGTCTGTGTCCCCAAGTGTTTTACGTGTCCGGGACCTAGTTTCAATAGGATCTCTAACAAATGGTTTTAGTACTCTTGTAACTTCAGGATAACATGGAGGTGGACCAGCTTGTCCTCCTGCTTCATATCCTGAAAAAGGCATTGGAGGGGGCGGAGGGGGAGGGGCCGTCGCTATTACTGTATTATTATCCTCTTTGTCTAAAAATAATGTTTTTGCATTTTTAGTTTTCTGTTCCCTTCGGTTTACTTCCTCAATCCACCTATGTGCTTGAGGAATGCCTAATCGCTGTTGTTTTTTGCCTGACCTTCAAGGCCAGATTTAAGCTGTTTTAAAAGTTTAACTAATGAAATCTTGTTTAATTTACCATCAAATCCGTATTTATTAACCCATTTTGTATAATACCTTACATTATCAGTCCGTTGTAATTGCATATATTTTGTCATCAGTTAGCGGATCTCGCGATTTTTAGTGCACTGATTTTCCATTCTAAAAAATGTTACGTAACCCTTTTCACCACGTGGTATTTCAGTTCCTTACACAGTTTATCTAGAATAACTGCCTACCTTATTCTGTTTCCCTGATCTCTGACAAAATATACAGTAATTTCCTTTTGTCCCTGATCTGTATAACAAATCTCTGACAATGACATTTACTGTAACCTAGTCCCTGATCTAAAACAGAAAAAAGGCAAATATTTTCCTGCCTGAGCCTCCTGGGTCGACCAGTTCGAGACCGCTCTTCGGCCGCAGATCAGAAAGTGGCCAGCCTCTCAAGACGACAATTCAGTCGGAGGTCTTTGTGTTTCAAGAAGAACCGTTTTGGTAACTTCTCCTGCGCAGTATTCGACCACCGATACACTCTGATCTGCAGCTTACCAAGGGAATTCCGGTTCAAGGAGGACCAAACTGTTAAATAAAAACAAATGATAACAACACAGGAGGCTCAGATGCAAAAGTTTACTAGTGTACACAAGGAGGCAAAAAAACATACAAGTACAGAGTTTTGTCTGACATGATGCAGGAAATACACAATTTTATATAGTCTTACATTCAGGCTGTGCCCACCTTACTGATGTGGTTAGTCACAGGGCACCTACATCACTATGGTCTACAATATTCTATTCATAAGAAAAAGCTGATGTTATACATTTTAAAAGTTTTCCCATGGGAATAATACAGCCTTGCAAAGCACCTGGTTCATTATAATGTCTTTCTGTAAATGTTACTCTTCCAAGGTCTCAGGCTAGCTTGAATACAATAGTCGGTTCACTCTTGTAATATACTTCTTTGTTCTTCTTGCAACTTTTACTTTAGCAGCTGTGTCTTATCTCTGATACATTCACAAGGTCAATTATCTCAGAGGAAGGAATAAGAATATTCAATGCTTTATACATTTAATTTTCCTGACCCAGCAGATAATCATTAGTGAAAAACATAAGCTTGCTGAGCTGGCTACTGCCAGGGTCAGAGTTCAAATACACTGCAGCTCCAAAGCTTCAAGCAATTACATGTAAAATCATTCTTATTGCCATATTGTAAATAGAATAAAATGCATTATATACTATTTGCTTTTAAACTAGCACTTTATACATGTTCAAATACATATTTTTCTAACACTCACCAAGAAAATTCAGGGCCTTTGACACATGGACCTACATGGACAGACTGAAGACCCTGTCACTGTACTCTGTATATTATAGGATGCTGAGAGGTTACTTGTGCCTGGCCTACAGAGCAGTCTCGGACCCTACCCTAATGGAAATGCTGCACATCCACAAGTCAACTGGGACAAGATTCACTCACTCTAGGGATCTTAACCTAGCCTGCAACATTAACAGGACATACTGGAGAGACAGATATGTCTCCCAGAGATTGCCACTCCTCTGGAACAAACTCCCAGTTCATATAAAACAGAGTTCCTCAATGACCCTATTTAAGCGTAACTTAAACAACTGGATGGGAGACCATACATTTACCTCGGGGAGTATCACCTATATCCCTCTTGGATAAGGTGCAGTCGGTGCTGATCATAGATTCAAACTGCAAATATAGACCATAGAACTTGGTCAATAAGGGAACATGGGTATAATGTGGCTAGGCTCATAAAGGCTCAAGGGCCAATACCCTAGTAACCACCTATGAACCTATAAGGTCTATAAGCATACTACTAATATCACATTTTCAAGTAGGAATAAACTTAAAACCTTTCATAAATAATCTAAAATGGACTTTATGTATAAAAATCCCACTGTAATTAAAATTATTAAAATTATTAAATGTATTGATACAGCCTATTTTGTGAATAGCTTCATCGCTTCCACATTTGGTCCCTATGAGATGAGACCCTTTCAGTTCTTTTCTTTCTCCCTTCCTCCCCCTCTGTCTTGTCTTAAAAGAGATTCTGACAGGTGTAGGGAAGGAGAGAGCATGAGCAAGTTTGAGACAGTGCTTAAGGATCAGTGCTGGAGAGGGATATAGTGATTAGTACAGGGTGGGTATAGCCAATTGTAGGGATGACCTTCCTTTCTCAAAAGGTTTTTGTGGCCTCAGAAGAAAGGTTCTAGATCATTTTTAGCTGCTTCTCAGGAAATATCTGAGTTTGTCCTTGCTGAACCTATATGATAAGACATGTTAAAGGACTAGTGCCATAACAATGTCCTAGTTATGAGAAATGTGAGATTATTTCAAGATTTATAGAGTGTTAGGTGAGGATATATTCTATTTCTTGGATGACTTCAGAGGTTAGTTTCAGTACCAGAAAACATGTCTTTTTTAGTTTTTGAAAAGCTGGCATGACTTTGTCTGCCTTGCAAACATTTGCTGTGACTAAAAGCTTGTTAGTTTAATAGGTGGTAGTAAGCCGACTGATACACAGTAGAACAGTGTTGTCAGCATAGTATGTAGCTGTGTTAAACACAAGATGGACTAGTGATGAAGCCCCTATGATAAATGAGGAGAGGACACCCATGAGTTAACAAGTACCTTATGAGAACAGTTGCTAAGATGACTGCTTGTTTAGTTGACAGCTTTATTCTTAAAATCAAGCTAGAATTATGAGACAAAATCATAAGCATTTCAAAGGGCAGTGACCAGGGATTTTCACATAATTTGCCACAGTCCATATTCCTGGACTGGTAAGAGACATAGCAATAGTAGTGGCACTGTGGCACTTGAAAAAAAAAATAATGCTTAATGTACAAGAATCTGAAAATTGACATGGGATCCACTCCTGGGCTAAGCCAGCTGAATTAACAGTTCTTAGTATGAGAGAAGGATGAAAATGGGGCAGTCTTTCTTGCTGTTGCTGGGTCTGGTGAAACCTTTACCCATATAGATCCAGCTGAGCCTGGATTTGTTTTCCCTGATATTAGACCATTTTGTGGGAGTCCAGTAAAGGTTGAGGTCACCTATTGCTACTGAACTGCATTTTAGGAGGTGTGACTGTTGAGTTTAGAGTGAGAGACCACAGTATGATAGCAGTGTACATGATTTTTGTCAGGGGGGCAAGAATATAAAAATGTCACCCAGTTTTAATTTGAGGAAATTACTTATAAGATATTCCAAGACAGCATAGTTAGAGCCACCAGTAACAGCATGAGAGGAAAGTATCAATACCCAATAACCAAAGTAAGAAGTTAATAGAACTCAGTTGCCTGTTCTTTTTGTAAGGAGAAATGCAATTTAGAGATTTGTATTTAGAAGAAAGAGAGACAGATACTGGTGTATGTTCCTTGAGCTGATATTTAGTATTGACTGGGAGTATCAAGATCCCTAAGAAATATTGCCTCGGTTAATTAATTTGCTCCATATGATCCATATATCACAACTGCAAATTTGGATGGCATAGTTGTTACATCTGGAGGCTTTGAGGTTAAAGGTTGAAAGCAGGTCCTGGTATCCTTACAAATAAAAAGTAGATGGAGCTCAAAGCATAAGGATGAAGTATTTATTTATTTATTTATTTATTTATTTATTTATTTATTTATTCATATATTGACATTTGTTAACCGGGAAAGTCCACTGGGTCAGATACCCATTTTCAGTGGAGGCCTGGGAAGAAAAGCTCTGACAGTAGTACAGATTTTACAATGATGCTATTTACAATAATAGAAGGGGGAAACTTTTTATACAGTCTTAGTAATATAAAATCAGCAAGGTAAAATATTTAAACAATCAGATTTAGTCTCATTCTTTTCTTTTTTTTTTTTTTTACATATATACAAATTACGTGCAACAACTAATAGCAATGTATTAACTAACAGCAAGTGGGCGGCCGTGGTGGTGCAGCGGTTAGCATTGCTGCCTCACAGCAAAAGGTTCACCAGTTTGATCCTCGGCTGGGGTTCCTTATGTGAGGAATCTGCATGTCCTCCCTGTGGTCACGTGGGTTTCCTCCAGGTGCTCCAGTTTCCTCCCAAAGACATGCTATAGGTGGATTGGGCACTCTAAATTGGCCCTAAGCATGAGTGTGTGTTTTCTGTGGAAGGTTGTGTGCCAGACTGGCAACTCAGCATTGTAAAACTCCACTGCCAATCATGAGCGGACAGGTGATCCACTGTGGTGACCCCTAACCGGGAAAAGCCAGAAGAAGAAGATTAACTAATAGCAAGTAAGGGAAGTATTATTTTTGCATAGAGAAGAGGAAGAAATTACCCATGGCGTTCAGCTAGCTGTGAAAAAGGCACACACACACACACACACACACACACACACAGATATATAGATATATATATATATATATATATATATATATATATATATATATATATATATATAGTGTGTGTGTTGTGTGTGTGTGTAGATGTATACATATATCTATATCATATATATTTATTTATATATATATCTATATATCTATATATATAGAGAGAGAGAGAGCGAGAGAGAGCGAGAGAGAGATAAGGAAGGGACTTCACTAGTTGGCAACAGCTGGCTTGAAGAGGGGAATGGTGATAGGATGAATATGATTTTAAGTTGTGAGCTATTAAAATCTGGGAATTGAGACAGTGGGATTTTAAGGTAAAACAGTGTTAACATGAACAGCTGTTGAACTGGGAGAAACACACTATGCAACTGGGAAGGAATTAAGATATCTTTTGAGTTATGGAAGGGGATTAGAACCATGGCTAATTAACTGTAAGTGGCAATATAGGGCAAAAAGGATACTAATGGAAATAGGAAATTAAATAAATTGTGTTGAGATTTAGGAGGATAGGACCTTGTGGTGAATGTCTCACTGAATGGATAGGTGGATGGTACTTCTTCCTGCTGTCCAGTGGGAGATAGTCTGACATCTTCAGCATTGGTCAGGGAACTTGGAACTATGAGTATTACTAGGTAACTAAAGTGTTGAGTCATTAATAAAGGGCAAGGCAGAGTGACTTGGCTGCAATTATTTAAATATAGATGTGGGTTATTAGGGTGATAGTGGTAACACACAAGGAAGATGATCAAGTCCAGATATAAGTCCAAGATTTTTTAGGCATCATGTGAAGTGATTTATTGAAAATAAAAATAAAAGAAAAGAGATGATAATTAAAGAAAGGGGAATGGATGAAAAGTAAACTTATAGAGCTTGACAGACTGTACAATTTGAGAAAAAAAGGTGGATGTCTGGGATATTTAATGCAGGGGAGGGTGATTAATAAATTGGAATTAACCATAATCCAAACAGTATGAAAAGGAAAGGTAATATCTATACTGAGCAGTGAAACAAAATGAGAACCTCAATTAACCCTGGTAAATTTAATGGAAAACTATATTGTTCAAACAATACAGACTCACACAGACTAGTTGATAATGGGGTAAAATGCAAACTCGGGAAACAAGTAGTTACAAAACTGAAATTCCATTAACAGGTGAGCGTCTCTACTGAACAGATCTCTAGTCAGTACATCACAGAATAATATAAATGTTTTTTGTGCATAATCGAGTATGGGAAAGGAAGTAGTTATTTAATGACCAAAATAAAGTACAAATACCAAACCTTGAGAATTTCTATTCAAAAATAGGGTCATTCCGAGTCATTAGCTATCAGTTACCTATTACATGATTGTCTTGTGCATTCAAGGTTAACAGAATAACAAAGTAAATGCATTCTAAAACAGTGATAAGGCATTAGAATGCAGCTATTTCCACCGCCGTATGAAATAAATGACCTTAAACAGTCATTAAGTGCAGGCAATCCTTAAATGAAGCAAATGTAGCAAATACAATGAACGGCCTTAAAACACCTTGTAAACTCAAAATTACTTTGCACCATAAAATTAAATGACTTGAAACATGACCAGTAAGTATAAGCAGTTTATATTTGCAGTAAATGTAAATGAAGGTCAACTTTGACTGCCCTTGGGTTACACAGCAAGAACAATTGCGCCATTCAGAATTAAATTATCTGAAGCAGTATTAGGGAGCTATAAGCAGACTCTAACTGCATTGTCACGTTAAACGACCTCAGACATATTTTATTTAACATAAGAGTGCAGGGTTCAAATGCAGATAGAGACAATATGTTTATCATAAGTTTCAAATAGTAACAGAGTATTCATATATTCATAGGGTCAGTCTGGGAAAAGAATGATTTTGAAAACAGACAAGAGGTTCAGCAAAAACTAGTGAAGAGAAACAGTATCATTAGGTCCAAGTCTGACAACTACTGTATATTCGAAAGAAATTTGTAGCATCCTTGTCCCAGCAGCAGTGTTAAAATGAGGTACTTGTAGAACAAGAAAAAAAAAACTCCAGAGAAACCTAGCTCATCAATTTCTCTCCTAGTTACTGGAATGACTGAAGTGAAGGACTTACCACAGGAGATTAAATTTAATTTGTAATGTTTGCTGCATAAGATATTTTTGTTAAGATTCAGGGGGTCATTTTATAATATTGTGGTTTCATTAGGAGTTCCTTGAAGAAAAAAATGCTGCATCAGGAGCCCTGGATGGAGTAGTTTTTAAAACTTTCAGCTGACCTAACTCAGTAGTCTTGACACTCAAATGTTTTGATGGTCAGATAAGGATGACTACAAAGAGCTAAGGGCTGCACCAGTGAATACTAGAAAAACATACAAAAAAAAAAAAAAAACAGGCATTATGCGAAAACACATACACACCGCACCTACCTGAGCCACAACCACGGCTGGGACAGTAACAGGCAGTAGGTAAATTGTCTGTGGATCTAAGGTGTCATCATGACATGTAATGAAAGAAGATACTGCCAGCACAGCTAGCTGGAATTTTCTAAATAACTATATGTCATTTGTGAATCTCAAACTGATTTATATAAGATGCGTGTATTACAAATGTATTAGAACTTTATTTCATACAAGATGCTGGTGTTACAAATGTATTTGAACTGTATGACGTGTATATCAAACTGATTTGTATAGACATTTGTGTTGAAAAGGTATTTGTAAAGTGCTTGTGTTTGAAATGTATCTACAGTGGACCTTACTGGAGAGAACAGAAATGTACATGCACTATTACTGTGTAAATGTACATGTTTTAACAGAAGAAACTGGAGGGTTAACCTCACTCCAGCAAACCTTAGGAAAATATCTAAAATTAAATCACTTTATAGGCTTGGCCATAAAGATGCTATCTCACAGGTTCCAATGCAACCAGGGACACAAAGTCTCTACTAGGAAGCTTTCTGTATTGACTTTGGGGTGAACTAATTACTACTCTGGAAGCATGGAGGTATACAATTGTTTGATGGCTTTCGGCACCTGCCAAAGTTCTGAGCAAAAGCCCTTGTGTGTGTATTTTTTCAAGTTAGTGCTAAGTACTGCCAGCTTCCAGTAATAGGTTCATAGGTTCATAATAGGCTATCTGCCCTAGGGCATTTATAAGCCTAGTCAGAGTGTGTTTGGCTTTCGCCACCCATTTTAAAATTAATTTTACTATGCCCTTTTTCGAGGTAGGTATACTGTGCCTCTGTCTAACAGTGACACAGAAGTGATACCCGGGGTAAACCTACGATCCCCCATCCACTCATCAAGATTCCTCTTGAAGAGAGTCATTGAGGGACTCTGCCTAACCTGGACTGGGATTTTATTCCAGAGTGAAGGGAGCCTCTGGGTTATGAATCTGTCCCTCCAGCATGTCCTATTTATTTCAGTGCTGAGGTTCAAGTCTCTCGAGCGTGTAGCTCGATGGGATTTGGATTTTCAGAGGTGCAGCATGTCCATTAATTCCGGGTTGGACATGGCTTTATACGTCAGGCACAGATCGCCTCTGAGCAGGCGGTATGCCACTGAGTAGAGCTGGAGTTTCTTTAACCGGGCAGCATATGGCATCTGTTTGAGCCCTTTGATCCTCTTGGTGAGGTACTTTTGGGGTCTTTCCAGTTGCTGCAGGTGTCTGGTAAGGTACATCCCAAAAGGGGCATTGTACTCAATTATGGGCCTGATGAGGGATGAGTAAAGAGGCACAATGACTTCCCCTGATCTAGATGTGAATCCCTTCATGATTAGGTGGGCTATATAAAATGTTTTTCTAACCACTTTGGCCACATGGTTGTCAAATGAGAGATTGCTATCAACTTGGGTCCCCAGGTCCCTAATTACTTCTTCCATACTTAATGGATTACCACCTATGTGGTAATTTGTGGGCACTTTGTTTTTGCCAAAGGGGATGACTATACACTTTTTGGCGTTTAGCTTGAGGCGATGGCTCTGGCACCAGTTGTCTGTTTCTATGAGGCGAAATCTCTCCACTCTATGAGGCCCTTTTGGAGGATGCTTGTGTCGGCTGGAGAGTCGATTATAGCGCCCAGTTTGCAGTCATCTGCGAACTTGGTCAGTCACAGTCCTTCCGTGTTTGCCTGTACCTCCGAGAAATATATACTGAACAGGAGAGGTCCCAGGACTGAGCCTTGTGGAACGCCACTTGTAACTGGTTTGGAGTCTGACATGGCTCCAGCAATTCTAACCATGTGGGTTCTGTCCTTGAGCCAGTTTGCAACCCATCTAGTCACATAGGGGTTTATATTTAAGCTGGTGAGCTTATCTATAATGCCCAATTGGGGTATTGTATCGAAGGCTTTTGCGATGTCCAGGTAGGCTGTGTGGACCACCTTCCCCTCGTCAATGGCCTTGGTGACTGTTTCAAAGAAATTGACCAGGTTTAAGAGGCAGGATCTGCCCTTAACAAAGCCGAACTGGGTAGGATCCAGTGTCTGTAGGTGCCCAGTATCTTTATTTATGAGGTCCATGATGATCCTTTCCATAGCTTTGCAGACCAAGCTAGTCAGGCTTATGGGGCAATAGTTTCCAGGATCCATTGAGGCACCACCTTTGTGGAGAGGGACCACTGATGCTGTACGCCACTCTTTGGGTACATATCCTGTGGTAAGGCTGAGATTGAACAGTAGTTTTATGTTTGGGTTTAGCTCTTCTTGGAGTTCATGTAGGACGCAGCCCAGGACACCATCTGGTCCCATTGATGCTGTGTTTTTTGCTTTGGAGAGGGCGGCTCTTACCTGAGCATCTGAGATGTCAGGGGGGCAGCACTCTGCTGGGATAGATATTTTCCCTTTTGGTGGGGAGGGGGGGGAGTTTGTGCTGATCCTGTCAGCTAGGATGTTGGCAATGTCTGTGGGTTCGGTGTATTTTTTGTCATTTTGGACTAATTCTGAGCATATCTGGGAATTCCCACCCAGGTTCCTAACATAACTAAAGAAAGCCTTGTGATTATCCTTAGTGTCCTGTGCAATTTTTCTCTCGAAGCTGGCCTTAGACAATTTTATGAGTGCCCGTAGTTTTTTGCTAACACTGATCAGAGATGCCTTCCCTTTTTGGGATTTTGCTCTATCATGTAGCAGCTTCCTCCTTCTATTGTATAGTTTGTTTATGGCTGGGGTCCACCAGACAGGACGTCTGCCTTTAGAGGACTGGGTGTTGGTTTTATTTGGGATTGCATGATCCATGCTTTCCTGAAGGTGTTCATAGAATGTGTTTATAAAGGATTCTGCGGTCTGGGCCGTATTTCCCACAGGCCCGGGGGCTTTGAAGGATTCCACCTCGGTTTTGAGGAGTGTGAAATTTGCTTTAGAGAAGTTTTTCACTGTGGTTTTCTGGGCAGGGGGTGGGGTCGGGATGTGAATATCCAGTGAGATTAGTTTGTGGTCTGATCTTACCAGTGAGGGATACACTTCTGTTCTGGAGCATAGAGTCGCCATGTTGGTGATGATCAGGTCCAGTATGTTTTCCCCTGTTGTGGGAGTGGTAACAAGTTGTTCCATAGCATTTGAGTTTATAAATTCTAGGAACCTTTGAGCTAGGGTGTTGGAGCTAGAGTAATGCTCCCAGTCTATGTTTGGGTAGTTGAAGTCGCCCAATATAATGGTGTTTGGAGAGACCTTCATATTTTCCAGTGTTCTCAGGAAGGCCGAGTGGGGTTCATGGGTTTGGGAGGGTGGTCTGTAGCAGGCTATAAACTGGAAGGCAGTTTTACCCACTGTTAGTTGCACATGGATAGTCTCTGATGCTTCGTGCTGTGCCACCAACCTGGAGGTGTGGGTATCTTTGACGAATATTGATACTCCCCCCTCCTTTTCTGGTTCGGTCCAAGTTTTGGGGCCGGAAAGCATGGTATGAGGTATAACCTGGTAGTGCTGGGGTGCTCTTGGGAGCCTTGAACCAGGTTTCTGTTACTGCACAGATATCGATGTTCTTCATGCTAAGGAGAGTTTCGAGTGCATGCATCTTGAGGTTTAGACTTCTGGTGTTGAGTAGCATTACTCTTAGTTTCTTATCCCTTGTGATACCTATGGAGGTGGGTTTGTCTTTTGAGCCTTGCCTAAAAAAGGCACTATGGGGGTAGCAAGAGCCTTTGCCAATATCCGAAAGCCCAGGGGTGACAGGTGCAAGCCGTCCCTAGCGAAGCATCGTGGCTTGTCGAGCATGTCATCCCAAGCTGACAGGCATTTCATCCCCCTTGAATGACACCAATACTTAAGCCAATTGTTGAAATTGATCATCTTGTCTTCATATTGTGGCATCATTTTTGGTGAGGGTAAGATGCTACTCAAGGTCAGGGTCATACCGGCCTGGGCCGCATGCTCAGAGAGCTCCTCCATGTCTCTTTTCATGTAGTCCAGGGAGGTACATCTCAGGTCATTCACACCAGCATGGACAATGACTGAGTCATATTTGTACTTGCCTTGGGGTGACCTGAGTGCTTGTGTTATGTGGCGGATCCTAGCGCCGACAGGCAGCTCACAGTGACCTTCTCCTTGTTCAGCCTGGTGAGCGGGATGTCAGTGTGCCTGATGATAGAGTCACCTATTACAAGTGTATCAGGTGTGTTGTTTAGCCTTAAGGGCTGTGACTGTTCGGCACACTGGCTTTGTGAGCTATGTGTTGCACGTGTTTTGTTTTGGGGTAGCAGTTGCTTGGGTGTCTGCTTTGGAGGTCTCTGCTGCTTCGGCAGATTTTTATTTAGTGCCTCCAAGTATGTTTTTGTGTGTTTATGTGTTTGGTTTGCTGTCGTGGTAGGCCTATGTGAGACTGGAATTGTATTGAGTGTGGTTTCCTTCTCCTCCTGACAGGTTTCACCAGTACTGAGTTGAGAGAGCTTAGCCTCCAGTTTGGCTATATGGTTGCATCTCTCACATGTGTTGGAATTTGTTGGGAGGAGGAGAGGGTTATCTGTGTACATGAGGCAGTTGTAACATTGCCTCGAGATTCCCAGATTCACCAGCTGGACCGGGGAGGAGATTGACAACTGACCTTTGGGCATGCTAGAATAGTATTGGGAATTCCTTTATAACTGAAAAAAAAGGGCCAATGGGGAACAAGGTACTCAAGGGGAGTTTGTGAGGGTGTAGTGCTTTTAATTTTTTAGTGCTGACTTATATAATTGCTTTAGTGAGCAAGTGCCAAGTAACTTAAATGCAATGTGTTACAGGTAACTTAAATGCAAAAATGACAAACAGTAACTTTCTTTCAAGTGAAACAAGGAAATAAGTACAGTAAGCAATGCAGATGTCATTAGGGATCCACAGAAGCACTGAAAAGCTGCGTTTTAGGTGGAATTAGCGTTTCAGGGAAATAACAAGCAAACAAGCATACAAACAAAGCTAGATTCAGCAGGCCTGGATCTAGTCTATGCTACAGCAAACAAGGTGTACCAATTTAGTAAGAAACAGTTCAAATATGCAGGCACTATAAGCCTCTAACCAGAAATTCCCAGCTCAGAAGGGCAGAGTCCAGCCTCTCCTCCCACAAGAGTGCAGACCATGAACCCTCTTAATGTAAAATAACTGGCCTGAAGCCCAAGTGCTTAAACCAGAATTAATGCACTTTTAGAATAACAAACACTGAGCCCTCAATCAGCAGTTCCCAACTTAGAAGGATGTACGCTACCTGTCCTGCCACTACAGTGCAGAGCACAAACCTTCTTAATGTAAAACAATTGGTCTGAAGCCCAAGTGCTTAAACTAAAAGGCTTAGAGTGAGTTACTCCAAGCAGTAATAAATACAACTGAGTACTTTTAAGATGACGCAAAAGCAAAATAAAGTAGGAAGAAACACATGGAGGGTTTGCATGGGAACTATAAGTCAGATGACCAGAAGTGATGTCATTATGCAAGCTATCTCAGATGTAATATTTTAGATACTATTTTGAGAAGCCTCTAAGTAAGACAGAACATTCTGTATTCTGTCTTCAGTCTGACAACAACTAGAATGACAATTTGTCACATCATCTGCCTTGCTCTATTATGTTCATAGGTTCATAGGATGATACTAGGCTATTGGCCTGGAGGCGCTTATAAGCCTAGGCAAGAATTTTGCCCATGTTCCTACAACATCAGCACCTGTTTCCCCTGTCCAGCAGGAACATAGGTGGGATCCTTGGGGTGTATTTTCTGTTTCCCATCCAGTTGTCTAGGATCCTCTTAAAGAGGGCTAGAGAGGTATTCTGCTTGACATAGAGAGGGAGTCTATTTCACAGATGGAGAAGTCTTTGGGACACAAATTTATCCCGCCAACAAGTTCTATTAATGTCACAGAAGAGGTTGAGGCCTTGCATGCATGTTGCATGAGTGGAGTTTGACTTACGGATATGCAATAATGTCATCAAGGCTGAGTCTGAGATGGCCTTGTATGCCAGACACAGGTCACCTCTGAGCGGTCTGTATGAGACTGAGTTGAGGGACAGGGCTTTTAGTCTATCCGTATAGGACAGGTGTTAGAGACCCTGGATTTTCCTGGTCAGGAACCTCTGTGGTTTCTCCAGCTGCTGCATGTGCTTGGCAAGGTACTTGCCGAAGGGAGCATTGTACTTGATAATGGGTCTGATAAGGAAGAAGTACAGGGATGTTATGACCTCCTTCTTCCTGGATAAATTGCCTTACTTATAAGGTGGGCCATATAGAAAGCCTTCTGTACAATGGAGGCAACGTGGTGGTCAAATGTCAAGTTGCTATCAACCTGAGTGCCCAAGTCCCTCAAGACTGATTGCATGCTTAGTACATTGTTATTAATGTGATAATTAGTGGGGATGCCATTTTCCCCAAAGGGGATAATGATGCATTTCTTGGTATTCAGTCTGAGGCCATGTTTCTGGCACCAGTCATTAGTTTGGGTAAGTCCCTATTGGAGGATGTTCACATCACTAGGGGAATTTTACTCATTCATTATGAAGGATCTCAGGAAGTTTGCACTGTAACTTCCAATGGGTGGAGCTTAAGCTATTTTACAGAATCAAATGATGTCCTCACATTTCAAACAAATGTTCATATCTCTGGAACCGTAAGGTTTATTAAAGAAGTATAAATGGCAATCTCTTCAGCACAAACTATTTTTATAGTGGTAGTTTTCTTTAGGTTCTATCTCTTAAACCAAATTTTATAAGTCACAGTAAACACAGCAACTATTACATTTGTAATATTTTGCAAACAACTTACAATATCTCAGCATCCACTCAAGTTACACACATACTGTCAGCAGCATTTTATTCAACTATCCGAGAGCTTTCATATGAGATTAAGGAGTTCTCCTGTATTACTTGATTATTGAGATATTTAGAAAAATGTGAAAATTCTATCTATAGAAATTAATATCATAAAAACAACAGTTAATATCTATTTACCTGCACTAGACAAAGGTCAAATGTTAATGCAGTTGAGTTTGCTATTGTTTAAGCTTTAAGATGAACCTTTTTAAAATCTTGTACATAGCATGGTTTTGGAATTATTGATGCAAATATGAACAAGCAATATTTGATGCCTAGAGGTGTCAGTAGGAGTTAACTCCAGATGCACCTGGAGGCATTACTCGGTTGTAATGAGTTAAGACAGCGCCCAGCTTGCAGTCATCTGTAAACCTGGTCAGCCACAGACCACTGGTTTTGGCTTTCACTTCAGAAAAGAATATCACAAACAGTAGAGGCCCCAAGACTGATCCTTGGGGTACAGTGCTAATTATGGGTCCACTACTAGAGGTGGCTTCCCCTATTTTGACTGAGTGAGTTCTATCAATGAGCCAGTTAGCTACTCATCTGGTAACATATGGGATGATGCCTAGCTGGGAGAGTTTATCTATTATGCACAAGTGGGGAATAGTGTTGAAGGCTTTGGCTAGGTCAAGGTAGGCAGTGTGTACAATCTTCCCTTTGACCATGGCTTTAGTGACTGTTTCAAAGAAGTTGACCAAGTTTAACAGGAATGATCTCCCTTTGACAAAACCCAACTGTGTGGGGTCAAGCGTTTGGAGGTTGCCAATGTCCTTGTTTATAAGGTCCATAATAATGCATTCAATGGCCTTGCAGATCAGGTTAGTTAGGCTAATGGGCCTATAATTGCCTGGGTCAGTGAACACTCCACCTCTGTGTACAGGGATGGCAGTGGCTGTCCTCCATTTGGCTGGGATAAAACCGGTGCTCAGGCTTTGGTTGAATAGGTTGTCTAATGGAGCTGAGAGCTCATGCCTGAGTTCATGTTGGATACAGACAGGGATGTTGTTGGGTCCCATGAATACTGTATTTTTTGCCTTTGAGAGGGCATTAAAGACCTGCTCCCTGGTGATGAGGGGTGCGGGGCAGCTGCTGGGACTGTCCTGGTTTACTGATGGGGGGACGGGGGTGAGGTTTTCACTGAACCTGTCTGCCAGCATGTTGGCTATATCTATGGCATTGGTGTATGTAGTGTTATTGACCACCAGTTCAGAGCAGATTTGGGTGGACATATGTGAAGGAGGCCTTGTGATTGTCCTTAGTGGATGTGGCCAGTTTGGACCTGAAGTTTGTTTTAGAGGATTTTACCAGTGACCTTATTTGCTTGTTCAGACAAAGGAGAGATTGCTTCCAACTTGGCACCTGCTCCTTCTTGGTCTTGGCCAGCAATTTTTTTTTTCCTTTTATTATAGAGTTTGTTATTGTTATTGTCCACCAGACAGGTTTACCCTTCCTTGAGGAAAATTATGTGGTCCTGTCAGGTATTACTGAGTCCATACAGCTATGTAGGTGCTCATACAGTTTTTTGGTGTAGGCTTGAACATTAGTCCTAGTTCCAACTAAAGGAATAGTGGTTGTGAAGTTGCTTATACCTGCTGTCAAGAGATTGTAGTCAGCTTTGGTAGTTTTTTGTTTGACCCTGATAAGGGGAATGTCAGGGGAAATGGTGACTTTGCAAGTTATCACTTTATGGTTGGATCTTACCAAAGAGGATGACACTGTAGGAGTATTACATTGGCTACTCATGTTGGTTAGGACCAGGTCCAAGATATTTTCACGTCTTGTAGGGGTGTCATCCAGCTGATCCAATGCATTGGCATTGATGAAGTTGTGGAATCTCTGTGCATTCATGTCTGGGCTAGAATTGGTCTTCCACTCTATGGTTAAGTAGTTAAAGTCACCCAGGATCAGGGTAGAGGGTTGAATCTTGATGGATTCAAGTAAGTCCAGATAGGTGGATTGGCAGTCCTGAGTCATGGTTGGGGGGTCTATAGTTAGCTATGATTTGAATAGGTGTTTTGTCAACAGTTAACTGTACTTGGAGTGTCTCCTGTGCGTCATACCATTTGACCAGTCTGTAGGTGTGTATGTCTTTGATAAATATTGAAATTCCATTTCCTTTAGCTTTGTAGCCCTCCATTTGGAGTGTGAAGTAAGTAGGGAATAGTATCGCTCTTAGATATAGTCAGGAATATAGTGAACCTTAGTTTATATTCTTTATTTGTCTGAACCTGTCCTTTGATGTTATTTTAAATATTTCCTGTGATTTGAACTCTGATGTCATTGTGAATATATACCTACTGTTTTCTTGTTCTTTTAGTATTTATTATTAAATATATTTAAACCTTTTGCTGTGGCTGATTTTTGTAGATATATATAAATGTTGAGAGTACTTGCAAATTTATTTGTTGACACTGTGTGGGCCACTCCTAATAGCCTTGCTCTTGGTCAAACTACCATTTGTATTATTATTAATTTCCCTCAGTATGTTGGGTACCCTTGGAAGAGCCTTTAGGTAGCTGGTAGGAGTATCTGGTGTAGTTATAACTACTTTATAGTCCGGCCAGAAGGGATCATAGCTAATAACCTGTGCCAGCCTTTCCCAGGTGTGTGTGTGTGTGTGTGTGTGTGTGTGTGTGTGTGTGTGTGTGTGTGTGTGTGTGTGTGTGTGTGTGTGTGTGTGTGTTTATGGGTGTGTATGGGTGTGACTGTGTGTGTGTCTGTGTGAATCAAATCTCAAAGAGTATGTGTGTCATGTCTATATCACAAGATAGAATGCTAAAAATAGAAAATGTTCTTTTATTGAACTTAAAAACGTGAAACCTTAAAATGTCAAAGGAACAGATCAGCAAATTTTTTTCCAAGGGCCCCCACACCTCCCCAACATAAATATACCCCAATGTAAATATACCAACTCTGAGGTCGCACCACAGTGGAGAAAACAGAAAAGTCCGGAGAATGACCTATTATTTTTTTTCCCTAGGAAAAAAAAAAATCAATGTTCTGTGTCTTTGACATTTTCAGGTTTCGCATTTTAAAGTTCATTATAAGAGCGTTCGCTTATTTAAGCATTCGCTCTTATGATAGGAACCCTGTGTGTCAACTACTTGGACAGGGACACGAAGCACTGGTTGGACAGAGAGGGTGCTGGATGCCTTGCCTTAGACACTCAGCTCAGATCTGAACTTATAGCTGTGCCAGTGGAGAGTCTTATTAGGGATCTGGAGAAAGAGGGAGAAACCAGCCCCGGACTGACCGTGGTCTCTGTGTGCTCTTAAGGGAAATTGCACTTGATGCAGAGAGCTGCATCTGGAAATACTGTGTGTGTACCTGTTATCCTCCCAGTGAATGTCCCCCACTGTTGCCAGTGGTGAGGATTGAGGCTCCTTAATTACTGGTCCAGAGATGGAGGTACATCACATATTGGTTGGCAGTGGTGGGATAGCCACATCACGTATAGGTTGGCAGTGGTGGGATATTCACATCACAATATGCAAAAGGGTGACACAGTCAAGAGTGATGTTTGTGACAATGCAGATGATGATACAGGAGTGCACTATCCCTGCTGTGCTAAAAGTTAATGCTACCTCAGGTGATGACACAGGAGTGCACTATCCCTGCTTTGCTGAAAGTTTCTGCTACCTTCTGCTATACCTAGTAGCATTCTCCTCACAATCTGCCTGTGCTAAAGGACAAAAGGAACAGACAGGCCTCTACCATCAGGTGTGAAGGAGATGCAGACAATAGGTTCATAGGTTCATAGGTTCATACTAGGCTATCTGCCTGAGGGCATTTATAAGCCTAGCCCATTGTTTTGTGGCTTACGCCACCCCTTTAGTATGGGGAACTATACCCATTATTTTGCTGTGCCTCTGTCGAGCAGTGACACTGAGGTAATTCCTGGGGTATATCTGCGATCTCCCATCCATTGGTCAAGATTTCTCTTGAACAAGGCCAGCGAGGTGCTCTGCCTCACATGTACCGGGATTTTGTTCCACAGCATAGGGAGTCTTTGGGTGATGAATCTATCCCTCCAGCACGTCATATTAATAGCCGTGTCGAGGTTTAAGTCTCCCGCCCTTGTGGCTCTGATGGATCTAGATTTTTTGAGGTGAAGCATATTCATCAAATCTGGGTTTGACATGGCCTTGTATGTTAGGCAAAGGTCACCTCTGAGCAAGCGGTCAGCGACTGAATAGAGCTGGAGTTCTTTCAGTCGGGCAGCATAGGACAGATTTTTGAGACCCTTTATCCTTTTGGTGAGGAACTTTTGTGGCCTCTCCAGCTGCTGCAAGTGTCGGGTCAGATACATTCCGAATGGGGCATTGTACTCAATCATTGGTCTGATGAGTGATGAGTAAAGGGAGACTATGACCTCCCTTGATCTAGATGAGAATCCCTTCATGATAAGGTGGGCAATGTAGAAGGACTTCCTAACTACTTTAGCTACATGGGTGTCGAATGACAGACTACTATCAACCTGGGTCCCCAGGTCCCTGATAACTTCTTCTGTGCTCAGTGGATTGCCACCTATTTGGTAGCTAGGGGTAACCTTGTTTTTCCCGAAGGGTATGACTATGCATTTTTGGCATTTAACTTTAGGCCGTGGCTCTGGCACCAGTTATCCATTTCTGTGAGACCCTTCTGAAGGATATCTGTGTCAGATGTGTTTTCTACTATGGCGCCAGTTTGCAGTCATCTGCAAACTTTGTCAGCCATAACCCTCCTGTGTTTGCTTGTACTTGGAAAAGTAGATGCCAAACAAGAGTGGGCCCAGGACTGAGCCCTGTGGGACACCACTTGTGACAGGCTTTGAGTCTGACATGGCGCCAGCAACTCTGACCCTGTGGGTTCTGTCACTCAGCCAGTTTGCAACCCATCTTGTGATGTATGGGTTAACATTTAAGCTGATGAGTTTTTCAATGATACCCGAGTGGGGTATTGTATCGAAGGCCTTAGCCAGATCGAGATAGGCTGTATGGACTGCCTTTCCCTCATCAATGGCTTTGGTGACTGTTTCGAAAAAGTCAACCAAGTTTAAAAGGCATGATCTGCCTTTGACAAAGCCAAACTGGGTTGGATCCAAAGTCTGCAAATTCCCTATGTCTTTATTTATGAGGTCCATTATGATCCTCTCCATGGCTTTGCAGATAAGGCTTGTCAAGCTAATGGGCCGGTAATTTCCAGGGTCTGTGGAGGCACCGCCTTTGTGAAGTGGGACCACAGTTGCAGTGCACCACTCCCTGGGTACGTATCCAGAGGTAAGACTTTGATTAAACAGCTGTCCTAGCTGTGGGTTTAATTCCTCATTGAGTTCGTGGAGCACACAGCCGGGGACACCATCGGGTCCCATGGATGCTGTGTTTTTTGCTTTGGAGAGAGCAGTTCTCACTTGGGCGCTGGAGATGTTTGGGGGGCTGCACTCATTTGGTATAGATATCTCTCCTTTTGGGGGGGGGGAGTTTGCACTGAACCTGTCAGCCAGTATGTTGGCAATGTCTGTAGGATCAGTAATCTTCACATCATTTTGAACTAGTTCTGAGCATATCTGGGAGTTTCCTCCTAGGTTTCTAACATAGCTAAAGAAGGCCTTATGATTGTCTTTTGAGTCTTTAGCTATTTTTCTCTCGAAATTTGCTTTGGATGATTTTATGAGAGCTCTTAGTTTTTACTTATAGTGATCAAGGGTGTCTTACCTTTTAAGGATTTTGCTCTATCTTGTAGTAGCTTCCTCCTTTTGTTGTAGAGTTTGTTTATGGCTGGGGTCCACCAGACTGGACGCTTGCCTTTGGTACAAAGAGTCTTTGTTTTGCTTGGGATTGCCTTATCCATGCAGTCCTGCAGGTGCTGGTAGAAGGCGTTTGTAAGTGATTCAGCGGCTTGAGTATTGTTTTCCGCCGGCTCGGGGGCCTGAAAGGAGACCACACTAGTCTTTAGAAGTGTGAAGTCGGCTTTTGAGAAGTTCTTTACTGTGGTCTTTTATTTCAGGTGGGGGTGGGATGAGGACCTCCAGTGAGATTAGTTTGTGATCTGATCTCACCAGTGAGGGGTATACTTCGGTGTTGAACATTGTGCTCCCATGTTCGTGATGATGAGATCAAGTATGTTATCTCCTCTTGTGGGGATGGTGACTAGTTGTTCCATGGCATTTGAGTTTATGAATTCCAGGAACTTTTGGGCTAGGGTGTTTGGGCTTGAGTAGTGTTCCCAGTCTATATTAGGGTAATTGAAGTCACCTAGTATGATGGTGTTTGGTGATACATTTATCCCTCTAGTGTTTTCAGGAAGGCCATGTGAGTTTCCTGAGTTTGTGAGGGTGGCCTGTAACATGCTACAATTTGCAGAGCAGTCTTGCCTATGGTTAATTGCACCTGGATGGTCTCCGATGCATCGTGCGTTGCCACCAGTCTTGAGGTGTGGGTGTCCTTGATGAATATGGATACCCCCCCCTCCTTTCTTGGTATTGTCCGGATTTTGGGGCCAGAACGCATGATATGAGGTAAAAGCTGATAGCTGGGGTGCTCTCAGGAGCCTTGAACCAGGTTTCTGTCACAGCACAGACATCGATGTTCTCCATACTGAGAAGGGCCTCGAGTGCGTGCATTTTGAGATTTAGACTTCTGGCATTGAGCAGAATTACCCTTAGTTTTTCATTTTTGTGTTCTAGGGTGGTAGGTTTAGAATTTGAGCCTTGCCTAAAAAGGCACTATGGGGGTGGCAAGAGCCTTTGCCAATATCCGGAATCCCAGGGTGACAGGTGCAAGCCGTCCCTTGCGAGCAGCGTGGCTTGTCCAGCATGTCATCCCAGGCAGACAGATACTGGATCCCCTTTGAATGACACCAGTGTTTAAGCCAATTGTTAAAGCTGATCATCTTATCTCTGTATTGTGGCATCATTCTTGGTGAAGGTAGGATACTGCTCAAGGTCAGGGTCATACCTGCCTGGGCTACATAATCAGAGAGCTCCTCAATGTCTCTTTTCATGTAGTCCAAGGAGGTGCGTCTCAGGTCGTTTACACCAGCGTGGACAATGACTGAGTCATATTTGTACCTGCTGTTGAGAGACCTGAGTGCTTGCGTTATGTGGCGGATTCTAGCGCCCAACAGGCAGCTTACTGTGACCTTCTCCTTACTCAGTCTGGTGAGCGGGACATCAGTGTGTCTGACTATGGAGTCACCAATGACTAGTGTGTCTGGCATTGTGTTTGGCCTTAAGGGCTGTGACTGTTTGACACTCTGACTGTGAGGTCTATGTGTTGGGGTGTTGTGTTCTGAGGTGGTGGTTGTTTGGGTGTCTGCTTTGGTGGCCTCTGCTGTTTTGGTAGATTTTTGATCAGAGCCTCCGAGTATGTCTTTGTGTGTTTATGTGTATGATTTGAGGTTGTAATGGTACTATGTGAGACTGGGTCTATAGTGTGTGTGGTAACCTTCTCCTCCTGACTGGTCTTGCCAGTCCTATGTTGAGAGAGCTCAGCCTCCAGTTTGGCCGTATAGTTGCATCTCTCGCATGTATTTGTGTTTTGTGGGAGGAGGAAAGGGTTGTCTGTGTACATGAGGCAATTGAAACATTGCCTCAATATTCCCAGGTTCACCAGCTGAGCAGGAGAGGACACTAGCAACTGATCCCTCGACATGCTAGAAGGGTAGACGAAAAACTTTAAAAAAAGATTCCGGGGACGTGGGTGACCGAGAAATGGGGGGTTGCCTTTTTGGGGTACTATCTATGACAAGAGTGCCGTATCAAGGTAATAAGTACTGTAGGAGCAAGTGCTAGGTTTAATAGATAGAGAATAGTCTACTTGGAGTCAAGTAGAGTTGATCTTTTTAGTTATAGGTTACGCTGATTTGATGAATGAAAGGAACATCTCTAGATGTATGTGTAAGCAATCAAAAGCTCAATATCATGCCCACAGCCTAAGTCAGCTGTAACATTACCAATGATAACAGGCAGGAAAAGGTGCCTGCTTTATGAGAAATAACATAGACTATCACATGCATGTGCAATGCAACAGAACTAGGAAATAGTATTTTCAACCCCCCACAAGCACAGCCATGTGCTCTGTGCCACAGAGCAACATTGTGCTACAACAGTATTGTTGCCAAAAATGCAGAATAGACAGTCAGAGCTCCTCATTAGCACTCTTCAAGAAAAATCTTGATGATTGGATGGGAAATGGGAAATTCACCCCGGGGATCACTTCTGTGGCTCTGCTCGACAGGGGCACAGGAAAATAATTTTCTTGGGTGGCGAAAGCCAGGGTACATTTTTTGGCTAGGCTTGTATGGGCCCTAGGGCCGATAGCCTAGTACCTACCTATGAACCTATGAACCCTCAACAGCCAACATAAAATATCATGACATATGTCAGAAGAAACAACCTTTACTATAAACAGTAGTCTGAAATACAGAAATCATGTCTGGAACTACAGTATGAATCTCAGTGGAACTGGCAAACACTTTTTTATGCAGTCTGATGCATTCCTATATTACTTCTGTTTTCTACACCCAGAGAACTTCAAGGTGGCAGCATTGCATGCCATTGTATTACCCAAAATATTAGCTATATCGACTGGCCCCCTTTGAAGTTCCCCAAAGTGCACCCCCAAGTCAAACCTAAGGACCAAAATAAAAATGGTAAAGTCTTCATAAATTGAATATCCCCCCAAAAAAGAAAGAAAAAAGAAATGCTGTTCTGCACTGTTGACACTTTTGCAAGCTGATGAGCACACATGCAGGGAGCATGTCTGCCATTACTATTGTGCAGGAGCTACAGGATTATTATACACTCCTTAACATACCAGGGAGACAGTCTCCAGGAGCACTTGCATCAGCAACCATCACCATGAATGTACAACAAAATAGGGTCCTGTGATTTACACTTTAAAAAGAACTCTAGTGCCACTATGTAGTGTGATACATATACACTCACATCCTGTCCACAGAGTGAGTGTACATGTCTTGCCATTGGAATAGGGCAAAACATATGTCAGCTTTATAAAAGAAATGGTGCTATAAGTGCTCACACCAAACCAAGAAAAATAAAAGAGCACAGCGTTGCGAGTCCACAATCCTTATTTAATGTTAAAAAATAATAAAACAAACAGGTTAAGCGCTTTCATCAATTAGTATGACTTCTTCAGAACAAACTATCATTGTAAATTTTACATTTAAATACAAGTTGCTGGTCTGCCATTGGTTCTAAACAAACCAATTCCATTTGTGGGAAATGAACATACTGAAGTATACAAGCAGGAGTTAGATGCAAAAAAACAGATAATTCCATCAGAAATGACCATATCCACATAACATAAACAGAAAAGAATACAAGAATACTGTCACAAAAGTACTTAGTTATAGCAAACATTGTTGACACTACTAGACTTGATTTGCCTTTTCTTTGAGAATTGGCATTATAGTAATATGCTCATTAAGCCCAGGTGGATAATCAGCAGCTAGTCTTAACTGCCACAATAACTCTTTCTTGTATAATGCATTTTGCCAATCCCCACCCCTTGCTTCAACTGTTACAAATTCAAGTATACCAAACTTAAAACATGAATAACCATTACATATCATGCTATGCTTATATAAAGCATTAGTATCTTTTTTATTTTTGATATCATAGAGGTGTTCATATATTCTAGTTTTAAACATTCTCTCTGTCTTACCTACATAGAAGGAAGAACAGGTATTGCAGATAGCTATATAAGCTAACTTGTTGGAACAACAACTACCACTTTTTAAGAAAACATGACTTTTTGTTGTTATCAAGGGAAATAGAAGAATCTTGCAATATATATGAACAATAGGAACACCTCCCACATAGTCTACTTCCACATCTTTTATCATGTTTAGTACTACAACTACTATCTGTCTCTAATAAAGACTTGAGGTTAGACCCCACCTTCGTAGAGAAAATGGGTTTGTCACCACAGGTATGAAAAACATCAGTATTAGTTTTAAAAACGTTCCAATTTTTTGTCAAAATTCCTTTGATCTGGGAATATAAAGGATTATACTGCACTACACATGCTTGTTGAAAATTGGGCACAGACTGCAATGTTGTCTCTGTAGGTTTTTGTTGAATGTTATCACCACCAGTGCCCAATAAAGGTACATAAATATTGCCCCATTTGTCTAGAACATCCATAAGTATAGGCTCAATAAAGTCACTTGGGTACCCTCTTTCTAGAAACATGTCCCTCAAATTTCCAAATTCTGCTATAACATCATCTCTCACAGTTGTCATCCTAGCAATTCTTATGGCTTGGCCCTTTATAATACTTTTCTTCTGATAAATAGGATGATGGCTAGTATAGTGCAAGTAATTATTACAAAATGTGTTCTTACGGTAGATTTTGGAAATGAAACCATTCTGATCTTTAATAATCTTAGTATCTAAAAAGTTAATTTCATGTTCATCAAACTGATATGTAAACTTCAGATAATCTGTAGTTAGATTTAAATACTGAACAAATTCTGTTATTTTTTCTTTACTTCCTTTCCATAAAATAAAAATATCATCCAAAAATCTGCCGTAGTAAGTGACATTAGTGGAAAACAACTCATTTTGGAAAACATACTTATGTTCCCAGCCCAACAGGACTAGGTTCGCATATAGGGGGGCACAAGCTGCGCCCATAGCCACACCCTTAAGCTGCTGAAAATATTCACCTTCAAAAAATATGTAATTGTTTTCCAATATAACACTCATTAGCTCACATATAAGCAAATTTTCATCAGTGGTCAAGGATGAATAATTGAAAAGTACCTCCTCAAATAGGCACAAGCCTTCTGTTTTTGGAATACAGGAGAAAAGCTCCTGTACATCTATAGTGAGAAAAGAGGTATCCACTGACCATAAGTCTTTACTAATCTGTTCTAAAAAGTTCCATGAATCCTTTAGTAAATGGGGGAATTTATTCATAATATGCTTTAATTTCTTATCCACATAAACTGCTATATTATGGGTTTTGGAACCCGCAGCTGCTACAATAGGTCTAAATGGTGGTTTCTTAAGACTTTTATGCACCTTAGGTATTCCAAAAATCACTGGAATTTTTGGATATTTATTAAGCAGAAAATCATAGTCATCCCTGGAAATTCTCTTATCCATTAAGTATTCATAAAGATAACTATCTATTCTACTATATGAAATGTGTATCTCATTTTTGGAACACAAAGAGTAGTTGTCTGTTATGAATAATATACTTTGCATGTCATTGATGTAATCTTCTGACCTATATAAAACAACTCCACCACCCTTGTCTGGAGTCATAATTTTTATACCCTTGTCATCCTTTAAATAATTTAATAAACTTTTCTCATTATAGGTTAAATTATTAAATAATCTTCTTTTCTCTCCCCAAACTTTATATAAGTCGTCTTTCACTAACAAAATGCTCAAATTCAATTTTCTTAAATATAACTGGATATTATCTAAACATTCTATTTCAGCTACAGGACCTTTTACTTGACATATCCAATTCAGTTTCAATGGCTTTAATATATATAATTATTCTGATATTCCCATTACAATAGATCTTTTTTCCTTATTTTCCAAGGGCTTTAAATTTATTCCAACTAAAATACCTGACATAGCTGGAGTAATGGTTGATTTGCAGTTATATTTAAGAAAATTGAATTTGAGCATTTTGTTTTCAGGGAAGCCCCCCAGTGTTGTGTCAAAAGATACTCTTAAGAGAAGTAGCACCTTTAACCCTCCTTTGCATCCTTTGGTTGCTGCTTATGAAAAGTTAGTGAAAGACAACTTATATAAAGTTTGGGGAGAGAAAAGAAGATTATTTAATTTTGTGTTGTAATTTTGTGTAATATTTGTGTTGCCTGTGGTGGCATCCTTATGCATCCACCTCAGGTATACACACAGCCTTAACAACAATCAACACTAGTGAATAAGACAACAATGGTGACACTTGATATCCTCAACATGGAAGTAGACATGGTGCTGATATGTGTCACCACAGTTCTCATGAGATGTATCATGGCTTTGTCTCTGGACTCCATTACCTCTTAGAGGCATTATGACTAAAGCACAACATCTACATGTAGGTCTTGCATGACACCACTCATCTCCTTTTCAGTGAGGATACTTGCAGGTTGTGCCAATATTATAATCCTGCACATCTCTTGATTGATTTGAAGAGCTGTCTTCATATCTTGCATTGGCTGGGCCATTGGATAACACAAGAAACCCTTTGTAGCATGTCTTATCATGAGTACAGAAATGCATGAAACCCTTGGTGGCACATCTTTCTCTGAGTACAGAAATGTCCAATGCAGTGTTCTCGTCTGACACCGCAGGCACAGGGGAGTGGCATTGATGGAGATGCTCTCAGATACAAGGGAGCCTCTCCTTGACAGGAATGGTGATTATCCATGCTCTACATCATTTATAGCAGGTGTAAGTGAGAACACAGTATCATCTTGGAAAATGGGTGTGGGCCTACCCAAGAGGGAGGAAGACAGTGTCAGTGTGTCCTGGGACTGTGATTCCATCTGTGTCTTGGAATCATTGTCACAGCCCTCACAGTTGCTGTGCTCAGCCTATTGTCTCGATGCAGGCTCTACAGGTGTCACTAAAGCAGTGTCCTGTCCTGCAAGTATATGAAATAAGAAATAACAAAGTGAAAGTGACTGACAATGCCCGTGCAAATGTTAGGTGGATACATGCAGACAAAGAGCTTACATGCACTTGTGCTTGTAATCCCCTGATTCTAAACACCCAGTTTACCTACTGCACACATATGCAGTGGCCATTTTATACTCCTTAGACTCAATATGTGAAAAGTTGCCCCACAGAATATATGTCATAGCTACTAACCTGACTTGTCTCCCTGCAAGATACATGGCAAGTTAAATGTTCCCAGAACTTGTGTCCACTGCTAATGCCATGAAACCCATTCCCTTATCATCTCCATGACTCTATCTGTGAAGATTGCAGTGAGAGGTTTCACCTTTCAATTTCAGTTCTGTCTGCTGGTGTGCTGCTTAACTTCTGTGAGTCCTGCCAAATCATGTTGATGACACACTTCTAAAATTGCTGTGTTATGCAGTTCCTCCCATCTGCAACATTCATGCCATGGACCACTATGTCCCACATGCATTCCAATAAAAGCTTTGGAAACCCATGTAACTGGAGAACTTTCTTAACATGGCTAAAATTCTGTAACCTATGCTGTCTGACTCCTCTAGAGGACATGTACGCATCTATTATGAAAAGAGATCATTGCTATAGGTCAGTAATGTCTGGGTACAGATGACTAATAATTACATACTCTTCTCTGTTTAGCAGTATGAAACAAGCCAAGACAAGATAGGGCTACAAAGACAGTGGAGGTCACATGTATGTTTTGGACTGTAAAGTACCTAGATAGCAACCAAGGTGAGTAGTTGTAGGGATGGAACTTATATATGCATACAGCTGTGGTAGGTAACGCCAAGGTCCAAAGGGATGTGTAGGTGAAAGGGAGCTTCACAGACAGTATGTCCGGGATGTGCAGGGGTAGGATTACATGTATGCATAGGTGACACAATATACCAGGTTATGCTGACAGGTGTGAGATGTGTGTAGACATCTATGACAGGTGTCCCCATGGGTCACACACACAGACCATATCTGAAGAGCAGGTTTGAGGGAGAAGGACAGACACACCTGTTGTTGTAGGCTGTCATCCAATGGTTACACAAGATGCATATCTAACAGAATCTGTATATGCAGGTTTGTGTTGCATACCAGCTTAATAGATATCAGTAGTGGCACCACGGTAACAATAGTGTTACCATAGATTATGCCTAAGTAAATACCAAAATGTATGTGACACTTGGGGCATACATCATTGGCCAGACATGAGGATGGAGGCAGTCGTGATGTCACAGGCTGTGAGGCTGACATTTCACAAAGATGGCTTTATAAATACAAGTACATAAGCTACACACTGTGCAACTGCAGGTACAGGTTGCAGGCAGGCATAGTACACAAAGTAGTGGTACCATAATTACTGTAGTGTTATCATAGGCTATTTTCAACAAAACACTCACATGAAAATGTTGTTGGTAATATAGTCCTTTCCACAGGACTTATAACACTTCCTACATCTTCTGGGCTCTATCCTGTGGAATTACTGCCTTTTTACTGTCAAATTGTGCTTCAAACTACTAAAACACTACTGCTACCTTGCTGTAAGCTTTGGCTGTTAACATGGCGACTTGGTTGTGAAAGTTACAGATAAGCTCTAGCTTGTGGAACATATATGCTAATCAGTCTAGATTCTTACTATGTCTGTGAATTACTACATTTCACAGAAGTGTATCACCAATATAAAGCTGACATATAAAAGAGCACAACGTTGCGAGTCCACAATCCTTATTTAATGTTAAAAATAATAAAACAAACAGGTTAAGTGTTTTCATCAATTAGTATGACTTCTTCAGAACAAACTATCATTGTAAATTTTACATTTAAATACAAGTTGCTGGTCTGCCATTGGTTCTAAACCAACCAATTCCATTTGTGGGAAATGAACATACTGAAGTATACAAGCAGGAGTTAGATGCAAAAAAACAGATAATTCCATCAGAAATGACCATATCCACATAACATAAACAGAAAAGAATACAAGAATACTGTCACAAAAGTACTTAGTTATAGCAAACATTGTTGACACTACTAGACTTGATTTGCCTTTTCTTTGAGAATTGGCATTATAGTAATATGCTCATTAAGCCCAGGTGGATAATCAGCAGCTAGTCTTAACTGCCACAATAACTCTTTCTTGTATAATGCATTTTGCCAATCCCCACCCCTTGCTTCAACTGTTACAAATTCAAGTATACCAAACTTAAAACATGAATAACCATTACATATCATGCTATGCTTATATAAAGCATTAGTATCTTTTTTATTTTTGATATCATAGAGGTGTTCATATATTCTAGTTTTAAACATTCTCTCTGTCTTACCTACATAGAAGGAAGAACAGGTATTGCAGATAGCTATATAAACTAACTTGTTGGAACAACAACTACCACTTTTTAAGAAAACATGACTTTTATTTTTGTTGTTATCAAGGGAAATAGAAGAATCTTGCAATATATACGAACAATAGGAACACCTCCCACATGGTCTACTTCCACATCTTTTATCATGTTTAGTACTACAACTACTATCTGTCTCTAATAAAGACTTGAGGTTAGACCCCACCTTCATAGAGAAAATGGGTTTGTCACCCAAGGTATGAAAAACATCAGTATTAGTTTTAAAAACGTTCCAATTTTTTGTCAAAATTCCTTTGATCTGGGAATATAAAGGATTATACTGCACTACACATGCTTGTTGAAAAGAAAATTAGGCACAGACTGCAATGTTGTCTCTGTAGGTTTTTGTTGATTGTTATCACCACCAGTGCCCAATAAAGGTACATAAATATTGCCCCATTTGTCTAGAACATCCATAAGTATAGGCTCAATAAAGTCACTTGGGTACCCTCTTTCTAGAAACATGTCCCTCAAATTTCCAAATTCTGCTATAACATCATCTCTCACAGTTGTCATCCTAGCAATTCTTATGGCTTGGCCCTTTATAATACTTTTCTTCTGATAAATAGGATGATGGCTAGTATAGTGCAAGTAATTATTACAAAATGTGTTCTTACGGTAGATTTTGGAGATGAAACCATTCTGATCTTTAATAATCTTAGTATCTAAAAAGTTAATTTCATGTTCATCAAACTGATATGTAAACTTCAGATAATCTGTAGTTAGATTTAAATACTGAACAAATTCTGTTATTTTTTCTTTACTTCCTTTCCATAAAATAAAAATATCATCCAAAAATCTGCCATAGTAAGTGACATTAGTGGAAAACAACTCATTTTGGAAAATATACTTATGTTCCCAGCCCAACAGGACTAGGTTCGCATATAGGGGGGCGCAAGCTGCGCCCATAGCTACACCCTTAAGCTGCTGAAAATATTCACCTTCAAAAAATATGTAATTGTTTTCCAATATAACACTCATTAGCTCACATATAAGCAAATTTTCATCAGTGGTCAAGGATGAATAATTGAAAAGTACCTCCTCAAATAGGCACAAGCCTTCTGTTTTCGGAATACAGGAGAAAAGCTCCTGTACATCTATAGTGAGAAAAGAGGTATCCACTGACCATAAGTCTTTACTAATCTGTTCTAAAAAATTCCATGAATCCTTTAGTAAATGGGGGAATTTATTCATAATATGCTTTAATTTCTTATCCACATAAACTGCTATATTATGGGTTTTGGAACCCGCAGCTGCTACAATAGGTCTAAATGGTGGTTTCTTAAGACTTTTATGCACCTTAGGTATTCCAAAAATCACTGGAATTTTTGGATATTTATTAAGCAGAAAATCATAGTCATCCCTGGAAATTCTCTTATCCATTATGTATTCATAAAGATAACTATCTATTCTACTATATGAAATGTGTATCTTATTTTTGGAACACAAAGAGTAGTTGTCTGTTATGAATAATATACTTGCATGCATGTTTGGCAGTATAACTATCTTGTGCCTGAACCCAAAATGGGGGCAGCAATAATACAGGGGTACCAGGGATAATATGTTTCACTAATGAATTCAGTACAGACAATCTTCATTACATTAATGACCAAAGGAGGCCTCTAGTACAACTAGATTCGGCCATTGCAGTGGTCCCAGTATATGGACATTTGTGGGTTCTTCCACTCAACCAAGGAGAAACTCATATATAACACTGATACCCCATGTCTACATCCCCACTGACCAGTAACTCTCCCGCTCCCAAGTTGTATAGACAGCCATATGGCCTCATGTCCCTAGGCACCTATGCAAATAATGATGGCTGTAAACCTTACCACCTTCCCTCCTGTGTAGTATAACTGAAGCTGTGTGATGCATAGTGTGACTCAGTCATGCACTGTCCTTGCTCAT
The DNA here is from genome assembly GCF_019279795.1 of Protopterus annectens. Classification (NCBI taxonomy): domain Eukaryota; kingdom Metazoa; phylum Chordata; order Ceratodontiformes; family Protopteridae; genus Protopterus; species Protopterus annectens. The sequence continues at coordinate 105,369,649 of NC_056726.1, forward strand.
CATAAGCTTTACATGCTACTACTGCATGCATCATATTTTCTTTGTAACACTGCACTGCCATTGTATACATGTTAGAGATGATTGAGGTGGACTAGACATTTCTGCTTTGCTTGTGCTGTTATATAACATGCATGATACTTTCTGGAGGCAAGGGGTGGACATTGGTTGCTGCTGCTGATGCTGTAGGATGTTTGCTCTGGAGGTTCATAAAAGTCTGCTACTGCTGCTGCTCCAAATATGGAGTATCCTGGATCTGATGACTAGGCTGCCTATTTTCTCATAATCAGGTTGTGTAGCATGCTGTGAAGAGCTTTCAGACTGTGGCAGGTGCATACTGCAGTTCCTCCAGAGATGTTTTTGAGCAGTAAAACTGGATTGAGATGAACCCTCACTATACTATGTTCCTGCTTTGTTGATATGTGTTGTTATAATGAGGTTCAGCAATACTTTATTGATTCCATATGGGCATCATCAACCAGGACTACAGAGGGTATCTTACATTATCTGCTACATAGTAGGGACATGCAGGGAGAGAGCAAGGGAGGGGGACATGTAAAGAAACTGTCTGTTGTTCTAGATATGTAGGTGTATCTATATGCCTGCATGTACCTCTTATTTGGCTCTGTGGAATGTCCTTGAGCAGAAAGTGGAGCTACAGATGACTTGTATTCCCCATGCAGATATTATGGCAACTGCCAGGGTGCTGTGCAGACACATTGGTTTTCTGCTGTGTATATCACACACTACCTGGTTCTGATATCCCTGGAGATTAAGTGGGACCACTATTTCCATGTGTGCAATCTATGCCTCCCAACAAAGCAGGCAATGTCATAGGAGCCAAGCACAAAGGTGTCTGCCTCCCCTGATGTCTTTGGATAACAAATGTGTTTATCCACGTGTCAACAATTATCAAGGAATATTATGCAGGCTGATACATGTGATATACCCAATGTGTCCCCTGTATGTAACAGAAAGGTTCCTGTAGGTTGAATGGTAAATGCTGTACATACTATGATATCAACAGGTATGAGGAGTCCATGCATTCTTCCAGATCCAATCCGAGGTCATGCAGGTTAGCCAATACCCATATAATATCTAAGCCCACATGAAATCAGCCCATGAGCTACTGGTCCATCAGTTGATGAGATGTTATCTTATATCAGTACAATTTTTGCTCATGCTGTCTGCCAGCACTACATACTCCCAGGTTCCACTAGTGCACTTACATTTATCAAATTCTGTTTTAGAGCAGCCACTGTTACTCCAAGCATTTTCATTCTGTATGACTCTGGAAGCTTTGACATACTATTTTGCCTTTATATTCAGATTGGAGACTGTAAAGTGGTGGCTGGAGAAAGTTTAGTTAGGCAGCATAGGATGGTGGTTTGTAGGATGACGTTGGTGATCAAGAAGAGGAGGAGGAGTGTAAGGGCAGCACCAAGGATCAAATGGTGGAAATTGAAAAAGGGTAATTGTGAGGTGGAGTTCAGGGATGAGTTAAGACAGGCACTGGGTGGCAGTGAAGAGTTACCAAATAGCTGGGTAACTGCAGCAGAGCTAGTAAGGGAGACGGCTAGGAAGGTGCTTGGTATCACATCGGGACAGAGGAAGGACAACAAGGAGACATGGTGGTGGAATGAGGAAGTACAGAAGAGTATACAGGCAGAGAGGTTGGCAAAGAAGAAGTGGGATTGTCAGAGAGATGAAGAAAGTAGGCAGCAGTATAAGGAGATGAGGTGCATGGCAAAGAGAGAGGTGGCAAAGGCTAAGGATAAGGCATATGAAGAGTTGTATGAAAGGTTGGACACTAAGGAGGGAGAAAAGGACCTGTACCGATTGGCTAGACAGAGGGACCGAGCTAGGAAAGATGTGCAGCAGGTAAAGGTGATAAAGGATAATGAGGGAAACATACTCACAAGTGAGGAGTGTGTGTTGAGGAGATGGAAAGAGTACTTTGAGGGGTTTATGAATGAAGAAAATGAGAGGGAGAGAAGGTTGGATGATGTAGGGATAGTGAATCGTGAAGTACAATGGATTAGCAAGGAGGAAGTAAGGATAGCTATGAAGAGAATGATGAATGGAAAGGCTGTTGGCCCAGATGACATACCTGTGGAAGCATGGAGGTGTTTATGTGAAATGGCAGTCGAGTTTTTAACCAGATTGTTTAATGAAATCTTGGAAAGTGAGAGGATGCCTGAGGAATGGAGAAAAAGTGTTTTGGTACCGATCTTTAAGAATAAGGGTGATGTGCAGAGCTGTAGTAACTACAGAGGGATTAAATTGATCGGTCACAGCATGAAGTTATGGGAAAGAGTAGTGGAAGCTAGGTTAAGAAGGGATGTGATGATTAGTGAACAGCAGTATGGTTTCATGCCGGGAAAGAGCACTACAGATGCGATGTTTGCTCTGAGAGTGTTGATGGAGAAGTACAGAGAATGTCAGAAGGAGTTGCATTGTGTTTTTGTAGACTTGGAGAAAGCATATGACAGGGTGCCTAGAGAGGAGTTGTGGTATTGTATGAGGAAGTCAGGAGTGTCAGAGAAGTATGTAAGAGTGGTACAGGATATGTACGAGGGTAGTGTGACAGCAGTGAGGTCTGCAGTGGGAGTGATGGATGTGTTTAAGGTGGAGGTGGGGTTACATCAAGGATCAGCTCTGAGCCCTTTCTTATTTGCAATGGTGATGGACAGGTTGACAGACGAGATCAGACAGGAGTCCCCATGGACTATGATGTTTGCAGATGACATTGCGATCTGTAGTAAGAGTAGGAAACAGGTGGAGGAGACCCTGAGGAGATGGGGATTTGCTCTAGAGAGAAGAGGAATGAAGGTCAGCAGGACTAAGACAGAATATATGTGTGTGAATGAGAGGGAGGATAGAGGCATGGTGAGGATGCAAGGAGTAGAGGTGGCGAAGGTGGATGAGTTTAAATACTTGGGGTCAATAGTGCAGAGTAACGGTGAGTGTGGAAGAGAGGTGAAGAAGAGAGTACAGGCAGGATGGAGTGGGTGGAGAAGAGTGTCAGGAGTGATTTGTGACAGACAAGTACCTGTAAGAGTGAAAGGGAAGGTCTACAAGAGGGTAGTGAGACCAGCTATGTTATATTGGTTGGAGACAGTGGCATTGACAAAAAGGCAGGAGTTTGAGCTGGATGTGGCAGAGTTAAAGATGTTAAGATTTGCACTGGGTGTGATGAGGATGGACAGGATTAGGAATAAGTATATTAGAGGGTCAGCCCAGGTTGGAAGGTTTGGAGACAAAGCCAGAGAGGCAAGATTACGTTGGTTTGGACATGTGCTGAGAAGGGATGCGGAGTATATTGGGAAAAAGATGCTAAGGATGAAGCTACCAGGTAACAGGAAAAGAGGAAGGCCTAATATAAGGTTTGTGGATGTAGTGAGAGAGGACATGCAGGTGGTTGGTGTGACAGAGCAAGATGCAGAGGACAGGAAGAAATGGAAACAGGTGATCCGCTGTGGCGACCCCTAACGGCAACAGCCGAAAGATGATGATTCAGACACAGTTGCTTACAAGACCTCACACCAGACATCTAACAATTGTGAAATGCTATCACCAGCCCTCATTTTCAAGTCAGTATGCACTAATTGAACTGGTTTCTTTATTTGCATGTCATTTTTTATGGCATTTGGTTCATTGCCTTATAGTAATACCTAGTTCTAAGAAATGTTGACAAACATGCATTCCCACATTTGGTATTAACCTGTTCTGAATACTATGCAACATGACTGTGAATACTGACCATTATTTGCTAACTGAATCAATGGGTTGAGCTTATTTTGTTACCTTCAACCATGACCTGAGGAAACAGCAAAAAAAAAAAAAAACAATGCATGTTCTAGTTTTAAAAGGCAATGTATGTAAAAGCAGAAAAAAGTAAAACACCTATATTTAAGATCAGGATCATCTTGTGTGGTAGTAAAATGATCAGAGATGTAACTAGAACAGGACAAAGAGTGAGGCTGCCCCAGGAGTAAGTTAACAGGGAGCACAATCTGCAGGTGCCAATGGTGGGGAGTACATTATAAGCATTGATCATTGGAGTTATGGCTCAGCTGAAGCACTGAAGTACTTAGTATGAGTGTCAAACTAAATTTTTACACTTCGGGCAGGATTCACGAAGGCTTGCACAGAGTGTAAGAGACGTGTAAGACTCCATGCAAGCCTCGCGATCCAGGAACAGCCCGAAACTCCGTGTAAGAGACCAGCTAAAACGTCTCTTACACGGACTGGGCGTGGATATGCTAAATACCTCACTTGCAGCTGAAAGGCATGAAAATGAGGTAGAGTAGCGACCCACAAAGCAGAAAGCAGCCCGTGTAAGAGCTGTTTTAGCTGCAGAAATGTACTCAGTTGACAACTGAGTATGTTTCTGCAAAAATCACAATGGAGCCATGTCAGCTCCAAATAAAGGGTTCATATGTGGCAGGCAGCATGCCAATGGCCAAATATGTGGCCACTGGCAAGGTACCCCGATGCAAATATGAAAAATAATTATTTTTCTTTTCGGCGATCGCCGATGTTTAAACGCAGCGCAGCCCCGCGCAAATGGGTTGCGCTGTATAACACATAAAAATTAAGGTTATAAACCCACAAATGTGGGTTTTATGCAATACATGGATTTACAATACAGGGACCAGCAGACCAAAAACAACATGCCCACCGTTTAGTGGTTGCTAAGGGGGGAAGCTGAGTCTAAGAGATGTAACTAAGCATTAGTAGGCAATCTGATGTAAATGAGTGTTAGGATACTGAATTCCACTGTCACATAGCAAATGAGCACATTCTGAGTAGTGTAAGAGATACATAAGGGGGAGGAATAGAGTAGGAGATAGGTGACATCACAGGGGGGAATGGTAGAAAGAAATGCAGTTCATTGGAGGTCAGTGTTACATGACAGATGTCAGACATATATCATGGAAAGAGGAGTGCCACAAGATAAGCATGGGAAAGTCAAGAAATGGAAGGTGTACACTATTGCTTACACCATTTCTTGTTGGGTGTGCATGCACACGTGTGCACGCCATGAGGCACAGGTAGGGCAGTGTGTGCGCGTGTAAGGCAGACTGAGCATGTGGGAGCATGTTGGTAGACTTCTAAGACTGTTTGCGCTAGTGTGTGCGCGTGTAGGGCAGACTGAGCATGTGGGAGCCTGTTGGCAGACTTGTAAGACTGTTTGCGCTGGTGTGCGCATGTTTTAACCTGAATAAGCAGATTCTGAACCGTGTAAGCATGTGTGCGCACGTGTAAGCCACTGTGAGCGTGTTTCTGCTGGTATGCACGTTGCTCCCCCCTGAGGAAACAGAAAGGAAAAAGGAAGCAACAGAATTAGTAGGAAGCTAGCAGGGAATACTGCTGGAGCTAGCAGGTGAAAACAATTAGAAGCAGGTAATTGCACAGGCAGAATAGTAGCCCAGCCCAGCACTTAAAACTCTGCAAACAGCAGTGCAGGATGTTTCTCTCAAGAGACACTGCAAGACAGGAGTAAGCTATTAGAAGTGAAAACTGAAAAAGCTGAACTCAGAGCAAAAATACTAGGGGCTGCCGTAGCTGTCATAAGGAGTCATAGGCGACTTGCTGAGGGTGGTGACAATGCAGATGGTGCCAGACAACCCACAGTGAGGAGACGGAGAAGAGTGTACAGGCCCAGGGTCACCTACCACGGGTTACATGAGCTGGAGATAGTAGAGCACTATAGAGTGGACAGAGACCTCCTGCAGCAAATTGTCGAGCTGTGCAGGCCACGCCTCACACACAGAACCAACAGAAGGGAACCCATCCCAGTGGAAACCAAGGTATGTGTTGGCCTAAGAATACTATCAACAGGTACCTTCCAGAGACCAACTGGTGATATGATGGGGATATCACAGGCATCAGCCTCCAGGGTACTGCACCAGTTCCTGGATGCCATGTCAGCACATGTCAGTGATCATGTATATTTCCCCAATGCCCGTGAGGTATTGGCCAGCAATATGCGTCTCTTCCAGCAAATAGCGGAATACCCTGAGGTAGTGGGTGCAATAGACTGCACGCACATACGCATCAAAGCACCAGCCGGTGAGCGGGGTAGGGCCTACATTAACCACAAGGGCTTCCCCTCCATCAACTGCCAGGTCGTGTGTGATGCCCAGGGCATAATAATGAATGTGTGTGCTGGCTGCCCTGGGAGCTACCATGATTCCCATATCTGGCATTTGACGCAGCTGTACCAGACATTTGCCAATGGGGACATCCCACATGGACACCTAGTGGGGGATGCAGTTTATGCACTGAAGCCATTGCTGATGACACCCATCAGAAAAGCACACACACCTGCACAGGAATGCCATAATGAGGCACACGCACAAACACGTAATGTAATAGAGCGTGTGTTTGGCCTGCTCAAGTCACGGTTCCGGTGTCTGGACACATCTGGTGGAGCCTTGCAGTACTCACCAACTACATGTACCCAAATTGTCATGGTATGTGCTATGCTACATAATATGATCTTGCGAAAACAGCTGCAGCAGGACCAGCATAGGGCCGGGCCAAACAGCCCCCACCATTGCCAAGGCCATCACAGGCAGAGTGTGACTCGGAGGAGGAACAACCTGAGCCTGCCCCAGTAGGCAGAAGGAGGCGTGCCCAGTATGCCCTGGCCTTGGCAAAGAGGCAACGCATAGCACATACACTGGCTCAGTAGGAACCCTGGGAATGATACCCCTCTCTGGCTCACTCATATAATAACATGGATGCCTAAAATGACATAACCTGCTCACAAACATGTACAGGGAGTGTAATATGTGCATCCGACAGAGGCAGCCCTGCAGCACCACCTGAGGCATGAATGCCATGTGTTAAGTAATGTAACACCATGTAGTATATGCACACTTGAGGACCCTGACTAACATCCTACCCACACCAAGCATGATGCCACAATATGATGATGGGATGATCAATTGCAATAATTGGCTGAAGTATTGCAGTTAGTCAAAGGGGATCCAATGTGTGCCAGCCTGGGATGACATGCTGAGCATGACATGATGCTCCACCTGCTAGGGGTGGCATGCACCTATCAGTCCAGGCCTCATGGATACTGGCAAAGGCTGTCATTACCCACAGTGTGCCCTGAATAGGTAAGGCTCAAAACACAAACCCACCTCCATAAGTACCACAAGGGATAAGAACCTAGATGTAATGCTACCCAATGCCAGAAGTCTAAACAGCAAGATGCGTGCAGTGCAAACTCACCCAGTATGGAGAATGTTGATATCTGTCATGTAACAGAAAACTGGGTCAAGGCTCACAACAGCACCCTAACACTACCAGGTTACACCTCATACTGTGCTGTACAGCCTCAAAACATGGAACAAGCTACAAAAGGAGGGTGACTAGCAATAATTGTCAAGGATAACCACAACCCCATGTTGGTACCACAACAAGAAGCAGCATGGACTAGCCATGGTCAAGTAACAGTGGCTAAAACTGCTTCCCAGTTTATAGCCTGCTACAAACTACCATCCTAACACCAGGAACTGCACCTGGCTTATGTTGGAATACATGAATATATCAAGCCCCCCAAACCACATTATATTGGTTGACTGAAAATACACAGACATAGACTGGGAGCATTATACTAGCTCCAACACTGTAGGAGAAAAGTTCCTAGAATCCATAAACCATAATGCCCAGGAACAACGTACCACTCCCACAAGAGGGGTAAGCATACTGGATGTGATAATCAGCAACATGGGTACTGGATTGCAAGATGAGAAGTGTATCCCTCACTGGTAAGACTAGACCATAAAGTAATCACACTGGATATACACATCCTGACCACAGTCCCTGGCCAGAAAAACACAGTGAAAAACATGTGTAAAGCATAAGTTGCACCCCTCCAAACTGATGTGGAATCCATTAAAGGCCCTATGCAGGTGCAAAATATGGGCCACACCTCAGAACCTGTTATACAGGCATTCCATGAACACAGCCAGGAATGCTTGGATTATGCAATCACAAATAACAACAAGACACAATGCCATACACACAGGCATCTGGCATGCTGGACTCCAGCCATTACCAAACCATGCAAGAGAATGAGGAAGCTACCACATGATAGAGCAAACATAAAAAGGGAAGTAATCACTAATCAGTAGTATGGCAATAAAATATGTCCACACATACAATCCACTAAGGCCAGCTACAACAAGATGAATCTGTGAATCCTGAGGCAATGTTACACGTTCCCCAAGTACACAGACAACCCTCAACACCCTCCAAGAAATACAAATATATGTGAGAGATGCAGCCATTTATCCAAACTGGAGGCTGAGCTCCCTCAACTCAGTACTGTCAAAACTAGTCAGGAGGAGAAGGTAACCACACACACCACAAACCCAGTCCCACATAGACCTATCACAACTGCAAACCAAACACATAAACACAGAAAAACATTCCCGGAGGCCCTAATTACAAACACACCACACCAACAGAGGCCTCCAAAGCAGACCCCCAAGCAACCACAACCTCCCAACATGGCACATGCAACACATAGTACACAAAGCTGGTGTGCCAAACAGTCACAGGCCAGAAGGAGAAACAACATGCCTGATACAGTTGTAATAGGTGACTCCATAGTCAGACACACTGCTGTCCTGCTCACCAGACTGAACAAGGGAAAGGGTACAGTAAGCTGCCTGTAGGCTGCTACAATACGCCACATAACACAAGAACGCAGGTCACCCCAAAGCAAGTAGAAATATGATGCAGTCATTGTCCATGCTGGTGTGAATGACCTGAGATGTACCTCCCTGGACTACATGAAAAGAGACATAGATGAGCCTCTGAGTATGTACTCCAGGCCGGTATGACACTGACCGTTTGCAGCATCCTACCCTCACCAAGAATGATGCCACAGTACAAACACAGAATGATCAGCTTTAACAAGTGGCACAATTACTGCTGTCATTCCAAGAGGATCTAATGTCTGTCTGCTTGGGATGTCATGCCTGACAAGCCATGCTGCTGTTCCAGGGATGGCTTGCACCTGTTACCCCTGGGCATCTGGATATTGGATAAGGCTTTTGCCACCTCCATAGAGCCTTACATAGGAAAGGCTGAAAAGACTAACCCACCACCCTAGAAAACATAAGTGGTAAGAAACATAAGGGTAATGCTGACCAATGCCAGTCGTGTAAACTGCAATATGCATGCTCCTGAGGCCCTCCCCAGTATGGAGAACATCGATGTCTGTGCAGTGACAGAAACCTGCTGCAAGCCTACTGCCAGCACACCAGCACTACCAGGTTATACCTCATATCATGCGTTATGGCCCCAAAACCTGGACCAAAACATAAAAGGAGGGGGAGTATCCATATTCAGCATAGACACCCATACGTCCAGGTAACTGACAATGCACGAAGCATCGGAGACCACCCATGTGCACCTAACCATAGGCAAAACTGCTGTACAGTCTGTATCATGCTACAGACCACACTCTCACACACAGGAACCCCACCCAGACGTCCTGAAGACACTGGACAGTATGAATGTCCCACCAAATACCAAACAAGGTACTCACAAATTACCACATAGGTGGTAAACCATTATGTATGGAAGGAGTAATCAGGGACCTAGGGACACAAGTGGACAGTAACCTGTTATGTAACACTCACATTGCCAATGTGGCTAGGAAGACTGTCTATATTGGACACCGTATCATGAAAGGATTCACATCTACGTCAACAGAGGTCATTGTGCCCCTGTACTGTTCTCTTATCAGACCCATAATCTAGTACAATGCCTCATTTTGGATGTACCTTACCTGACACCTGCAGCAGTTAGAAAGACCTCAAAGGTACCTCACCAAGAGGATAAAGGGTCTGAAATATATGCATATGCTGTCTGGCTGTAGACACCCCAGCTGAATGCAGGCACATACTGCCTACACAGAGGCATTGTATGTCTGTTGTACAAGGCCATGTCCAACACAGGAGTAATGGACATGCTCCACCCCAGAAAACTCAAAGCCATTGGAGCTGTGAGAGTGGGAGATGTCAACCTCAACAAATAATGAAATAGGATGTGCTGGAGGGACAGATACATAACACAGAGGCTCCCCACACCCTGGAACAGAATCCCACTCCATGTTAGGCAGAGCCCCTCACTGACACTCTTCAACAGGAATCTTGCCAAGTGGATGGATGATCGTAGATGTATACTGGGGGTCTTCACTGTGTCACGTCCAGACAGAGGCACAGTAAAGTAAATCATAAATGGCCATAATATTCACATAGCAAGGGGCGGCGAAAGACACATACACTCTGGCTAGGCTTACAAATGCCCTAGGGTGGATAGCCTAGTATGAACCTATGAACCTATGAAGATACAAATTGTACAGGACACTAAGGATAATCCCAAGGCTTACTCAACTGATGGTAGAAACCGTGTTGGGAATTCACAGATATGCTCTGAATCACACAAATATTACAAACAACATACCAAACACACACACACATATTGCCAACATACAACCTGACAGGTGCAGTGCAAACTCCCCCCCCCACCCAGAATGCAAAATATCTATCCCAGCAGACTGATGGCCCCCTGACACTGCAGATGTTGAGGTAACAGCCAGCATCTACAAAGCAAAACACACAGCAGCAATGGTATGAGATGGTGTCCTGGGCTGAGTCCAACATGGACTCCAAGAAGAATGGAATGCCAAATCACACTACTGCTCAATGTCAGCCTTACCACAGGATATGTACCCAAAGAGCAGTGTACAACAACAGTGGTCCTTCTCAACAAAGGTGTTGCCTGAATGGATACTGCAAACTACCACCCCAGAATCCTGACAAGCTTGGTCTGCACAGCTATGGAAAGGATCAGCATGTACCGCAGACATAAAGATACTGGGGACCTACTGACACTGGACCCTACCCAGTGTGGCTTTCTTAAGTGCAGATCCTGCCCCTAAACATGTTTGACTAATTTGAAACAGTCATTAAGGTCATTGATGAGGGCAATGTGGTCCACACAGCGTAGCTGGACCTTGCAACTGCTTCCATACAATACCCTACGTGTTCATTATAGATATGTTCACCAGCTTAAATATAAACCCCTATGTCAGTAGAGGGGTTGCAAACCAGACCAAGGACAGAACTGACATGGTCAGACATGCTGCAGCCATGCAGACTACAAACCAGATATAACTGGCATCCCACAAGGCTTGATCCTGGGACCTCCCTCGTTTGGTATATATGTCCCATAGGTACAGGCCAACATGGAAGGACTGTGTCTGAACATGTATGCAGAGGACTCCAAACTGCCCACCATATCTGACCCTCCAGCTGACACAAGCATCCCACAAAAGGGCCACATAGAAACAGACAACTGGTGCCATAGCCATGTCAGCAAGCTAATTGCAGAAAAGTGTATAGTCAACCCCCGTGGATATACAGTAAGTGCCCACCAATTACCACATAGGTGTTAACCCATTACGTACTTAACATGTAATGAGAGACCTGGGGACACAAGGTGATAGATATCCTGCATTGGACAAACATGTGGCTGTAGTGTTCACAGAAACATACCATATACCCACCTAATCATGAAGGTTGTCAGATCTAGATAAGGGGAGGTCATTGTGGCTCTGCAGTCATCCTTCATCAGCATTACAATTGACTACAATAGCTCCTGTGGGATGTACCTCAGCAGACACCTCCTTCAACTGTAAAGTCCCCAACAGTACCTCACCAGGAGTATCAAAGAGCTTGAACAGATGGCATGTGTTGCCTGATTAAACAAACTGCAGCTCCACACACTGCCATACTGCCCACCCAGAGGCAAGCTGTGCCTGATGTATAAAGTCATGTCCAAGCTGGAATCAATGAACATGCTGCACCTTGTACAATCTGAATGGCAGTGAGCTATGTACATGAGAGACCTGAACCCCAGCACTGACATACATAGGACAAGCTGTACTGCATGATCCATAACACAGAAGCCACCCCCACTCATGAGTAAACTCCCAGTACAAGTTATCCATAGAGTCACTCATCGATTCTCCTCAAGAGGAATCGTGATGAGTGGATGGGAGATGGTAGGTTTACCCTGGGTATCACTGTTATGTCACAGGTAGACGGAGGCACAGTATACTAACCATGACATATGTCATGGCAAACTCCACTTACAATGTGTGTCGAAGGACAAACACACTCCGACTAGCATTAGAAATGGCCTAGGGCACATCGCTACTGTTTGCCAATGTACACCTATGTTGTGGAATACACTACCAATGTTGGACAAGCCTGGTATAAGTAGTTCATATATGAACATAATGCAACATGGTCAGATGTGCACAACTGGCCCCTAACCAGGCTGTTGTGCTCACTATGGAAATGTAAAGCAGTGATAGGACTAAAGCCCAGGATACTGTCCACCACAGTGAAAGTACTGAACCAGTACACTATACGGTACTGCAGTGTAGGTCAGTATGAAAGGATGTTGACAACTGTATGAAAAGTATCCCATGCAAACCCTGCAGGCACAGTATAATCCCTGTTGTGTTCACACACAAAGCAGTTGGACAGTAACTACACAACATGACACACAACACACAGCCATAAACGGGAGATACTGTTGAAGTTCACACTCATCCACAAATGTGGTGGGCTGCAGAGTTCAACATATGGAAAGCACACACTGGGCATGCTCGCACACTTTGATAAATGAGGCATATGTCAGACAACATGCCATGGGAAGGCTGAACTGGGCATGCTCACACACTTAGGCCAAATCTCAGTTTAGCAGTTGGCCACACATATCTGGTATGTGTACGTGTTATTCCAGGAACCAACCACAATACAGAAATCTGCCCAGTGCACACAGTTAAATGACTACAGAGCCATACGTGATATAGTGGATCCCTCCCATATGCAAACATCTTCCACAGATACACACGTTGTTCATACAAACAGGGAATGCTATGGCAATAAAGACCTGCAAACAGTCTATCAGCAACAAATAATGTGCATCTGACAATTAAACATATGGGTGTAGAGGCCAACACTAGGCTGTTTGCCCTAGGGGAATGACAGCTTAGCCAAAGTGTGCTTGGCGTCTGCCTCCCCAGTACAGTAGGCTACTGTGCCACTGTAAAGTAGGTCACATAAGGCACCGTGTGAGGCTAGTGTGCTGTGCCTCTGTCAAGCAGGGACACAGTGGAGATCCCAGGGTTTGAATATGCTAAGCCACATCCATGTTGTTGGTGTGTGCTGGAAGAGGGTTGCTGAGGACCGCTAACAGTAAGTGGGCATCAATAACAGACTGAGGGGAGCCTTATCTGCATTGTCTGGACAATTTCACTGTCAACACTGTATCATGATGATTATGTGGGATTGAAGTGTCGTGCCAGTACTGTTCAGAGATGTCCTCCCTCTGTGGGCTACTGCTCTGCAATCTAGTAGCTCACTCTGTCTGTTGGACAGCTCATATATGGCTGGTGTACACCTGACAGGTGTCCTGTTGTGGAGCAGTCATGGGTATATTTGGGATAGCATGATCAATGCAAACCTTCCACATGCTCATAGAATGCAATTGTCAAGGATTATGCAGAGTGGCCTGTATACTCCCCCAGCATGGGTCCTTTGAAGTCTTCCACCCCAGTCTTCACAAGTGTAAAGTCTGCTTGTGATAAATACAGTTTGTTTGCAGTGACAACCTTGTCTGGTGGTGGGGATGGGATATGGATGTCCAGGGAAAGGTGAGTATGGTCAGATATCAACAATGGTGGTCTACCTCTGGTGTGGAACAGTGAGTACCCATGTTGCAGATGGTCAGGTGCAATATGTATTCCCCCTTGTGGCTGTGGTGAGTGGTTCTGCCATAGCACATGGACTCACAAATTGTAGTGGCTGTAGGGTAATGTTGTAGAGGCCTGAGTAGTTCCCACACACAATATGCCTGTACCTGACGTTAACAACTGGAATGGTGTATGTGAACACCTGCATATCCTGGCACTGTTCCCAGGGAAGCAAAGTGTGTGTCCTGAATGTGGGAGGGGTGTTCTGGACTGGTTGTGTTGTGTGTTACAGGTCCTGTGGTCACGGAGCATGGTATAGAACATATCCTGCCAGTGCGATGTGCATATCTGACCCTGAAGTAGGTGGCTGCAAATGCATATATATGCCATCCCCCACCTGACAGGTAGTACTAGATGTACATACCTCTGTAGAAATAATGATGTCAGCACCCTATAAATATTGCAGGTGCAGAACAGATGCCCAGTAATTCGGATAGCGCGCTCTGCTAATGCATCTCTCTCAAGTGTCATAATATAGTTAGGTAGTGGTTTGAATCCTGCAAATGCTCAGTGTGTGTGGGTGATTGGGGTTGTTGTGTGTGCAAGTCTGTGTGAGGGAAATGTCCCTTTTGGCAACTGGGAAAACACACTACAGGATGCACATTCCCCTTTCTAAACACTGATGATGTCAGCACCCTATAAGTACAGCAGGGGAAGGGAAACCTCCCAGTAATGTGAATAGCGTGCTCTGCTAATGCGTCCATCTCGAGTGACATAACATAGTTAGGTAGGGGTTTGAATCCTGCAAATGCCCAGTGTGTGTGGAGGGGGGTTAGTGTGTGTGTATGTCTGTGTAAAAGAAATGTCCCTTTTGGCAACTAGGAGAACACACTACAGGATGCACATTCCCCTTTCTAAACACTGATGATGTCAGCACCCTATAAGTACAGCAGGAGAAGTGCAACCTCCCAGTAATGCGAATAACATATGCTGCTAATGCGTCCATCTCGAGTGTCATAACATAGTTAGGTAGGGGTTTGAATCCTGCAAACGTCCAGTGTGTGTGGAGGGGGGTTAGTGTGTGTGCAAGTCTGTCCGAAAGAAATGTCCCTTTTGGCAACTAGGAGAACACACTAGAGAATGCACATTCCCCTTTCTAAACACCGATGATGTCAGCACCCTATAAGTACAGTCGGAGAAGGAAAACCTCCCAGTAATTCGAGTAGTGTTCTCTGCTAATGCGTCTCTCTCAAGTGTCATAACATAGTTAGGTAGGGGCTTGAATCCTGCAAATGGGAAGTGTGTGTTTGGAAGAAGGGAGTTTGTGTGTGTGCAATTCTGTATGAAAGATATGTGCCTTTTTAGCAATCAGGAGAACACACTACATGATGCACATTACCCTTTCCAAACACTGATGATGTCAGCACCCTATAAGTACAGCCGGAGAAGAGGAACCTCCCAGTAATTCGAATAGTGCGCTCCACGAATGCGTTTCACTCAAGTGTCAGAACATAGTTAGGTAGGGGTATGAATCCTGCAAATGGTAAGTGTGTGTGTGTGTGGGGTGTGGGGTGTGGGGTGTGGGGTGTGGGGTGTGTGGGGGGGAGTAGTAGGGTGTGTGTAATTGCAAGTGTGAGAGAACAGTTCCTTTTGGCAACTACTACAATACACCAGATGCTGCATATTCCCCCAGTAAACACAGGTGATGTCACCACACTATAAGTACAGCCAAACAGGGCAAATCCCCCAGTAATGCAAATAGTGCGCTCCGCTACTGGGTCTATTACTACTGTCAGAGCACAGATAGGTATGTTTTGGAAACCCACAACTGCCACGTGTGTTTGTGTCACACAAAATGCCCATGTGTGGGTTGTTGTTCATAACAATGCATGACATTGCTTAAACCAGCAATGGCAATGCACACATGATGTATGTGTGTGCCACATACACATATATACCTGTGACCTTCAATAGTTCCCATGTCTGACACATGCCTCAAGTGAATAAATGGTATTTGCACTGCATAACATTATGACTATGTCTTACTGTGCAAGGGCTGCATGCGGTATGTGTATATACAGTGTGAGTTGTATATGGTATCATCCTAACAGCAGGGGATACACATCTGGTCTGGGCCATATAGTCTACATGTAGTCGATGAACAGGTGCTGCATGTTCCCACCTGTTGTGGGAGTGGTAATATGTTGTTCCACTGCAATTCAGTGACTACATGCTGGGAACCTTTCAGCTAATGTGTTGTAGCTACAGTAATGCTCACACACAATGTTCGGCTGGATGCAGTCCAGCCATATAAAGACATATGTAGAGACCGTCATATTCCCGGTGTTGTTAGGGAGGACAGGTGGGTTTCCTGTGTATGGGAGGGTTGTGTGTGCCAGGCTATGAACCAGAAGGCAGTCCAACACATTG
The DNA here is from genome assembly GCF_019279795.1 of Protopterus annectens. NCBI lineage: Eukaryota > Metazoa > Chordata > Ceratodontiformes > Protopteridae > Protopterus > Protopterus annectens. The sequence goes on from NC_056726.1 coordinate 105,385,880, forward strand.
TTAGCTGCACATGGATAGGCCCTGATGCTTTGTGCTGTGCCAACAACCTGGAGGTGTGTGTATCTGTGGTGCCTTGAGATACCTCCCCCCTGTTCATGTGTGGTACATGTGTAGGGGACGACAGGCATGGTATGAGGTATAACCTGGCAGTGATGGGTTGCACCTGTGAGTTGTGAATCAGGAACCTGTTACTGCACAGATATTGCAGTTTTCCGTGCTGAGGACAGTGTCCAGTGCATGCATCTTGCGGTGTACACTGCTGGTGTTGTGTAGCATTACTGTTAGTGTCCTATCCCGTGTGATACCCGCGGAGGTGGCTATGTAATCTGAGCCCTGCAGCAAAAGGCACTATGTGTGTATCAAGAGGCTTCACCAATATACAATGGCCCATGGGTAACACGTGCAAGCTGCCCCTCGCAAATCATTGTGGCTTCCCTAGCATGTAAGTACACGCTGACAGCCATTGGATATCCTATGAATGACATTGGAGATTGAGCAAAATGTAGACATAGAACACCCTTCCTACATATTGTGGTAGCATACCTGGTGAGGGTATGATGGCAACCAAGGTCAGGCTCATACCAGCCCATGCCACATGCTGAGAGAGCCCTTCTATGTTCCCTATCATGTAGTCCAGGGAGGTACATCTCAGGTCATCCATAGTGGCATGGACAATGACTGAGTCATATGTGTCCATGCCTCTGACTGACCTGTAGGCATGTGTTATGTGGTGGACCATAGTGCCCCATGGGCATATCACTGTGACCTTCACCATGTACAGCCTGTTGAGTGGGACCCCCACTGCACCGGCCAAGAGAGGAACCTGACACATCTGTAGCAGGTGTGTTGTGTAGCCCTACAGGCTGTGAGTGTTTGGCACACAGGATGTGTGTGCCATGTGTGGCATGTGCTCTGTTCCGACTTAACGTATGCCTGTGTGCCAGCTGCGGAGGTGTGTGATGCTCAGGCAGGATGCTATTCTGAGGCTCCAAGTATGCCCCAGTGTGTTCATGTGTTTGGATTGCTGTCAGTGCAGGTCTATGTCAGACTGGTATTGTAGTCACTGTAGTATGTCATGCCACCTGACAGGGTATGGCAGTACTGGGTTCAGAGTGCTCAGTCCCCAGATTGGCTATGTGGTTGCATCTCACACATGTGTTGTACGTTCCTGGCCAGGGGAGAGGGTTGACTGCATACATGTGTCAGCTGTGACATTGCCACATGACTCACATATACCACAGCTGGACCATAGAGGTGATTCACAAGTTACCTTTGCACATGCTACCATAGTAGTGTGATTGCCATGGTGATTACCAACACATAGGGCCAATGGGGAACAACATACTGAAGGTGAGTATGTGTGGGTGTACTGCTTCTGATTTCATAGCACTGGCATTTATGACTGCACACGTGGGCAAATGCCAGGTAGGTCATATGCAATGTGTCACAGGCAATGTACATGCGAACAGGACAGACAGTGACGTTCTGTCAAGTGAGACATTGACATACGTATAGTACGCTATGCAGATGTCACTAGGAATTCACAGAAGCTCTGTAAATCTGCATTGCAGGTGGAGTCAGTGTTCCAGGGAACCTCAAGCAAACATGCATGCAAACAAAGCTACAGTAAGCAGGGCTGGAAGTAGTCCATTGTACAACACAGAAGGGGTACCACTTCCAGTAGGTAACAGTGCAAATATGCAGGCACTATAAACATGTACCCAGGAATGCACAGCTCAGATGTCCATGGTAAAACTGATATTATTTAAAATTTAATTTAATTTAAATTAAATTGGTACTGCACACATATCAACATGCGCAAACATCCACATTGCATAGTCATTGTGGGCAACATGCCACCATTAGTGTACATGTCCATCATGGCGTATCACTACTTGCATTACCTTCTCCCCTGTGCTACCTATGTATGTGGCTATCTGTTGACATCCTTATCACCGGTATGCAATAATGTGCAGCTGTTACACTATGGTACTTACTATGGGTGTAGATAACAATTCAGGACAATCATACAGTTACTGCATCAGGCATGCTGGGATATACACACAATCATATCAGCACACTGTACTGTTACCAACATGATACTAGTAATACACTTCTATGTAGTCACCCTGTGCATCAGCAACATGCTAACCTGTTCCTGCACTGATGTTGGAGATTGCAGGAGGTGGCACAGTTTCATCATATGCACAGGGTGTGAACTAGGTATGCCTGAGTCTGCCACTGATACCACCAATTGACATGTATGTGTATGTGTGTTGGTGAGGGACAGCAGTACAGGGTGGGGCACTGTTGATGCAGTGTGTGCGTGTAAGTGGCAGCCCTAGGTGTTAACATTTCACATGTGTGTATGCATGCACACAGTTCCACCTCATGGCTGCCATATACTGGAGTTTGTGGACAGCCACAGACTGCACCTGGCAGGTCATACAGATCAGTGTCTGTGGCCATGGACACGGTACCTGTGTCTGGCAGGGGTGCTACGGACCATATCCGGTACTAAGCCAGACTGGGTACTGTCATCAGAAGCGGGTGTTCATTGACTGGACACAGGTCCCTGTTGGGACTGTCCAGAGCCACGTGCACGTGGTCTCCTGGGGCAGTCTGATGACAGCACAGACCCAGCATTGCTGGGGCTGCTGCTGGCACTACAGGGGCGTCCGCGGGCCTGTTGTCATCCGCGCCGACTGCCAGCTGCTACTGTTGCTAGCATACGGCCACATCGAAGCCGCAACCGTCCACCATTGCCCTGGCTCATGGACATGTAGTTGTGGAACTGCTGTAATATGTCCCCACAACGTCTGTCTATGACATCGGTGAAATTACGGATAGCATCTGCAATGTCACGCATACTGTCAGCCATGGATGTGCGACATGCTCTCAGCTCCCTCACACCCTGTTTGGTGTACCTTTCCATACGTGACTGTGCCAGCATGACAGCCCGAAACATAGCTGAGGTTGACAGACCTCTTTGGGCACGTCTGCCAGAGGCAGTACGCCCACGGATGCTCCCACGAGAACCCATGGGCAACTGTCTGTGTGGTACCATCTCAGGACCCTGCCCATGGCTGCTGTGTGGGGAAGCATGTGCCACAGATACCACATTACCCTGGTCAATGCCCACTGTATCCTGTCCATCACCTAGGGACATTGGTGACATAGGATGTACTGGCAGGATGACTGTGTGCAATGATGGGGTTGACAGCTGTGTACTGTCAATTGGCTGACCAATGACGGACTCTGACACACCTTCCTGTGCCATTACACAGATATCATCATTATCAGTACCTGTGGCACCAGATTCAGGTTCCCTGCTGCAGGACATCAGAGCAGCACCAGAACCTGTGGGAGGAAGACAGGAAACACAGTTTACAATGTCTACACAATGTTACCAGTGATGCACACATGCACACATGCACACATGGACACATGCACACATGCACACATGCACATGTGCACACGTGCACATGTGAACACATGCACACATGCACACATGGACACATGCACACATGCACACACGCACACATGCAGACATGCACACGTGGACACACGCACACATACACACCCCGCAGTATACACACAGAGCACTACTGAGTTACACTATTATTACTAGCACTATCAGGACTATTATAGGTATTGTTAATACACACTCACCAGCATGGATGGGCTCCCTTGCTGTAACACCGGAGGGACCTGCAGAAATGAGGGGATGAATGTCAGTGGGCACAACTGTGCCAGTGATACTGCGTATGATACAGTTCAGTAGTACAACAGTTGCCTTTCACATGTCAGCTGCTGATATTGGCAATATCACACCTGCACAATTACATACTATGTTGACACCTATATACCAAGGACACACCTTACACATGCATAAACTAACAGTGCACAGAACAGTCAAGTGTACATATGGCATATTACCTGCACGCTCCATGTCGTGTTGCTGTGTGGCTGCAGCCTCCATCATAATGCAGGTGTGTTGCTGTTGATGTTCCTGGACTGGAGCCACAACACTTAGGAGTAGCCCCTCCAGTCTGGTGAGGGGGAGATGTGTGGCCACCCCACCTCCTGTGGCGACCTGTTGCCTGTGGATATCCGATGCATACTGACGGACATTTCTGATTAAATCACTGCAGTGATGTTGTACCTGCTCATATGTCCTATTATGCGTGCCAATGTCATTTACCCTACGGACAAGGTCTTGCCACAGTGCAGCCCTCTCCTGCTGATTCTGGCTGGTGCAGGAAAACAGTATGTCATAATCCTGCACCAGGCTCTGGTGTATCTCTTCATCTTCTGCAGCAGAGTAGGCAGGATTTCGCTGACGCGCCATGTCCCTGAAAGAGAACACAAACAGGATATCAGCAAACTATGTCAGCAAAATATGGCACACATACTATACATGATACTCAACTGTAGTGATATACTACTACTCCCATGTGTAGCACGTGTGTGTCTCTTGGTGGATACACATGTACATGGATCAGTGCTCAGCTGACACCTGTGCAACAATACCTGCCACATTCCATATAACATAGTACCAAGCCCCATCAATCAGCACACTGAGACAGGTCCAATGCACCACCTCACTCTGGGGGTTCATAACATGGTACTGTATGTGGAACGTCATCCACTAGTGTGATCTGGACACAAACTAATCGGCCTGGATATACATATCCCACCACCACCACCAGCACAGTAGACTACTTTGAAATGTATGTGAATAGACAGATTTTCACTTGTTAGGACTGAGATGGTATCCATGCAGCCCACTGGGCCAGTGGAAGCCACAACCCACAATGCTGACCCCTTTGAAAATGCTTCCAACGGACATCCACAAGAATGCATGGAACATGCACACACAATTCTAACCCAGACCCTATGCACAAAGGTTAATCATCCTGTCTGGTGGACCCCAGCCAAAGACAAATTGTATAATGATAGAAGGAGGCTACTGCAGGACAGAGCAGAATCACATAAAGGGAAGGCATCTGTGGTCAGCACTAGTAAAAAGCTAAGTTCTCTCATAACAACATCCAAGGCCAACTCTGAGTGAGAAATGGCCAAGGACACTAAAGATAACCACAAGGCCTTCTTCAGTTTTGATAGAAACATGGACCAAAAGCCTCAGATATGCTCAGAGTTAGTACACAACTACATAACATTCACTGAACCCACAGATATTGGCAATATTCTGGCAGACAGGTTCAGTGCAAATATCCCCCCTCCCTCTCCCCCAAAAGAAGAAATACTTATCACAGCTGAATGTAACCTCCCTGTCATCTCAGATGTCCAGGTGAGGGCCACCCTCAGCAAAGCAGAACACACAGCATCAATGGGACCTGATGGTATCCCTGGATGTGTGCTACGTGAACTCCAAGAGGAGCTTCAACCGCATATAAAACTGATATTTAACCTTAGCCTTACTACCGGATATGTACCTGAACACTGGCGTACAGCAACAGTGGTCCCACTCCACAAAGGAGGCACCTCTACAGTCCCTGGGAACTACCGCCCCATAAGCTTAACCAGCCTGGTCTGCAAAGCTATGGAAAGATTCATTATGGAACTCATATACAGCGATATTGGGGACCTACAGACACTTGATCCCACCCAGTTTGGCTTTGTAAAGGGCTGATCCTGCCTTTTGAACCTGGTTGACATTTTCAAAACAGTCATTACAGCCATTGATGAGGGCAAAGCAGTCCATACAGCCTACCTGGACTTGCCTAAGGCCTTCAACACAATACCCCACTCAGGCATCATAGACAAGCTCATCAGCTTAAATGTTAATACATATGTCACATGATGGGTTGCAAACTGGTTGAACAACAGAATCCATAAAGTCAAAATTGCAGGAGCCATGTCAGACTCAAAGCCAGTCACAAGTGGTATCCCACAGGGCTCTGTCCTAGGACCCCTCTTGTTTGGCATTTACTTCTCAGATGTGAAAGCAAATATGGGCGGGTTGTGGATGACAAAGTTCCCAGATGACTGCAAACTAGGTGCCATAGTCGATACACCAGCTGACACACACATCCTACAGACAGGCCTCACTGAAATGGACAACTGGTGCCAGAATCATGGCCTAACACTGAATGGCATGAAATGTATATTCATCCCCTTTGGGTAAGACAACGTACACACAACTTATCACATAGACATACATAAAGATACAGACCAATAACACATATGGAGGGTTCACAGTATGTTGACTATTAAATTGTTACTTTACATTACCTGTGTTTGTCACAGCTGACTGCGTTACCATTTGTATAGGTTCCTGCTACTGCTAGCCCAGCTTGATACTGTCACTGATGACAGCTTCAACTTAGTTTTTCTTAAGTGTAGTTTTTGTTTGTGTTTTTATTTTCTTTTTTTCTTTCTTTTTATCTCTCTCTCTCTCTCTCTCTCTCTCTGCCTCCAGACGGTGCAATGAAAGTATTGCATGCGTGGACTGGGAGTACAGGATGCTTTTGTAGGTATCTGCATATGTCCATGTGATGGCCTCTGCACCAATTGTTAGCCAGCATTTGCTAATTGCATGCAGCCAGTTGTGTACTGATTGCAGTTCTCACTGTGATTTCAGGACAGTGCTATAAAAGGGTATGTGAGATAGGCATTGCCCTTTCAGATTGTAAGGGCGGGGACCATGCTGGTATGCTGTGGACGCTGTTCTGTGAGTGTAAAGGTTAGTATCTCTCTCATAAGTCAGGCTGTGTTGTAGATTAACATTTCTCCTTTCATCTCCTGTTTCCTGTACTAAGTGTGTATGTACACTGACACCTACAACTATATATATATATATATATATATATATATATATATATATATATATATATACATATACTTATATATATATCATAACTGACATTATTACCTACTAGCTACCAACTAGCATGGCTGTTTCTGTTCACACACTACTATTATAGAAATCCACTAGATTTGACAGTAAATATACATGACATGCTTTGTGTACTACACATCCTATATTCCCTTTACATTCATTCCTACTATTACATGATATATTTATTGTAGCACAATGTTCTTATATAACAGTCATGGCTTAGTGGCAAGTCATGCAGACTACTGTTTCCTGGGTTTGGGACTGACAGTGGGATTTTATTTTGCTTTTGAACAGACTACAGGACCTGTCATTCAGAGTGACTAAGGCACTTTTAAGCAGTTGTAACCGGTTTAGCGCTGGTTTGCGCGGAGCTTCCACATGCGCACTGGCATTCAGCTCCACGCACACCCGCTTACAACCGCTTAACAGTGCTTACTCGTGCACACACCCGCGCTATTTTCTTTGAAAGAAATGAAAATAGTGAGACAGGAAAGTGGTGAAAAAGGGGTCACAAAGAGGGTAAGACAGTAGGGAAACAAGCTTGGGTTTTGCAGGAGGGATGTAGGTAAGGCCCATAGCTGCCCATTTCTTCATCAGCAACAGCTGTGCATATGTTTGTAATTTGGTGTGACATTTGAAACCTTCCACCCCTGACAGAGGTGTAAGGACAACAATAATACTTGTTGTACAGCCAATTGTAATTGACAGTTTCCATGTCCAGCAGACATGTGTGCGAAATGGGCAGCTATGTATGGGGTGTAATTTTTTTGTGGGTACAGAGTGCCCTTTTTTTTTTTTTTTTTTTTTTTCAGGTGAGAGTGGTATGTCAGGTAAAGGAAGTCGGTATAGCTGGGGAGGTAGGTTGGGTAGGTCAACAGACAACACAAACAAGACTCATACAGGGGCGGTGTATGACACATGTGGGGGGGGTTACACAATTGACGGGGACGGATGTTTGGATATCCAGAGCCCATGAGCCCACAGATGGCAACAGTGGAACTGATATCCCCACCCATGGGCAGTTGCCACTGTACCTTCACTGCCCAGGACAGGGCTGTGCTGGGGGCTGTGTAGGCCGGGCAACAGGCATGCCCGTTAGTTGTGCCACCTGTGCCTCAAGCTGGCGTAGGGGCCCAAGAACAGATTCCTGGATCTCCCTACGCACCACAGTCCGGACGCTACGGACGGTGAGTGGTGGTTCTCCTCTGGCCACACTTGCAGAGGAGGGACGAGCCCCATCCCCTGCAGCGCTTCCACCCGCAGGTGGCACAGGGCCACCCGGAGGAGGGTCCGGACTGGGCACTACTGCCAGGTGCACTCGCCAGCTGAGGTGGGAGAGGTGGGTCCGCTGGAACCCGCCTTCCCTGTCGTCCTATGTTTTGCATTATGTCATGACAGTTTGGGTTAGTAACATACAATACCATTCGCAGTTAATTGTAACAGCATGCATTAGTATTCCCATTAACCAAACACCCAGATATTCACACCATTGAACAGCGAGCATAACACATGCATAATTTGAACAGCAATACACAGTCCAACAACATGCAGGGTTGATTGATGGCAACAGGCCATCAGGTTTGGATGTATGAACAGGGCAGATGCATCAACGTACATGCAAATATGTATGACCCAACAGGACAAATGTCCAGGGGTGTTAATTGTGATTGCACATACCAATTTCACGTGGAATGGATTATATGTGGTTATAGGGTAGGGTGAAGAAAATATAATTAACACCTTCAAATACCAATACATATGCTGTACATTTCTAATGGCTGCAGATATATACACACTACAGTTCTACCTACAGTTTCCTATGTGATAACTACTTCAAGTTGGTGATAGGAATGTTACTGCTACATCAATATACATTTTCATTTTTATTCATACACGTTCATATCTGGCCTTGTTCAGCTACATCATCCTGCTACATTTGCTTTATATAGCTATAGATAACTGTGGATGTTTGGTATTTCAGACAATCATACTATCTGCATATTGCAGACTGAGAGCAACATATCCAGATTTTGGGATACACATTCCAGCTGCAGGAACATTTTGAACACATTTTGCAGTTCGGTTCTGCTTGTCACATTCATTTCATTCTGTACTAACTGCGGTATACTTTATTCAGGAGTTATTACTACTTTATTGGTGGATTCATAACTCTTTCTCACACTCTCTCACTTGTTTTATTTTTACAATTCAGGATGATAATTACTTCTAGGCTTTATTGACATGTTTTACCTGTAGTTATTACAATCCTTTCCAACAGTCTCACTTCTGTCATGTTTCAGTATTTCAACAGGGATATATTTCACACATGTGATTTGCTCATCTTCTGCAGCTGTACTTTTCAGCCTGCTGCAGGTTGTGTACTATTATATTACAGGTGGGGCATCTTTATTTCAGACTTTATTTCAGCCATTTTCATTTTTCTGTTTGGATTACAGACTGCAACACACTTTTGTAATCAAGCAATACTTGCAAACACTCTTACACTGTTACTTGCACATTTTATTACTTAGTGACTACACTGCACGCTTTTGCTAACTGTCATACTTTTATATTTATTTACAGTTACAGGGAGATGATTACTGACCTGCCTGGTGGTGCAACCGCACCAGCCTATCGCCATAGGCTCTGCAGTTCGCAGAACGGACACCTGCAGCTGTAATATAAATAAAGTAATATTGGAATACACATCTCCATAATATCAGCTAGGTTAATTTCTTACATACATAATTAGATGTAACTTACTCAGTAGTGGGCGTTGGACATTTGCCGAGCTTCCTGGATCCAAAGGTTCAGTTGGTCCTGCTTACGTCTCTTCAGGTCCGCATGGTGGTGACGGACCTGCTCACCAGTCCTTGGAATCCCTGTGGCACTGGTGAGATCATGAGCCAACCGGTCCCATGCCTCAGCCCTATATGCTCCCCACAGGACCTGGCCCTGCATGAGTTGGGCCTCATGATTGTGGACAAGGAGCCAGACCATATATCTGGACTCCTCAATGCCCCACCTCTGTGCTCGGAAGCAACTACCCTCACCTACTCCTGACATTCTGGCTGCAAGTTAGTTCTACAATCGGTTATGCTGTGTATTCCCACCTATGGGGCTTATATATGCCGTTTTTCCGCACTTATCTGTGATTGGCCATTTTGGAATTGTATCAGCTTCACAAAACCTGCTTTGTCATGCTCCTCTTTCTATTCATTCCTATATATTTGCTATTACTGCATTTCTAAGTACAGCTGTCATGGCTTAGTGGTTCAGTACCTTGACTATGGTGCATGGTACCCTGGGTTCGAACCTGGCCACTGCTTTTTATATTTTATGACTGTCTAGACAGGCTAGGAGGTGTGTCTGTGTAAAGGCAGTTTTGTTACAGCTTGCTCAACGTTGCCCGTCGGTTAGCTTGTTGGCATGGTGCGCAGCTCTGCACAAACGGGTTACGCTGGTTTACACCTCATTTGGCTTTCAGCACGCATATTACGCTCCGCTCAGCTAGGGGCACACAGTTTCAGCATGTTAAACCATGGCTCACCTACGGGCACTCATTTTGCACCTGTTATACCACTGCTGACCTTCGGGCACTCATTTTACACCTGTTAAACCACTGCTCACCTACGGGCAGATGCACTCACCTTGTTAAACTGTAGCTCAGCTATAGGCACATCTGGCATTTTTTATTATTTTGTTATCTCACATTTCTTCAAAATAAATGGCCTATTTCATTACATTTTACATAAAATATAATTTTATATGTGTACATATATGTCAGGGACTTGTTTCGTGCTTATTTCACTACAAATTAAAATTTATGTTGTGGGGTCTCGAACCATGACTGCCTGCTCTTCAGCCGACGTCTCTACCACTACGCTATTGCTTTTTGGCTTACTTTGCATAGTTAGTTCTTATATGCTTTTCCACTTACTGCTAACTGTGGCTGAGCTACGGGCACGCCCGCGCAAACGAGCGCACTCACGGGCAAGCATCTTTACAATTTAAAAAAAATATAACATGTTCATTTATATAATTTTATGTTCATAGTTTGTGGGGGCATGTGTTGTGTTGTGTTTATTCACATTTCCATGTTCTCTGTCATGGGGGTTTACTTTAGGCACTTTTACTCTTCTGGGGGCGTGTCCGCTTGCAGGGATCGGCCTACGGACATGCCCCCTACTGTCTTCCACGGACCGTGTAAGCCTTAGGTGTGATTCAACATGCCCTCATGCATATGCATGACATGCTGATGTCACACCGTTTAACTGCAGCCTCCGTGTAAGCCTTGTAACTCTTACACGGAGGCTTCGTGAATCCCCTGAAAAGAGCAGTTTGCTTTCCTTTTCCTCCTCATGACTGGGTTGAAGGGTGTCCTAGACCTGCTTGGAGAGCTACATGTGGTTCTGGGAGTGATCTAACTGTCTAAACTAATACTATAATTGCAAAGCATGAATTAGTATTTCAGTACATCTTCAGAAATAACAATAATGCTCTCCTGAGCAAGACACAAAGTTTCAGAATTTGTCAATAACAATTTTACAGTCCCGCGGTAGTGGTGCTGCAGTAGTGTTGTCACCTCACAGCAAGACGTTGCCCTGTTCGATTCTCAGCTAGAGCGTCTTCTGTGTGGAGGCATTCGTGAATGGGCGTACCTTCGTTGAAGGTTGTGCGTCAGGGCTGGTAACTCGGCACGTAAAAATCCACTACCAAACATTAGCAGACCAGAGTTCTGCTGTGGCAACCCCTAACCGGGATAAGCCGAAAGACACAACAACAATAAATGTATTTTATATTATTTGTTAGCTTGATAAACTCAGTAAACACAAGAGCCTTTTTTCAGTGGTGATTGGTGAGGGAATGGATAGTATTCAAATGGAGACAAATGACTAGAGAATGAAACTTGATAGCAGAATATAGCCCCAGCCCTGCCAACAGAAAGTACTCTCCTTTGCGTTTTCCAAGAATGATAATAGCAACTGTGTTATTACATATATTTTTAGTATGTTGTGCAGGTGCACATAATGGCTGATATATGACCTGCTTACTTCTCATGATTTGTATTTTATATGTATGGCAATATTGCAACATTGTTTATTCTTATTAATAACCTGGGTAGTTTGCTGGACCATTATCACTGTTAGAGCTGCAGTGAATAATGTGAATATTAGTTAAATGTGGTTGACATTAGTAGTTCCCAATAGTTTGTAAATTTATGTAAATCATCTGTGCTCAGAAAAAAGTAAGACTTCAGCAAGAACCAATCAATTTAGACTAAATTTGCTTTTTATTAATCTTTGTTTTCTTGGTGACCTTACAGCTATTGAAGGATAAGTCAGACATACAATACATACCAGTAAGTGAATCAAGTGAAAAGCGTTAACAGCATGTACAAACATATTTGTGATAACATTTAGAAGAATAAAGCACTACTATTATCAGTGAATTAGAACTAGCACATTTTTTCCAAATTTGTTAGAAAAGATGCTGATGTTTCCAGAATGGGTAGTGCAGTGTGTGTGTGTGTGTGTGTGTGTGTGTGTGTGTGTGTGTGTGTGTGTGTGTGTGTGTGTGTGTGTGTGTGTGTGTGTGTGTGTGTGTGTGTGTGTGCATGTTTGTGCAGGCACACCTGTGTGTATGCGTGTGTCTGTGTGTGTGCATACAAAAGTGTGTATGTACAAGTGTTTGTATATGCATGTATGCATATATGTTTCTGTATGTATGAGACTATTATAGGAAATGAAAAACAAAGGAAAGAAAAAACACAAGAAATCAAACATAATGAGAAGACAGACAACAATAGAATTTTAAGTTTTTAAGCTTCTCTAATGGTCTTTCATAGGCATGTATAACCAGTGAGGCAATCATGAAAAGAAAAGAAAAAAAATGTCACAGTGGCAGTGACTTTATATTATAATTTATTCAGTTTTTTTTAAAAAAAAGACAAGTCAGAATCTCCTACTTTCACATAATAATGCTGTTGATGAAATGTGATTAGTGTGCCTTATAGCCTTGAATAAGCTCTTATCTTCTCTAGTATATTTAGCTGTGAAGACAACAACAAGTAGATTTAAAGAAAGAAAATCAGTGAAGGAATATTTTTACTTACTGGAGTTTCATTAGCAAATTATATAAGCAAACTGAAAGGATACGTGAACAATTGCACAACTCCTGTAATGGGACTTTTGGTTACATCCAATGTATCACAATATCAATAGTTGTAAAGAATACATAATGAGGTACGTAAAAAAGAGAAAATGGCAAAACTGTATAAAGTAGATAAATGTGTTTAGCGGAGTGGATCAGGAAATGAAATAATGGCACAACCAATGCCCTTGTAAAAGGAGGAAGACAAGGGTCTCCCTGCCCTCATGAAATGTTCCTTATTGCCCATTTCAGGGTGGAGATAAAATGGTCTACTTCAAGAAATAGAAAAGGAGAAAAAAGTTATAGATATGTGAGTGATGAAATATGTTGTTGTTGTTGCAGGTCTGTAGTGCCACCTGTCTGAAATGATGTAACATTGATAGAACATATACACAACATTTTAGGCAAGGTTACAAATATTTAAATGTATATTACTGATGTTTTACATCAAGACATAAAAATAAAAAAATAAAAAATGCTGAGAAGCAGCATTAGCAACATGTTTTTGCACAGAATATAGAGCATGTCTATCCATCATCCAGTGCAGAATCACTGAAATATGAGAAACAGAATCAATAATATCAGACAGGGTAGGTATTATAGGCAAATAATCAGTCACCCAGGATTTTTGTGAGGCTTAACACTTAATTATTATTGACTATGATTTTTTTTTTTTTGAAAATGTGATATTTATGTACTACTAGGGATATTTTGGAGAGGCCATCAGCAAAATCCATTTACTCTTTTCTGGATACATAGGAGAATCACCGGAGCAATGGTGCCACAGGAAAGTAACATGGAGGAGAAGAAACATTGTTAAAGTTGAGCTTTCATCTTGCAATATAGCACAGTATAACAAGGAATTAACCAAAGAGTAAAGTACACTATTTTAAATACTTTTATTAATTTAGCACTTAAGATATAGACACACATACATTAATAAAAATGAAAACAAATCATATTAAAATGTCATATTCGTGCATTATATATTGCAAGTATGTTTTCTTTCTTTTTAACAATTATTCACTCCATAATTGTGTAAATTGCAATTCCTGCCTTTACTTAAAATCCGTGTGATAATCCTGAATATTATTCTGCATATATTTTTCTCACAAGTTTCATTAATTTCTATGCAATTTGCTTCTTCCCTTTTCTAAAGATTCTTTTAAAATGTTCAATACTTCAATTACATTGATTTACCTTTTGATATCCAATTTTTTGTAATAGCCTTTTGGCAGCCAATAGCATTAAACTTAATAAGGCCTTAATAGGTGTATGCAATTCATACAATGTGTATGCAATTCAGATCCAAAGTCCCAGTTTAAAAGAATCATTTCCTTAGTTATAGCAATTAGTTCCTGTAACATTTGTGACAGAGGACTCTGGTGGGAATTTTTTAAATCTGCCAACCCATTGCACTCCCAAAAAATATGTTCCCAGTTATCCAATTCTTTCCTATCACACCTCCAGAATCTGTTATTTACCCAAGAAACAATTCTCTGAAATCTGCTTAGGGTATAGAAATACCTATGCAAACACTTCCAAGCAAACATTTTAAACCTTCTGGATTTTGTTGCATACCTTTGATCATACAAATGCCTTTGTTTTGTTGTAAAGTGCCTTTCCAGTCTCTCTTCTCAATGTTTTCTAGCTTCCTGTGTCTGATTCTTGTAGTTATGAAATATTTTATAAGTCTTACTAATTTCCCTCTTTTAGCATCTGGTGTAGATTTGAGTAAATACTCTATCAAACATTGTCTTTCACTTAGCAATCCCCTGTCCTTTTCTGTCTGCCTATACTCTGATATTAATTTCTCATAGGGAAGACAGTCTCTAACTTGCTACCTAAACTTCTGCTTGGCCTCATCACACTCAATTGTCTTTTCTTCTACTTATTTGCTCTCAATATATTGGTGCCTTTGACAATTATCTTCAGTAAATTACAACCCTCTTTTCCTATTTTCTATACCTCTACTTGCTGTCATTCCTATTGGCAAAATCTCCTTTCTCCATTTCCATGTTGGCTTAGTTCTTATTACACTTTATGCAGCTTTTTGAATATAATATTCTATGTGGTGGTTATTATTTGCATATAGACCTTACTTCTCAAACTTCTCCTCACTTCTCAAACTCCCCCAGTTCAACATAATCCCTTTCCACTTTGATTTATAACCTACTGCAGACATTGCGTATATAAGCCTTAACTGCATAGCTCTTATCTTATCCATTCAAATCAGGTAATCCTAAACCCCCTTAATCTAAGAGGAGGATCAATTTATCTCAGCTAATTTTACCCTCTTTCTCTCCCAAATAAATTTCTTCAACTATTTATTAAGTATTGTGTATAAATTCTCCTCTGGTTGACATACGATTGACCTCTATATAAAACTAAAGAACTAAAAACACTTTCACTGCTTGCATCTTACTATCCATATTATAATTAAGAGCCTGCAATTTCTCAGTTTTTTTGTATTATCTTTTGTTTAATCTCTTCCCAGATATCCATAGCTGCCTTAACAGAATCCTTATTAATTCATACACCTAAATAATTAATCTTATCATGTCCCATAAATACAGGTATTGTTCAACCAATTCATGTGTGGGTACATAGTTTACAATTATTAACCTTAATTTTATCTTCATTAATTTTATATTCCAAAAGATTTGAAGCTGTCTCAAAATATTCCACATCACCAAAATGTCCTTTTCTTGATTTATCAAGTACAGATAATATCATATGTAAATAAAGGTCATTTTTCTTGATTACCAAACCAGTTATATCTTTGAAGTTGTGAATCCCTTGTTTTCTTTGCCAGTGGTTCTAAATATGAAGCAAGTAACAACAGGGAAAGAGGATAGCCCTGCCTGGTTACTCTGTTCAAACTTTTCGGAGAGGACTCCCCCACCTTAATTTTTGCCTCCAACCCCTGATAAACCCCCCTAATTGACCCTATTATTTTACAAAGGAATGCACATGTTTCAATCCCCTACTTATCAAATCCCGGCTGACACTATTGCTTGCTTTCTCTCCATCAAGACTCACTGAGAGTGACAGTATCTTTTACATTCGACTTCCATCTGGATTGCCATTGTTCTATTACAGGTGTTGAATGTTTGCCTCCCCTACACAAAATCATACTGATCCATTATCTATCAGGTTTGACATCTTTGCCATTCTCTTAGCTAGCATATAAATAAATATTTATAATTGTGGTTTACAATTGAAATGGGTCTATATAAAGCTGGGTTAGAAATTTTGCAGCTTCTTTGAGTAATACAGTCAGCAGAGCTTTTTTCCAAGATGCCGGTGCTCCCCCAACCTTTTAAAAATACTGTTAAAGCTGGAAGTTTGGATCTTTATCCATTTTTTCTCTCCTAACTTTGAAACTTCCACAGGAATGCCATCTGTTCCTGGAGTCTTCAATGTTAACAGATTGTACAGTACTATCTTTACTTTGTCTCTTCTTATCTTAGTTATTAATTGTTGAGCTTCATCTTCTTCTAACCATGGCATAATTAAATCTTAGTCTTCTATAAATATTTTCATTTGGGCCTTTTCTTGATTTCCACGTTCATCTACTTTATACAAATTTTCATCAAATTTCTGAACTATGTTTAATACCTCTATAGGTTCTATGGTTATTTTTCTTGTTATAGGCTTCCTAAGCTTGGCAGCATCCCTTTCTGTTTTCTGTCACCTAAGTCAGCATGCTAAAAATGTTTGTGCTCTTGAGTTGTTATAAAAAGTTGCTTAACAGAACCCTTTATAAACTAATATATATTATCCAAATACTCCCTTATGTTCCTTTTTGTACTCTGCAGTTGTTTCTCTTCTTGTTCTGTTAGATTTCCCTTAAATAGTAAAGTAAATTTGAGCTTAATAAAGAACAACAGATAGTCTGCTTTCTGACAGAGAATTAATTCAAGGGAGTGATGTGTCTGAATTGCATACAGCAATGGCAAAGTCAAAGAGGATCCAGTATGGCTGCCACACAATAGCAATTGGGAAGTGTTCTCAAGAGATACTAATATTTGGACATATTCTAAATGAACTGTAATGATACCAAATGGCACAGGAAATTCATTAAGCAAGAATTTTGACAAAAGAGCAAGATTTGTAAAACAAAGCTTTCTTTAGCAGTTGTGAAATCAGACTATAGAAGCAGTGAGATCAACAAAATCTTTTTTATAGTGACTTACCGCTAAA
Organism: Protopterus annectens; assembly: GCF_019279795.1. Lineage (NCBI taxonomy): Eukaryota > Metazoa > Chordata > Ceratodontiformes > Protopteridae > Protopterus > Protopterus annectens. Next base: position 105,403,104 of record NC_056726.1, read on the forward strand.
AAGAAAAGAATTTCAACAAATGGAAATTTTAGTTCAAAAACTATCAATGGACATAGAAAAAGTCAAAACAAAATGGCCCTCATACAAAATAATTTTGACAAATAAGCTAATCTTCTAAAAGGAATATTGTACAGAGCAAGGACCTCAAAGACAAAGGAAGTTCCTTAAATGGCATATAAAGAATGAAAGCAGAGGAAAATCAAGCATACTTTTTATTAAAACAAAATGCATGCTGAATAAATAAAATTGAAGTTTGGGAGAATAAAAGAAAGAAAAATAATATAAGGATATTCGGTGGTTCCAAAGAAATGGAAGGGATGCAACAGGATTTTTACTGCACGTTTGTCTCAAACTCTTAAATTGCAAGACATGTTTTCACATGGTCTAGAAAAGGCACACAAAGTTGCTGGAAATCTTTACCTTCAAAACATAAATGTACCACCCAGACCATTAATAATAATGTTTCCTCTAACTTACACAAGACAATGAACTGGTTTTGAAAATAGCATGGACAAGTTCACCAGTTAAAGGAGGATCCAATATCATTCATTTTGAAGATGAATATAATTCCAAAACACTGGAGAAAAGAAGAGCTTACTAGACTTTCATGAAGCTGTTCAAACAAAAAGTCCATATCCATAACAAGACTAAAACTGTTGTAATTCTTAAATGAAGCATTTTGTTTGCATAGCAATTACATCATTCCTGGCAATTAGAATATGAATGATCTTATTCAATATTACAAGAGAACTTATAAATGGAAAAAAGGGAATAGTATCAATCCCTAGAAACCAAAAGTGAGCAGCACAGTAGTATCCACAAATGAAAAAAATGAAAACAATTTAAGAGATTTTTTTCTCTTTTGTTCTCATTATTCTCTTTGAAATTTCTTACTAGTTGAGTAAAAGTATAAAATGGAATTGCCATATAAAGTATAATAAAAAGTATTATATCTCGGGCAATAGTCTTTCAACAAAAGTCAAAAAGAAAATAAGTAAAATAACAAAAATATACTCGCAAGGTAACTCAGTACGCATAAGAAAGTAGTCTGTGTCTAAGCTTACTGTACTCAGTTATATGAATATTTATTGTACTACATTATTTTATAATGCTGTTTAGAATGATACTAAACGAAGAATCTAAATAGGAGCTATGCAAATGATCCATGTAAAATCTTCATGCCTATTTAATAGTTATAGTATTTTAAATAATTTATTCAAACTTTTACTAGCATCTGTAAAAATTCATGATCACGCACCAAATATCAAATTTGAAGGTTAAAATGGCATGCCATGATGACAACACAAACTAGGTTACCAAGAAAAGAGCTTAGATGATAAATTACGTAATTTGGTATTTCCCAAGAAATTAGACAATAATCAAGCAATGATTATGTGAGTAAAAACTAGCTGGTTAGCTATACATTAGTTTCCCATTAAGCTATAGAAATCAGAAGGTAGTGAACAGACTGCAGCAATTCTGAAGGGAGCAACTGCACTCTACATAGGCTAAGACTTTATGCTCACAGACAGGGTTGTGTGTGGACACAGGGTGGTGAAATCAAAGAATCAAGAAGAATACAAATAATAAAAGGACTTCCAAGTGCATTTTCTGTTTAACAAATGCAGTGGGAAGATGTGGGATAGGAGGAAATCAGAGGCAATCATTACAAGCAAGCCATATTCTGTTGAATGAGATTGTAGCTGTGATTCAGAAAAACAGTGGGTGCGATCTCAGCCAGCCCACTGCTCTTTACTTTGCTTGCCCAATGAAACCTGATGTTCATTAAGAATTAATACATGGGCAGGAAAAACACAGGATTGCAGGGTATTAAATATCCTGACTGCAGCTGCAGCAGGGCTATAGCAACAGCATGTAGTATAATGTCGTGGCCATAGGAAATTCAAAACAATAGCAATACCTGTGCTAATGCTTCAGTGATGATCACACAATCCTATATGCATAGTGGCTGGAAAAAGGAGAAGTTATATGAAGCCTTAAAGGAAAATGAAGCATGTGTACTCATCTGTTTTTTTTTTTGTACCAAATAAAGGTTTTAAATGGGAATATAGGAAAGTAATGAAAATGAATAAACAAGTAGAGAGTAGAACATAAGGTAGGAAAATTAGGACTGAGGAAGAGGTAGGAAAAGTGGGAAATTTTAGGGGGACAGGTGGCCATATATTATATATATGTATATATGTATGTATGTGTATCTATATATATATATATATATATATACACACACACACACACACACACACACACACACACACACACACACACACACACACACACACACACACACACACACACGTATATATAAAGAGAAGAGGAGAAGAGAAGTTGACGAATGTAGAAGGAGAGTAAGAGGAAGGTATGAGGGTATGAAGTTAGGATAAGTAGCAGGGGAGCAAAAGCAAACATAGAAGACAGACAAGACTTACAGGTGAGGTGCTAGCATAACAAGGAATGAGGAACACAAGGAAGAAGCTGACATCAGACACAAATAGGAAAAACAATAATGATCAGGAGGATTGGACATTGGCATATACATAAAAGGGAAGAAAACACCAGGATGGGATGTGCAGCTGCAGTCCCTACCAACTACAACATAGTAAGAGCTTAGTTACCACCCTGGGATCCTGCAGCACCGGGCATGGGCTGTGATGAGAAACCCAATACAGGACAGAGACATGGACATGACTCAGCACGTTTCTGGAGGAGGGTCTCTAACTGGCCAGCTGGTTAGCATAGATGTCACCTTCATGATCACTGCCACTTGTAAGCTCTATAGCAGTACCATCTATAGCAGGGCCAGTGTCAATGACTCTGCAGATGCTGTTACAGGTATGAATGTGACAGTGGCAGCTAGGAACACTAATGGCAATGGTGTCAGTTGTGTCCTTACCACTAGTGATGGACCAACAGTCCTTGGTTGTGGCAGGAGTGCTGGTCCGGATGCTGCAGCAAAGGAATATAAAATAAATGAAGAAAAAAAATAAAAGATAAATGAATGTTTAAATGGAAAGGATAGCAGAAAGATGGTAGGGAGAGAGTGAATAACAAATGCAGTGAAAAAAATGTAGCTAAAATGTAAGCAGAGTTTGATTACATTACTTGTACTATAATGCAATGGTCAGGAAAGACTCAACCCACACCACAGTAACAATGATGTGACACTTGAAGACAAATAATGGACTTGAACTTGTAACTTTCAGCACATACAAAGTGAATGACAATTTGCTGATATGCTACTCTACCTCTACAGCCAAAGTAAAGTCTGTTGTGAAACTCATACCAATAGTGTGTGTGTTACACAACTGCAGCATTAAACAGATAACATGCACCTGATACCAATAAGTACATCACATTCTTGTGGGTACTATAGTTAGAAGAACAATTAAATATCCACTGGAAGTTGTATGCAATGTCACAATAAATGACTAATGGCTAGGAATATAGTCCATAACCATCAGCAAATCAAATATATAAGTTGAAGGCTCAAGCTGCAGAGTTACCTGCACAATCTTACTAAGGGTTGCATTTAGACTGGCATTGCTATCATCAGTCTAGGCAGCTTAATAAAGTAGATGCATGAAATTTGTACCAATGCCATGGAGACTGCAACACTTACATGATTTCCAATGAAATCTAGTACCTTTATTACTGTAAAGCACAACAGACACAAAAGCCAAACATAAGTGACATCAAAACAGTCTAATAAGGGTTGAATTGAACCCAATCATAGAATAAGACTGAGATAGCAGCACCTTAATAGGTTTCTAGGAGTATAATAGACTAATGACCATAGTGGCCTTTTTAAGCCTAGCCATACTTCCCAAATGTATCTGGCAAGTTTAGGAACCTTAAGATTATTCTACGGAGGATATGTAGGCTAGGGATTGAGTGGTCAAGCATTTACAAGCTGATAATGTTTATTAGGGATATAGGTGCCAGACTAGGGGTGAATTTTCAATTCTCTACCCACTGGTCCAAATTACACTTGAATTGGGTTAGAGTAGAACTCTGCTTCTCATGGATGGGAAGCCTTTTCCAGAGAAAAGGTAGTCTCTGAGACACACATCTGCCTTTCTGACATGTTCTATTAATGATGCTGTTTGTTTGGTGGATGTGCAGAAGATCCATCAGAGTGAGATCCAAAGATGTGTTGTATGCCAGGCATAGATCACCCCCCAACAGTTTGTAGGAGACTGAGTACAGGCAATCACACACACACACATATATAATATAAACCCTGTAGTGCTCCCACTTAGTATTGGACATACAACCTAAGTGTCAATACTGTATGCATTAAGGGCTGTGTACAGTATTGGCACTGTATTCAGCAAGGGCAAACACCTGTTACCTTTTATAGGAAGTATTCCCCATATAGGCAGTTATAGTCAGCTTTTTTTTTTTCAACATAGCAGGTAGAATAGCAACTAACCTGTACTGTTAGGGGAACAAATATTTCTAAACATGCACATTATACTTGCATTAAACTATTACCTTAAAATCTTAAACACCTTAACATTACACAGTACTTCCTAAACGACTAACAGCCTACAAAGCTGAAGTTGTTTATATGGCAAGATGAAACTGCAGTCTATCACGCTACCTGTAGGTATGGTTGGTCCAGGTAAATCATTCATTTTTTAAAAAATAAAGTGCCTCTCTGACATTTGATAAGGTGGCAACCCTGCAGAAAACCATGCCTTCCCCAAATACTGGTATAGCAACTGAATGCATTGCTAACACAAATACCTGTACTGCTTGTAATGGATATATTCATCCCACTGTTATCTGAAGGACTCTAGCTTCCTCCTGCACAGCTGCCTTTTCTCTACAATTTGTTCAGGGGCTGAAGGGAAAGAAATGAGAGTGTATTAGTTGTTTGCATGACAAACGGTGGCAGTTTGAATGCAGGGGTAAGCCATGGTTTACTTATAGTGCGCAAGTAGAGGGAGCTCCCTCACCTCAGCCTCCCATCAGCCTAGAAGGTCAGAATTTTACCTTTTCAAGTCATTATAATTGTGATGGCATTACCAGATGCACATGTGAAGTCCTGTCCCAGGCTGGCTTAGGCCTCTGCCCTTTATTGATGGCCTCAAACCCCCTCTTCTAGGAGTCTTGTCTGCTCATTTGTGTGACTGGTGGCAGAAATTTCCAGTATAAGTAGTGTATGATAGTTTCTGAACATATCAGTTTAAGGTGTGAAACATGGCAGCCCAGTTTCTTGGAATATGATGGTAGTAAATTATGCATTATAACAACATGTTCAAAATGTGTTGTCTGGAATCATAGATAGCCATAAACTGAGCTGTGCATGCACACTAATGTCTGCAGGAGCCCAGGTATGTGCATGATATTGCAGGAAAGGCAGTGTAAAGTTTGGCCAGTTTGCAAGATGTGAAATTTGAGTGAGTTAGAAACATGTGCGGTGAGCCCTCAGTTGTATAATCACCAAGCTCAGACATGTGAATTAGCTTAATATAGAGGTAAGGGAAAGCACTGGTTCTTATCAATTTACAGAATAAACCATGGAATAGAAGTATCATCACTGAGCTCAACAATTCATTGTCAAAACAGCTGGTTAACCTCAAACAATGTACGTTCAGACTACTATAGTTTAACATACGGAACCAGTGAGGTTTGATACTTGGTTTGTTATTATGCCACATTTAATACTGAAGCAATAGTTTCAAGAGATTATAACAAAGTGACCTAAGATAAATAATAATATATCATATGTAATTACTGTGCCAAAGGATTGTGAAGCTTAATGGAAATACACCTATCTGCTATTCCTCAGATCATCTGTGCAGATTCCTCTGGCTGGGGGCTTACTAGCTGTGTGTTAAACAAACAGATTGTTTTATTCTGTATTAGTCCATCACATTTGCCAAAGTGTCTGTCAAAATGCCAGTTCACATTGATGGTATCCAGAAGAGATGCAGTAGTACAGCTGTTGTACTGGGCAGGTCTTTATTCATTACTGTCGTGTGACACACATTTGACACACACCCTGGTTAGACATATTGAAATGTTAGGTGTACAAACTGCATGGTGTATGATCTTAGGATATTTGTTTGAAGGGGATTTGTGAATCACTTCCACTCATGATGTTAATAAAAGTATTTTCTGCACGTACATACCAGTGTTTAAGTGAGCATCTAAAATAAATATATTGAAATGTCTGTTGACAAAACAACAAAACAAGCCAGGTTCTCAGATGCTGAGAACAAAGTGCTCATACAGGGACTCTGTCTCCATAGCTGCTGATTCTTTGGCTTGTATGCAGACAACTGGACGTACAGTGACCATGCCTGGAAAAATTTGGTGGTTGATATAAATGTGGTCAGTGGCCAGGACCACTCATATGCAATGCTCTGACACAGGGCCAGTGATATTATTCAAGCTGCACAACTACAGGCTGCCCACCTGGCAAAGGAAAGTAGATTTATGAGTGGTGTGCCATTAGTTAAACTCCCTTTAATGGAGATGGTGGAGTTTCTGATGTCCATCAGGGGCACTAACACTTGTGATATTGGTGTGGAGGTTCATGTGAGGCCAAGAATATCTACTGAAGATGCTCCCAAGTATGTATGTATTATTGGTTATCTTAAGCAGCACATGTAGGTCCTCCACAAGCATTTTTCTGTGGCCTAGCTGTTAATGACATCTGTTTGAGTTATATAGGTATATCAGGGATTACACCACCTCAGCCCCAGCTCAAAGTATTGTATTTACCTGTGCAGTATGGGTCAGCTACTACTGCAACATCTCATTTACTAGTATAAGTCAGGTAATGGGTTTTTCTTGCATAGTGTGTTGTACTATGCTATGTTCACAAGGGATTCTTTATCCATTATCACCACTGTGGCACCGCCACCATCTGAAGTTGGAGAATCTCATGCCTCTGTTGATGATGGTGCTCATGAACTGGCACAATCATGAGGTATTGTGTGTGGTTTGGACACAGTGAATATGATCCTGCATCCCATACACATTCTATAGATACAGCCTCTATGACTGTGGACACCCAGAAAACATACACCATACAGAGAGGACAGATTACTGGGGGCATCATTACTCAGGAATGTGCAACACCCCATTCTAGACACATGTTTGGATCTGCTAGTATCTTCATTGGAAAAGAGTGGGAGAAAAATACTTCCAAATCCCGCTGAAAGTGATGAAGACAAAAAAGTAAAGCAGCAACAAGTGAAGACTTCAGAGCACCACCACGGCAACTGGATTATTCAAATTCCAAATGAACGACCAAATAAAAATCAAAATAAGTGTTTATTAAAGGACAAACACTTAAAAGCAACCTGTGTAGAGTAAAAATCGATAAGCACTTTCGGTTATTCAGCCTTCATCAGATCGTAACGCTTATTTCTAAAACATCATATAAAAAGAAACAACTATCCAATCATCTTTCTGGTTCTAAAATGGCAATGGGATTAGTAGCCAATGGTTGTATTCAAAAAATTTTAATTTCTTGTAGGATGAAAGCTGAAGCTAACATCCAATCAAAAGAACAGAGTAGGCTCCATTCGGTGTGGTTAAAGCTAATCAGATGGTGATGATAACCACCAAGCATTATTCATCACCTTTCTGTATCTTATTCCTTATTCATCTATAGCAACTTCTATATTTAATAAACAACCCATGGCATTAACTCTTTATAGTACTAAACAACCCATAAAGCAAAGAGAACACTTCTATCCTTAATATGTTGTTTAAAAACAATTATCCAATGTAAAGTATAGTATAGATCGTTTCTTGTGGAGTCAATGTCAGAGACAATAACCAATAAAAATCACAGTACATATTGCTACATCAACCCCTTGTCAAAACTCATAGTCAGATGAGGAAATAAGCTAACAGTCAATCGAAAGAATAAAATAATGGTAGCTGTCGCTACATATATAATTCCTTGATTCAATGCAGCGACAGTTGCCAGGCAACATTTTCCAACTCCATGAAAAGTAATAATAGAATAAACTATAAATCACAAAAATTGCTACAAAAACACAGACATATAATGGAACTCCAGCATCCGCAATCATCCCCAAGGGGATTCATCATCAATTGGTTGATAAACGCATATCAAAATAAATAACCAATGGCGTTTGTTCTCCATAGCATTACACAACCAATGAAATAAAGAGGGTTCAACTCTCCTTATAGGTCGATCAAGGGAGCGATTGACCAATAGATAGTGTGCTAATGCCAATCTCTTTTTGATCGATTAACATAGCAGCTATCCAACAGGAGTTCATGACATATCTTACCTTACTGTTGAAGACGACCAGCCCCTCGTCAATCAAAGGCATAAGCTAACAAGATGTGAAAATGTATGCAAAAAAATCACAAGCATCACAAAAACGCTATATATAGCTTAAGCTCTAAGTAATTCTTAAATAGCATCAGTCATCACAAAGGGCTCATCGCCAGTTCACTGGCAAGAACACAGCAACGTCTTTGTTCAATGAACAGCCTATGGCATTAATTCATTATACTGAGCAACCAATAAAATAAGTCAAACTCAACTCTTCTCCATAGGTCAATCCAGGAGAACAATTCCCCAATGGACGATACGCTAAAATCCAACTCTCATAGGTCATAAAGAAGGGACCAACAACCAATAAAATTTCACAGTGGGTCCTGTCTGTTGTAACACTACAAAAAACTGTCAGCCGTCAGCTAGCTCCCCACCAAGCGAGTAAAAAAACAAACAAAAAATAACGATCACCATGCCCACAACTTCCACAACTCAGTTCAGTGGCAGCTACAAAAGGCCATTTTTTAATGCCTATGTAAAAGTAAGTAATATAAATACCACAAAAATCACTACGTGTAGCTTAGAATAAGACAATTCGTCAAAGGGGATTGTCCAAATTTAGGAACTCATCACCGATCAAGTAACATAAACATAACAGAATTAATGGCTCATTCAAAATGAACTCAAAATAACTAATCTCCAACTAACCAACATCACACATTGAAAAAGATGTGGGGGAGAACTCCAGCTCATTGATTTATAATATTTCTGCCTATGGTTTGAGTCCTTTTGAGTATGGTGTATTAAACAAGGGTCTTAGTTTTATTCCCACCAGTAGGAGTAAGCCTGCAGATACTATCATGGATCTGAGGGTATTTTGTCGCAATGTTATGTTGCGTTTAATGTTTGGAGACTCGAAAGATTTTCCATCTACCTCTAGTGGTGTACAACCCTTTTTCAACCTCAAAAAACCTAGTTGTTTTGTTCCTATGAACCATCCATTGGTTGAGGCTTATTTAAAGCTAACCAAAGATGATATTTATAACTATTATGATACATGTAGTACTAGCTTTACACATTATAGGAACAATTTGAACTTTAATGAAAGACAGGCTTTGAGGAACTTACAGTCTAATGAGCAAATTGTTATTCGTCCAGCAGACAAAGGTGGTTTGATTGTGATCATGGATAGGGCACATTATGAGCATTCTATGTCTAGTATGCTCAGTGACCTGGACTTTTATGAGAAAATAAGTGTGGATGATGTTCATAGAATTGTATCTAGGGTGCACAATTGTATTTCTGATGTATTTCTACATCACCTTATTACAGAAGGTGTGTTTTCTTTTTTGGAGGTGTCTAATCCCTTGATCCCCCTTATACAGGGACTTCCAAAGATTCATAAAAATTCCTCTGACCCACCATTGAGACCAATAGTAGCTGGGGGCGGTTAGGTAACAGAACCCTTCTCCTTGTATGTGGAGAAGTTTCTGAGACCTGTTGTGAATTTGAACCCTGTTGTTCTTAGTGACTCCAAACAGTTGTTGCTGGACCTGTATCAGTGTCTTTCATCAGTTGGTGATATTGAAGATGTCATTTTGGTTACTTTTGATTTTCAGTCATTGTCCACCATGATTCCGAATGACCTCAGTATTGAATATATACACCAGTATCTCACTCTACATAGTGAATATACCACAACACAGATTGATTTGATTTGTTTATTTTTGGAACTTGTGCTTGAGAATAATGTATTTATTCATGGAGATGATTTATATCTCCAGAAACACGGAGTAGCTATAGGCACTTCTTGTGCCAATAGCTACGCCAATATGTTTCTAGCATGTTGGGAGAACAATGTATTATTTCCCACTGTTGATTTTAAGAGACATGTTTTGTTTTACAGATTTTTTGTTGATGATTTGTTTTTATTATGGAATGGTTCTGTGGACCGTTTGTTTGTTTTTTATGAGATGGTTAATAATCTGACTGAATGTCTTAAATTTACTTTTACTTGGTCATTTACACATGTGGAGTTTTTGGACTTATTTATTGATAAACTACCAGGAAATATTATCAATACTGGAGTTTATCGGAAAACTTGTCATAGAAATGCTTTTTTATTCAGGTCCAGCATGCATCCAGGTTGCATTTTTAGGAATCAAATTAGGGGCCAAGGGATTAGAGCCTCCAGGTTGAATCCTACTACCACAGGGTTTCCACAAGAGGTTAATAATTTGAGACATAAATTGCTGGCACGTGGTTACACCTTGTCTGAGATAGACTCACAATGGTCAGATTTGAATCACTTGAGATCTAATATAGCAGCACCATATTTTGGACCACTTATTGATTTAGGTAATACTAGTCAACAACGTCCTGACACGTGTCAGGTTAAGGTCCCTTTGTTTTTGACTAGTGACCATGGTAAAGTCACTAGGTTGTTTAACAATCATTGGTGCATCTTACAAGTAGATCAGGATATTTGTCGGGTAGTGGCTGAAAAGCCTACCTTTAGATTCAGGAACTGTAAAAACTTGAAGAGATTATTATGTTATGATAGGAATGCGAATTCTATGTATGCATCCCTTGGGTCTACGCAACCTTGTAATGGTTGCACTTTTTGCATGTACATTAATACATCTTGTTTTTACACATCCTGACCTACATAAAGATTTTAGGTTCCATGCCCATGCAGATTGTAAAACTGCCCATGTGATTTATTTGGCAGAGTGTTCCCTTTGTCACACATTCTATGTTGGTAAAACCAACAGAACTTTACGTGACAGGGTGAGGGAACATCTGTATTATATTAGAAAATGTTCTTTACACAATGCCTTATCTAAACATGTATTGGAGTTTGATATGTCCCATACTTTTAGTTTTAGGGTCATTGAGACGATTCACATGAGTACGAGGGGGGGGTGATATAGACACACATACTGAGTATAGGGAAGCCCGTTGGATTATTTTGCTTCGTGGTGATCGTGGCAAGGACTTGAATGAAAGGGCATCTATTGAGCCCATTTTAAAGAAAAGGAGATTATTTAAATAAAGTTGCACTATTTATCTCAAATCCTTAGGTTTAATATGCTTCTTATTTATTTGCTTTTAGGACCTGATTCATTACTTTTTGTATATTTGTATTTATTTGTTTTTTATATATTCATATAGTATTTGCATTTTTGATTTATTCATTACAATAGTGGAGTTTAGTTTTATATGAAGTTTCTTTTTAAGACATCATTGGTAGTGGCTTGAGTAATTAATTGTTAAACCTTTATTGGTTACATCTGTTATGAGTGTATTTAAACAGGTTGTGTTTCTGTAGTTGCTATCTGGTCTGATGAAGCTAAAGCAGTGAAAGCGCTTACCTTGTCGACTACAATAAAGGAGCTCTGTTTTGACATTAATATATTTTTGCCATTCTTTATGTCCTCTGAGTGACTGCTGTTTGAGGAGACTACAGCGTGTATTATTTGGATTGTGGACTTTGGACTCTGATATATGTCTGGTTCCTCCATCTGCTCACTTTTTTCTTTTTTATTACGTTTGAATAGTTCTTGAGCAACAGAGGATTTATCACCCATTGACCAGCTTGTTATTGTTTTTTTAATCTCAAACTAAGCCAACTAACTGAAGAAAAACTCACAGTATATTCTTTTACTGTGGGACTTTCACTGAAATGTAATACCAATCACTAAGAAATTGATAGCAGTTGCTATAAACATAGCTGCCTCACAGTGGTAAAATTAAGAGAGCTATTTTCCTTAAAACTAAGTCAAATGGAAAACAAAAGACATAAGGGAACAAAAACAATGCTCTTGTAGCATGGAAATATTTTGCACTAAGCAGCAATCACTTTAAAGGATGGATCATAATAAACAATAATAAATATATACCACAAAGCACGAAAAATTGTCACACCAAGTAGCAAAAACCTGTTCCACAAACAATAAAGGTCTTCCTCCCACACAAGTCCAGAAAGATAGAATCCACCAGCGAAATTATATAATTGATTTATTTTCACACCAAACAAGTAAAACAAGTAAAATCTGAGCGCTTTCGTCTCCCTTCGGAGACTTCTTCAGAGATAAATTAAAACCACAAAATACATCAGTTTATATACTTTATCTAGTGGGCTGGTCAATAAATTAATTAATTAGCACATTTCTTTCATTTCCTTCTAAAAGTAAAATACACACCATTTTCATTGTGTGTAAAAAGATAACTGTTTTCTATACGGAAAACTTTAAACTTTAAATACAATTTTTGTAGAGTTGGCATTATGGTTTATTATTTATATTAATATTATTATTATATTATATTATTATCAAGTTATTAGTGCTCCCTTTTTATTATGTTAACAGTGTCCTCCCACTGTTTAAGGTTTTGACAGGACATACTGTTGTCTTGACCTCTTTGCATTCATCTTTCTTTTTTAATGCAATAAGTATATTAATTGTATTTATGATTTATTAAATTTATTTAATATATTGCAACATACTTTAATATATCTAATATAATTTTATGCATTTCATATCTATACTGAATTTGTAGACAGTTATTTTCACAGTTTTATATTTGACAACTGTATTTAAAGTTTAAAGTTTTCCGTATAGAAAACAGTTATCTTTTTACACAATGAAAATGGTGTGTATTTTACTTTTAGAAGGAAATGAAAGAAATGTGCTAATTAATTAATTTATTGACCAGCCCACTAGATAAAGTATATAAACTGATGTATTTTGTGGTTTTAATTTATCTCTGAAGAAGTCTCCGAAGGGAGACGAAAGCGCTCAGATTTTACTTGTTTTACTTGTTTGGTGTGAAAATGAATCAATTATATAATTTCGCTGGTGGATTCTATAATAATAAATATATAACATAAACAAAATTAATGGGGACATATCAATTGATTTGGACATAGGTCAAATTCCGGCATGCCATATAGCGGCCAATAGATAGAGTCATTCTCCATCAACCAAGGTTGATAGACCCAAAAATATATATTACTTAATTAACTATGGAAATTAAGAAGCATAATAAAGTCTCTGTTCTCATACACAAATGATGAAACAGGTGACATCAACCAATCAAATATTGAGGGGGGGTTTACCCTCTTTTTAGTACCCAATTACATTTCTCCTTGCTTTTAAGATAGATTTTAATGGTACAACAATATTTAAGCCAGGTCTATGATGTGCTTGGAGGTTAATTATCCAGTTGATCTCACGTAGTTCAGTGTGATTATTAATGTCTCCTTCTCTATTGGTTGCAGTCATCACCTCCAAAACTTTAAATTTTAAGTGGTGTGCAGGATTATCAAAATGATGCGCTACCAATGCATTGTTCATATCTTTATGGAATATGCCCCTAAGATGTCTTAGGATCCGATCTTTAAGTCTTTGGTCTGTCTTGCCTATATAGAAGGCTTCACATTGGCAAAATATAGCTATGTAAATTAGATGTTTAGTATTGCAGTCAGCATAGTAGTTGGAAAAATAGACCTTTCCTGTTATTGGGTGAGTAAAAGAATTATTACTGTCTATATGAGGACAGGCTTTGCACCTAAGGCATTTAAAGGTGCCTTTTCTCTCAGAGCATTTTCGATGACTGAACCCATCTTTGTTGCATACAAGCCTCTTGATGTTTTTCTTGTTTTTAAAAATAAAGCAGGGGGTATCAACAACAACTGTCTTAATTTTATCATCATCGGTTAATATAGGCCAAAATCTCTTGATGACTTCACAAATCTGTGTACTATCATTACTATATGTCAACATGCACTTAAATCGTGTCTCTTTATCTCTATTAGTGGAAGCAACTATTGTCGAGGAAGTTATTTGGGATGAAAAATAGGGTCTATCTTTAGTTCTCCTAAGTTCTTCACTATTACTTTTTATAGATAAGTTGCCATCTTTATAACCTCTTTCTCTTAAGTTGTTAATGAGGTTAGTCTGCTCGATCTCATAATCTTCTTCCTCGGTACAAAGTCTCGAGACACGTAGTACTTGATTTTCATAAATGTTATTAAAAATGTGCTTAGGATGCATGCTTTGCCTATGTAAGTAATGGTTGTTCCAAGATGGCTTCCTAAAGATGTTGGTGCTTATTCCCTTGGTTGGATGTAAGTTGATCTTTACATCCAAAAAATCTATTTCAGTGGCTGAGAAATTAGTCTTAAATTCTAAAAAATCAGTATTTTGGTTAATGTATTCGACAAAGGACGTCAAATCATCAGTGTTCCCCTTCCATAAGATAAAAATGTCATCTACAAATCGGCCATAATAAAGGAGATGACCATTCCAAGGGTTCGCTCCACTCAATACTTCAACACTTTCCCATTGAGCCAGAACCAAGTTAGAGTAACTGTTAGCACATGGGGTGCCTATTGCTACTCCCCATGTCTGTAGATAGAAATCTTCACCATAAACAAAGATGTTATCTTCCAAAACTAGCTCCAATAAGGTGCATAGCAGATTGGGATTAATGTTATTTCGTGATAGGAAGGTCTTGATGGCATGAAGACCATAATCATTAGGTATAACAGTAAATAGACTGGTGATGTCCATGGTTACCAAAATGACATCTTCATAGTCTGTTAAACAGTTGATCTTGGAGTAAAGATCTTGAAGAAAACTTCCTGTGTCTTTTAGGATCATGTCAGCATTGCACAGGACTTTTTTTAATTCACTTTCAACATAGATGGATAATGATTCAGTGATCCAATCCCTTCCCGATACAATCGGACACAATGGAGAATCCTTTAGATCTTTATGTATTTTGGGTAGTCCACCTATACTGGGAATAGTAGGATTGGGACAAACGAAAAAGTCATACAATTCTTTATTTATATGTTGCCCAATAAATAGATCATAAAGTTCATGGTGTACAGCTTTAATTCTCAGATCAACTTGTTGTTTATTCAGTCTGACATATGTATGTTCATCTTCTAGCATATGAATCATTTTATCCCTATACCAATCAGCATCCATGACAACAGCCACTTTTATCGGCTGGTTTAATAACTAAGTTGTCCATCGATCTCAATTGTTGAAGTGCTTCTTTTTCTTGGCGTGTAATATTGTGGAAACAACCATGATTGGGATGTGCTCTTATTTTATTAACCTCCTTTTCACATAGCTTCAGGAAGAGTCCAACTGCTGAAGGATTAGTTGGAACAAAATTACTAGGTTTCCTAGGAAAATTTCCTCCATGGCTATTGCTATTAGTATTTTCAAAGATGCAGTTCAATGATATGTTCCTACAGAAAAGTCTAATATCTGTCATAAACTCATTTAAGTCTGAACAAAGGGCAGGAATGAAACTCAATCCACGTCCTAGTAGAGAAAGCTGTTCAGGACTTAGCATTACACTAGATAAATTAACTACCAGGCCCATTTGGGATGTATTTAAGTTGTTACCTTCTTGCGTTTGCATTCTTGACTCTGTGTTCGAGGATTCCTGTGAGGAATTTTGTTTTACAAAAACCAGCAAAGGCCAGTTAGCAGAAGTAAAGACAGTTCCTTCTTTCGGTCTAGTACCTATGTCAAGATTGACATTGGATTCAAGATGTTGAATATTAAATCCTGTGTTCAAATGACTGGTCCCAGCTTCAATTAATTCATCGGGGGCTATGTTGTCAGTAGAAGCAGATGCTGGATCAGCTAAAGCAGATATATTGATGTCAGAAGTATGATTCAACATTCCTGTTTGACCTTGTGTCTCAGTATGTCTATTAATAGGGTCTCTATGAGTAGGGATATCTCTCCAAGATTTACTTCGACCCCTGTTGATTCTATATGCTCCTTCATTAGATTTTCTGGGCCATTCAAAGATCCGACCATTCTTAAAATCTTGGTAATTACTTGCTATTTTTTTTTATTTTAATTTGTCTAAGCTTGTTGTCATAATTTATAAGGTTGGTTTGTAAAAGTTCTAACTTTTGCAGGTGTGTATCCTGTAGATTAATTTCTTCCAAGATCACTTGTTTATTGGCAATAGAAGTTGCTATACTTTCCTCTTCAGGTCTAAAGCATTCCACCGGCAAATGCATGTACTTCTGGCTAGTTAATTAATTGCTTGCCATCTTGCTAGCAAATCTGGGTAAGTATTTCCATAACTTGGGAGGCATTTCACACGCATACCTCTAGGTACTAATGTGTGATGTATGCAGGCTTCTAAATGAAAATGCTGCCATTGCAGCCTTTTAAGTTTGTAAGCTGCATTCTCTACTTCATGGAAAATATTTAAAAAGTTAGTGTCAATAGCTGGTGATGTTGAAGGACCAGTTTCTTCTATTCCCAAATTCAATTATTGAATTTGAATTTGGGAATAGAAGAAACAGTTAGGAAGATCAGTTCAAAATGCTCAAACTAGGTATGATAGAAGCATCACAGAGTGAAAGGAGCAGTCCAGTAGTGCATGTTTCTAACCTAATGGGAGTATCAGATTGCTGAATTACCTTAGAAAACTGAATAGTGTTTCAAAGCTTGATAGCTATCCTATGCCCAGAAATAATGAGTAGATAGAGAACTTAGGGAATGCTAGATACTTAACTACTGTTGATGTGACAAAGGGATATTTACAAATAGCACTTATCCCCTCTGCTAAAGACAAAAATGGCCTTTGTAGCCCATGATGGTCTATTACAGTATATAGCATTACCATTTGGCCTACATGGAGTCCCAGCTACCTTTAAGAGGCTGACAGATAGCATATGAAAGCCCCACTCATGATATGCTGTTACATACCTAAATGTTCAGTCACTCAGAGGACTAGGAGTCCTGCAAGAAAACAAAATGCAAATGCACAAGCTGTGTTGTAATCTAAAGACAGACAGACTTGACTGAATTCTATAAGACGTAAATTGCTCATGGTAGAAACCAAGTATTTGGGATATCTTACAGGAAGAGGGGTGATAAAACCACAAGAAGAAATAAATCAGTTCCATAAAAAATGTCATGTGCCACCACAAAAAATAGGTGAACACATTTATTGAAATAGAATGGTATTACAAAATGCTTGTTCCTAATTTTTCAATTTTTGCCTGCCCTTTGACAAATATCACAAAATGGAAATCTACTATCATGGTACAATGATTTCCTGATGTAGATATGGCATTTAATGATCTATAAAGAATCTCAAGTCATGAAGCTGGAAAACTAGTTTTCTTGTACTTCAAATACATGTTCTGCATATGAAAAAAAAAAGAATTCCTCCTAACAAAGAAAAGTCAGAAAGTTCTCCAAATATGATTTGTTCACTATTGCCTGAGCTGCAGTAGTTCTCAGAAAAAGAGATTTAGTTTAAATTCTTGGAAAAATGACAATTTCAAGTCAAAACTGGACTGTAAAAAGCCACTTTCTAGACTTTTGACCACATTATACCACATATCCTGGATTACAGCACACCTGAATTAATGTATTTAGTTATGGTAAAGACAGTTCACCTCCTGCAGGAAAAGATAGACTACATTTAGTGAACTGTTTGGCTACCACTATGAATCTCTGAGATACAACTCTGCAAGGAACCAACTGACCTACTACAATTGATTGGAAAATAATGCCAAATACTCCCAGAACTTATACATACCACATTTACAGTTGTGCAAATACAAAGAAGGACAAAATCTCGCAAAGAAAGAAAGAAATCACTGTTGTTCAGAGTCTAGCACCTGGAGCCATTTCTCAATCTGCTATCTGTCAACATCATTGAAGAGCACAAAAAAAGGCCTGTGATCTATGGCCAATGTGCCCTTCCATGATCTGACAGCTGACAGTCCTAAAATGCAGGAACCAAACAGGTTTCATTTCTGCACCCCACCTTACCCTCCTTCCTCACTAAGCACAGAAAACAGAATATTTTTTATATCAGAAAAGCCTCTTGGTTTAAACTGTAACAAACTGATTGTTACATTTGTTGTAGCAAGTAGTTGTTACAGTTTATACCACACACAAACTGCCAAGCACTTCAGTTTTGACCACAAATGTAGGTAATGCACTGAAGACTAATTGGGATCTGCCCAGGGTAGCTGCCTGGGGTAGTTGCACCCTGTGCTCCACTCTTGCTAAGTTACTGCTGCTTATACACATTTAGAAACCATACCAGCAGTGACTTCCCATAGAACATAGCAACTCAGGAATCAAAGTTCACCAAGTTGTGCTTAGTGAGTTAGGATCTTATGCAGTTTGTACTCAGCAACCAGTGGACAAAACAGTTCATTCTGATAGGTTATAGGATTCATTTTTTTCTGGATTCCTTCAACTTGGGGTAATGTCTCATGCTGCAGTGGATTACAGTATTCACTTTATCAGTTACTGAAACATTATTGCCAAACTGGTTTTTATTTCCTGAATCATTTAGTGTGCACCTCCACTTTACTTGAAAATATTTTTGATGAAATTAAATCATATAAAATCAAATTTAAAAGTATATCTCACATCTGAATAGCATAATAAATTGAAAAAATTAAAAAAAAAGTTAAAATGTTTAAGGCTTGTCCATTATTCGCATCATTTTCTAGACAAGTTATAATAAACTGCATGTGGTCCATTTTAAATAGGTAAAAAAATCAAACATTCAAAATGATTATTTTAATTATGAATGTCTGATATTTCTTAATGCTGTTATATACAACATTCGGTCATTCATTCAATCATTCATTTCCATGTATCTTCTGATCCTATATCCTGGAACTTAGCAAACCTAAGGCAGATAGAAGGAACACACACACACACACACACACACACACACACACACACACACACACACATACACACACACACACACACACACACACACATGTTATATAAGCTCCCTAATTCACAAAAGTACAAGTTTTTGGGATGTGGAAGAAAACTGGAACACCTTGCAAAATCTCAGATAGGCACAGGGAAGACATGACAACTTCCCACACATGCACCACAAATGAGAAATAAACTAGAGAACTGAGAGCTGTGAGACAGTAATGATAAACACCAAGGTATTTTCTACCAAGAATCAGCACTAGTACACAGATTGAAAGGAAGTTCATATTTCAGTATTTTGATTTGATTATCAGATGTTTGGTTCATAGGTTCATATGTACTTATTAGGCTATTGATCTGTGAACATCTTAGGAAGTCCAGCCTCACATAGGATCATAGGTGTATACTAGGCTAATGACCAGTAGGGCCTTTATAAGCCTAGTCATGCAACCCAAGTGTATCCCATGAGTTATTCTGCCTTAGAGTTGATTTTGAGGAGTGAACATTAGTTAAGGCATGATTTAATGGCTGCCTCTGTCCATCAGAAACATAGGTGTCAGAAAAGAGGTGAATTTCTAATTTCCCATCCACTGGTCCAGGTTGAGCTTGAATACGATTAGGGAAGGGCTCTGCTTCACATGGATGGAAAACCTATTCCAGAGAATGGGAATTCTCTGAGATACCTACTTGTCTCTCCCACGTGTGCTATTTAAACAACAAACAAATTAAATCCTTAGATGTTCTAGTGCTGGTGCTGTTTCTAGTGTGGTTATACAAAAGGTCCGTAAGAGTGGGATCGAAAGATGGTTTGTATGCCAGGTACAAATTACCTCTCAGCAGTCAGTAGGAAACAGAGTATAGAGATATATTGCTTTGAGGCAATCTGCATAGGACATTGTGTTTACGCCATGTATTCTTTTTGTTAGGAACCTCTGTGAACATTCCAGTTGTTGCATGTGCCTGGTCAGGTACATACTGAAGGGGGAAATATACTCATTGATGGGTCTGACGACAGCTGTGTACAGTCACATGATGACATCCCTGCACCTAGAAGCTATGCCATTACTTATAAGATAAGAGACATAGAATTATTTTCTTACTACCTTAGACACATGTTGCTCAAAAGCCAGGTTAGCATCTACATGAATCCCCAAAACCCTGACTACTGTGTCTACCTTTAGGGATGTTTTATCAATGAGGCAGTTTTCCTGGTTGGTCAACTTCCCATATGGTACTATTATGCATTTCTTGCCATTGAGTTTTAAGACATGACATTGGCACAAGTCATTTGTCTGTATTAGATCTTGTAACGTATTAGCATCTTAGAGGTTTCTATGATTGCTCCTAGCTTGCAATTATTTGCAAACTTGGCAAGCCAGTGGCCCTTGGCATCAGTTTTGACATCCAAAAAATAGTTACCAAAGATGAGTGGATCCAGCACAGAGCTCGTAAGGACTTCACTAGTGACTGGCCTCTTTGTGGAGGTGGTTTCTCCAATACTAACTTCCTGGTTCCTGTCTGTGAGCCAACTGACCATCCAGCAAGCTACATGGAAGTTTATGCCCAATCCCATGAGGTTGTTTGCAATGCTTGAGTGAGGTATTGCATCAAATGCCTTTGTTAGGTCAAGGTAGGCAGTATACACCATGTTGCCCTCATCCATTGCCTTGCTGACCTTCTCAAAGAAATCCACCAGGTTCAGTAGGAATGATCTGTCTTTGACTAAACCAAACTGGTTTGGGTTCAGTGCTGGAAGGTTTCTCATGTCATTGTTAATTATTTTCATGATAACCTTTTTATGGATTTGCATATAAGACTAGTTAGACCAATGGGTCTGTAGTTCCCTGGATCCATTGATGGTCTGCCATTGTTCCAAGTAATGACTATTGCATTCTTACATTCTCATGGGGGTTGGGGAAGACACAAAAAATGGGAAAAATAGTAGCAAAGTAAACTGTGGTAAATTTTAGCCATTATTTTTGCATGCAGATAACTCAGAGATAGACCAAACAAGGATATGTCTGGATATTTATATGTTTCCCCTATACATGAGGGGTATAGGTGGTAAACTCTGAATGAATTTGAGGTTACTCATCCATTCATCCAAACTACATTTGAATAGAGTAAGAAAAGTATTTTACTGTATGTCGAGTAGAAGATAGTTCCACAGAAGTGGCATTCTCTGTCATACAAAACTATCCCTCCAACATGTGCCATTTATTTTGTAAAAGAGATTGAAATTCCTTCACTGGGTGTTTATGATACCATTGCATTTACAAATGTGCAAAATCATTTTTTTACTACCTTTGATACATGCTGGCCAAAAGCCAAAATAAGGACTCTTGAAGCCCTATATGCAAAGGTTCATCTTTCAAAAGCCTATAAGATACTAAAAAGAGAGACAAGGATTTGCGATGGCCTGCATAGTTTTACAATTTAGGTCCTTGATTTGTTTTAGTGAGAAAGTGTTGTGATTGTTCCAGTCATTGCAAGTGTTTGGACAGGTACACAAGACATATGCAATGATCAGCCTATTGAGTGCCTAGCACAATATAACAATTACATCCCTTAATCTGGATGTAATATCTTTATATATACTATGTGCAGTGAAAAAGGACTTCCTTGCAACAGTGGGTATAAGGTGATTAGAAAACAATTCATTGTTGACATAGGTTCCCAAATCTGTAACTACTGGATCAATGTTCAGGGGTGTGTTGTCAATGTGATAGTTACAGGGGACATCATGCTTGCTGAAGGATATGATTATACACCTCTTGGCATTTTCTTTTAGTCCATGGCTTTGACATCAGCTATTTGTTTGGAACAGGTCCCTTTGGAGAATCTTGGTGTTCTCTGAGTAGTTTATTCCTGCACCAAGTTTGCAGTCATCTGCATACTTGGTCAGCCTCAAATTCTAAACATTGGCTTTGACCTCAGAGAAATAAATATCACAGTAGTGGCCCAAGAATGGAATCTTGGGATACAATGCTAGTGACAGGTCTTTGGGTCAAGGTATAGCCATCCACTATACCTTGCTGGTTTCTATTTGTGGGCCAATGCACTAACTAATGAGTTATACAGGGCTTTAAATTTTGCTGGCAAAATATATACACCTAAGTGTGGGATGGTATTGAATGCCTTTCCAAGGTCTAGATATTTGGAGTGCATTGTTTTATCCTCATCCATTGCTTCGGTAACTTTTTCAAAGATGTCAACCAGGATTAGTAGGCAGAACCTGTTTTTAATTAATCTGAATTGGGTTCAGTCAAGAATCTGTAGAATATCTGTATCCTTATATATTAATTCCATAACTGTCCTTTCTACAGATTTAAAGATGACACTAGTCAGATTTATGGATCTATAATTTCCAAGGTCTGCTGATGTCCCACCTTTGTGCAAGGGAATGACCGTTGCTATCCTCCATCCATCTGGTACAAAGCCTGTTTTTCTAAGCATGTGCTGTCACAAGATGATATAAACATCAATAGCATGCATTGCAAAATCCACTATGATAGGTGTCTAAGAAACATTTTGTCAGTATAACTTGAAACTGAAAAATTATGGATGTGAGGACACAGGAAAACTTGAGGAGTTGTATGAATAATAATGAAAGCAGGGCAGTTTATGTACAAGTTCATTAATCTGTGGCAGAAGAGTTAGAGATTTTAAGCTGGGTCTATATTAGAACATCGACAGGGCAAAAGAGCGAACATCCTTAAGTCGGCACATCTTAAACAAAACCACTAAATCTCGAATGGCCAAAACAGCGATTTTGTTTCGAAGGAAGAAATTCGCTGGGCCGAAAAAAAAAATGACAGACAAAATAAAGACTCCCCATACTTAAATATACCAATTATGAGATTGCACTACAGTGGAGGAAACAGCAAATTCCTAACAATTGCCCAGCGATTTTTTAACCTGGGAAAAAAATCACTGTTCTGGCCATTCGAGATTTAGTGCTATCACTTAAGATGTATTGACAGGGGGTTCAATCTTTTGCCCTGTCAATATTCTAATATAGACCCTTTTAAGCTCATAGGTTTACACCATTATAAGTAATCAAAGATGTACTGAAAGCAGGTTAGAAAAGATACATCACAGTAAACTTTCAGAATTAATATATACAATGAAGTGGTGTTAGGTCACTTGAAAGGCACTGATAATTTCAAAGATGGTTGTCCATTATTTAATGTGAGAAATGATGCTACTAGCTCTTGTGCATTATACGATGCATACAATACTGTGATTTTTATATGCAATGATTACTCCACAAGGATTTTATCTGGGGTGTTAAGTAACTTACAGAAAAAGAAGAGACTTATTTGTGTATTCATTGCTTTTAAGGCATATGGCACAGCAGAATACCAGTTATCATTACTGCCAAATAGTTGCTGATTCACCATCTTAGTTTTAATTTTCTGTGTATTTGGTGGGAAGTGTACACATATTCCTTGTATCCTGTGTATTTGTGCTTGGTGTTCCTCTTTTTTTCCATATTCAAATGATGTGGTGTCAGTGATTTGATGATCCCCCAAATTACCACCAGTATGTGTGTGCTTTATTAGAATGAGTTTATATGACTGTAGTTGAATGTGTTTATCTATATATCTATGTCATGGGAGGGTGGCCTAATGGTTAAGGTGTTTGCCTTACATACACAAGGTGCAGGGTTTGAGTCTCACAAGGGATACTTGGCTAAGCTTAAAATGGCTCGCAAGGGCAGTTAGCTTAGTATGAACCTATGAACCTATATATATATATATATATATATATATATATATATATATATATATATATATACATATATGTGTGTGTGTGTGTATATACATATATATGTATATATACATAAATATATATATATATATATATATATATATGTAAGTATATGTGTGTGTGCGTGTGGTGCATACATGTGTGCATACACACACACACAAACATATACATATACATATATATATATATATATATATATATATAGGTTCATAGGTAGGTACTAGGATATCTGCCCAAAGGCATTTATAAGCCTAGCCAGAATGTGTTGGCTTTCGCCATCCCCCTTAGATTCGTTCCCTATGCCTCTGACCAGCAGAACCAGTGAGGTGATCCCCGGGGTTAACTTTCTGTTTCCCATCCAATCGTCAAGGTTTCTTATGACGAGTGGAAACATATATATATATATATATCCTTGGATGGGATGGCACCACAGTGCTAAAATAATATCAGGCTGCCCTGCAAAAAATTTAAAAGTGCAACTTAAAAAATGAATGCTTGGATCCTTTGCGGAAAATTATTCATCACTTGGTTGTGTTTTTTTTTTTTTGTTGTTGTTGTTATTTTTCAGTTATGTGTCATCATCCTGCCTCTGCTCTTCTTTTTGCCAAGTCATTATAATCCTCATTAGACACTCCTGATCTAAAATAATTAACATAGAATATAGAATGGATGCACAGCATTTCAAATTATACTGTTTCAATCTACTGATCAAACCTTTAAAGGCACAACTGCATAGTAAAAAATGGGCCACATAGGATGCTGTAATAGAATTTTTGTTTGAGGAGGATGTTGGCATGAAGCAAAGAACCTCAGCTCTATATCTATTTAATACAGCAGACTCCAATACAAGGTGCAATGCCACTGGTCCAGGTGTTAAGCTCTATATCTATTTAATACAGCAGACTCCAATACAAGGTGCAATGCCTCTGGTCCAGCTGTTAAGCTATATATTTATTTAATACAGCAGACTCCAATACATGGTGCAATGCCTCTGGTCCAAGTGTTAGGCTCTATATCATTTTAATACACCAGACTCCAGCACAAGGTACAATGCCTCTTGTCCAGGTGTTAAGCTGTATATCTGTTTAATACAGCAGACTCCAGTACAAGGTGCAATGCCTCTGGTCCAGGTTTTAAGCTCTATATTTATTTAATACAGCGGACTCCAGTACAAGGTGCAATGCCTCTGGTCCAAGTGTTAAGCTCTATATCTATTTAGTACAGTAGAATCAAATAAATGGTGCAATGCCTCTGGTCCAGGTGTTAAGCTCTATATCTAGTTAATACAGCAGACTCCAATACAAGGTGACATGTTTCTGGTCCAGGTGTTAAGCTCTATATTTTTTTAATACAGCGGACTCCAGTACTACGTGCAAAGCCTCTGCTCCAGGTGTTAAGCTCTATATCTATTTAGTAGAGTAGAATCCAATACAAGGAGCAAGGCCTCTGATCCAGGTGTTAAGCTCTATATCTATTAACTACAGTAGAATCCAATACAGGGTGCAATGGCTCTGGTTCAGGTGTTAAGCTTTTTATCTATTTAGTACAGTAGAATCGAATACAAGGTGCAATGCCTCTGGGCCAGGTGTTAAGCTCTATATCCTTTTAATACAGCAGACTTCAGTACAAGGTTCAATACCTCTTGTCCAGGTGTTAAGCTCTATATCTGTTTAATACAGCAGACTCCAACACAAGCTGCAATGCCTCTGGTTCAGGTGTTAAGCTCTATATCTATTTAGTACTGTAGAATCCAAAACAACATGCAGTACCTCTGGTCCAGGTGTTAAGCTCTATATTTATTTAATACAGGAGACTCCAATACAAGCTGCAATGCCTCTGGTCCAGGTGTTAAGCTCTATATCTATTTAATACAGCAGACTCCAGTACAAGGTGCAATGCCTCTGGTCCAGGTGTTAAGCTCTACATCTATTTAATACAGCAGACTCCAATACAAGGTGCAATGCCTCTGGCCCAGGTTTAAGCTCTACATCTATTTAATAAAGCAGACTCCAATACAAGGTGCAATGCCTCTAGCCCAGGTTTAAGCTCTATATCTATTTAATACAGCAGACTCCAATACAAGGTGCAATGCCTCTGGTCCAGGTGTTAAGCTCTACATCTATTTAATACAGCAGACTCCAATACAAGGTGCAATGCCTCTGGTCCAGGTGTTAAGCTCTATATTTATTTAATACAGCAGACTCCAATACAAGGTGCAATGCCTCTGGTCCAGGTGTTAAGCTCTATATCTTTTTAATACACCAGACTCCAGCACAAGGTGCAATGCCTCTTGTCCAGGTGTTAAGCTCTATATCTGTTTAATACAGCAGACTCCAGTACAAGGTGCAATGCCTCTGGTCCAAGTGTTAAGCTCTATATCTATTTAGTACAGTAGAATCCAATACAAGGTGCAATGCCTCTGGTCCAGGTGTTAAGCTCTATATCTATTTAGTACAGTATAATCAAATACAAGGTGCAATGCCTCTGGTCCAGGTGTTAAGTTCTATAACTAGTTAACACAGCAGACTCCAATACAAGGTGCAATGTTTCTGGTCCAGATGTTAAGCTCTATATTTATTTAATACAGCAGACTCCAATACAAGGTGCAAAGCTCTATATTTATTTAATACAGCAGACTCCAATACAAGGTGCAATGCCTCTGGTCCAGGTGTTAAGCTCTATATTTATTTAATACAGCGGACTCCAGTACAAGGTGAAATGCCTCTGCTCCAGGTGTTAAGCTCTATATCTATTTAGTACAGTAGAATCCAATACAAGGAGCAATGCCTCTGGTCCAGGTGTTAAGCTCTATATCTATTTACTACAGTAGAATCCAATACATGGTGCAATGGCTCTGGTTCAGGTGTTAAGCTCTATATCTATTTAGTACAGTAGAATCGAATACAAGGTGCAATGCCTCTGGGCCAGGTGTTAAGCTCTATATCTTTTTAATACACCAGACTCCAGTACAAGGTACAATGCCTCTTGTCCAGATGTTAACCTCTATATCTGTTTAATACAGCAGACTCCAGTACAAGGTGCAATGCCTCTGGGTCAGGTGTTAAGCTCTATATCTATTTAGTACAGTAGAATCCAACACAAGGTGCAATCCCTCTGGCATAGGTGATAAGCTCTATATCTATTTAATACAGCAGACTCCAATACAAGGTGCAATGCCACTGGTCCAGGTGTTAAGCTCTATATCTGTTTAATACAGCAGACTCCAGTACAAGGTGCAATGCCTCTGGTCCAGGTGTTAAGCTCTATATTTATTTAATACAGTGGACTCCAGTACAAGGTGCAATGCCTCTTATCCAAGTGTTAAGCTCTATATCTATTTAATTAACTAGTTAACACAGCAGACTCCAATACAAGGTTCAAAGCGCTATATTTATTTAATACAGCAGACTCCAATATAAGGTGCAATGCCTCTTGTCCAGGTGTTAAACTCTATATTTATTTAATAAGGCGGACTACAGTACAAGGTACAATGCCTCTGCTCCAAGTGTTAAGCTCTATATCTATTTAGTACAGTAGAATCGAATACAAGGAGCAATGCCTCTGGTCCAGGTGGTAAGCTCTATATCTATTTAATACAGTAGAATCCAATACAAGGTGCAATGGCTCTGGTTCTGGTGTTAAGCTCTATATCTTTTAATACACCAGACTCCAGTACAAGGTACAATGCCTCTTGTCCAGGTGTTAAGCTCTATATCTGTTTAATACAGCAGACTCCAGTACAAGGTGCAATGCCTCTGGTCCAGGTGTTAAGCTCTATATCTATTTAGTACAGTAGAATCCAACACAAGGTGCAATCCCTCTGGTCCAGGTGTTAAGCTCTATATCTATTTATTACAGCAGACTCCAGTACAATGTTCAATGCCTCTTGTCCAGGTGTTAAGCTCTATATCTATTTAATACAGCAGACTCCAATACAAGGTGCAATGCCTCTGGTCCAGGTGTTAAGCTCTATATCTATTTAATACAGCAGACTCCAATACAAAGTGCAATGCTACTGGTCCAGGTGTTAAGCTCTATATCTATTTAATACAGCAGACTCCAATACAAGGTGCAATGCCTCTTGTCCAGGTATTAAGCTCTATATTTAGTACAGTAGAATCAAATACAAGGTGCAATGCCTCTGGTCCAGGTTTTAAGCTCTATATCTAGTTAATACAGCAGACTCCAATACAAGGTGCAATGTTTCTGGTCCAGGTGTTAAGCTCTATATTTATTTAATAGAGCAGACTACAATACTAGCTGCAGTGCTCTATATTTATTTAATACAGCAGACTCCAATACAAGGTGCAATGCCTCTGGTCCAGGTGTTAAGCTCTATATTTATTTAATACAGCGGACTCCAGTATAAGGTGAAATGCCTCTGCTCCAGGTGTTAAGCTCTATATCTATTTAGTACAGTAGAATCCAATACAAGGTGCAATGCCTCTGGTCCAGGTGTTAAGCTGTATATCTGTTTACTATAGTAGAATCCAATACAATGTGCAATGCCTCTGGTCCAGGTTTTAAGCTCTATATCTATTTAATACAGCAGACTCCAATGCAAGGTGCAATACCTATGGTCCAGGTGTTAAGCTTTATATCTGTTTAATACAGTGGACTCCAGTACAAGGTGCAATTCCTCTGATGCAGGTGTTAAAACTTATAATATACTGAAAATAAAACAATATTTATTTATTTATTGCATTTGTTAACTGGGAAAGTCCACTGGGCCTATAAAGGTCCTATTTTCAGTGGAGGCCCAGGGAGAAAAGTTCCACATTAGTTACATATCAAAGTAAAATAATAATGCATAGAACAAAGTATTAGGAGAAGAACATTCACATTTAAGAAAATAGTAGCAAAGACAGTGATAATGTTTACAAGCAGGTGTAAATGTGGTAGTAAAAGATGACAAGTATTTAAATAACACACAAAAATAAATATATATGTAGAATTCTTGGCAGAGGAGGGTTGACTTCAGGGAAGAAAGGAGGTGACAACAGGGCTATAGAAAGAAGAACCAAAGGAAACTCCTGTCACTCCACTTCTTCAGCCACAAATAACTCAGAAACTAAACCACTGCACGAAATTTGAAATGACCATAGTTTTATTAACTACAATTAAAATAGACTCTGTGCTTTCGCCCAGTATGCTAAGGCATCAACAGAGTCAAATTCAAACACTAAAATGACTTCCTATATACTAACTAAGTACATACATCATTTCCTGTCTGTTCTGCTTTGAAAACAAATTTTCTTTAAAAAAACAATGTTAAAACATTCCACATAGTATAATATAAAACAACTTAAAAACATAAAACAATTGAGAACTTATCACCCAGGATACAACTATAGCAATTGTGATGCTAATAATATATATTTTAAATTTTTTTTGCTGTACATTTTAAAATACATGCTATTGAGATGTTGTCATTAATCCCCTGTTTATTCTTGGCATTCAAACATAATTGCCATTCTGTTTCTTTTATTTGTAAATCTAAATCTCTGTCACCACCTCTTCCATCAATGAATACTCTATCCAACACAAAAAAATATAAACCTTTTGAAGTTAGTGCATGCATTACTGTGCATATACCAGGCATTACTCAGCTTCTATTTCTTAATGTCCCTGTTATGCTCTGCTATCCTCTCTCTCTCAAATGTCTTGTGGTCTTGCCCAAATTGCTTACACAGGATGGTGTCAAGCAACAGTTCAGAGTGAATCTGTTGTTGGATTTAATGGAAACAGCATTAAAAAATAATTTTCTGTGATTTGAAGGAGAGTTTTTCAGGCAGATTTCACGTGTGGCAATGGGTACAAAATGTGCACTGGTGTTTGCCAACCTGGTATTAATAGAATGGGGCAAAAGGTATGTGTTCTCATCCCACTTTGTGTCCAAGATCTTAACATACCATAGGTTTTTGGATGACATACTTATTCTATGGAAGGGAAACAAGGAAGAGATGATTGAATTTATTGAATATATAAATGCAACCACAGGATTATTGAAATTCACTTACAGGGTGCATAGGCATGAAATGGATTTCTTGGACATATTATTAAGCAAGGATGCCAATACGGTAAGCTGTCCTCAAACATTTTTAGAAAGAAGACATATGCGAATACACTGCTCAACTTTGATAGTTGTCACCCTTACCACCAGTGGAAAAGCATAGTGAAAGGACAAATGGTTAGACTTCCGAGGCTGATGAGTGATGACAGGAAATTTAATGAAGCAATGGCAAACCTAATTGGGATGTTTAAGGAGTGGGGGTACCATATTTGTTTGTTAATGTCAATATGAAAGGAGGTGACAAAAAAATAGGGCCACTAGGTTTATTCCCATTTTAAGAGGAGGCAATTCTGGAGGCAATACCACACAAGAAGGAAAAGTTGGTCATGATGTTATGGTAATACAATACAACCAAGATGCAACACTATTAAGGACAAAAAAATGTGTTCATTATGGGAAGAAATTTTTGACAATGACTTAAAAGAAAAACTAGGTAAGGGACCAAAAATAGTATATAGCAGAGTAACAAATATAAAATAAATGTTGGAGAAAGATAAAGAAAGAGTGAGTGTAGCAGACAGGTCAAAAATGCACAAATATGGTGCATGCAGATTATGTAGGTTTATTAATGATGGTCCCTATATGGAAATCATAACATCTGACAGAAATTTACAATGCCCTGGGGTATGTAACTGTAACATGAAATTTGTGGTTTATGTGGCAACGTGTGCTTCTTGCCCAGCCTTTTATGTGGGCAAGACCACAAGATGTTTGAGAGAGAGGACAGCAGAGCATAACAGGGACATTAAGAAACAGAAGCTGAGTAGTGCCCTGTATATGCACAGTAATGCATGCACTAACTTCAAAACGTTTATATTTTTTATGTTGGATAGAGTATTCATTGATGGAAGGGGTGGTGACCCAGATTTAGATTTATAAATAAAAGGAACAGAATGGCAATTATGTTTGAATGCCAAGAATAAACCAGGGATTAATGACAACTTCTCAATAGCATGTATTTTAAAAAGGTAGAGCAAAAAATATTTAAAGTATATATTGTTACGATCACAATTGCTATATTTGTATCCTGGCTGATAAGTTCTCGATTGTTTTATATTTTAAGATAAGTTTTATAATATGCTATGTGGAATGTTTTAACATTGTTTTTTTTTAAAGAAAAATTGTTTCCAAAGCAGAACAGACAGGAAATGATGTATATACCTTTATACAGGAAGTAATTTTAGTGTTTGAATTTGACTTTGATGATGCCTTAGCATACTGGGAGAAAGCGCTAAGTCTATTTAATTGTATTTAATAAAACTATGGACGTTTCGAACTATAGGAAGAAGAGTCAAGTTAATGAGACAGCAATAAGTCATTATGGTAGAGCTAAGGAGAGGAGATGTTTGTAATTGAATGGTTAAAGTTGAGACTCCAGAGAGAGAAGTCAGGAGCTGGGGTTATTTGTTGGGGTACAGGAGCATAGCCAGTGAGAGGAGAGATGTAATTTGAGGGATTTTTTTAAAGGAGACAGGATTGCTGATTGTCCTGAGTGAAGGAGGGAGATTATTCCATAACTTGGAGGCAGTATGAGAATACAACAAGCTGAGAGCTTGGGTTTCTCGACAGACAGTAGCATTTTGTTTACAAACCTGAGGTGGCGATTAGGATGATACACAGTCAGTATGGAGGAGAGAGATGAGCAGATTTCAGCTCAATAGATTATCTTGTGGGCTGTGGTTAGTTGTAGGTAAGTGAGATGGTGAGGGGATTCTAGCCATTTTAGCGCATGCAGAGAGCAGCAGTGGTAGGTAGAAATTTTGCATTTGCAACACATTTTGCGACTTTGTTGTAGCAAGAGTCAAGTTTAGTTTTTAAGGAGGATTGTAGATTGGTGAGGATGAGAGCACCATATAGCAGATTTGGAAGCAGGAAGGATGATGCCAGGACCTTTTTAGTGGCGAGACTAAGAAAATAAGTGTGCCTATAAAGGGCACCTAGGTTCTGATGGGTTTTTTAGATGTTAATGTAGATGTGAAGGTCAAAAGTTAATTTGTCATCAATGATGACACCTAAAAATTTGGTACTAGGAACAACTTCGATGATAGTGTTGTTTTGGGAATGAACATTGAGTAGTGACTTTTCAACAGGGCTAGATTTTGTAGGGGGTGAATATTAAGAGTTTTGTTTTATTGGGGTTAAGGGTGAGATGGTTCTGAGACATCCAGGTTTTGGTGGAGGTAAAAGCTTCTTGGGTAAGATGCTGTAATACAGTGGCAGATTTAGAAGAGCAGATGATAGTCGAGTCATCTGCATATTGGATGACAGTACAGTGGGTAAGACTGGTATGAATGTCATTGACATATTTACGGAATAGGAGGGGACCCAAAATAGAACCTTGAGGAACACCTGTATTTGTACTGATGAAAGGGGAAGGAAAGTGTTGCCATATAGTAGATTGCTGCCTATTGCTGAGATAGTTAATAAACCATTGTAGGGTAGGGGGAGATAGGCTGAGGTCAGAGAGTTTAGTAAGCAGTAGGGAGTGGGAAATAGTGTCAAATACCTTTGATAAATCAAGAAAGAGAGCAGAGACTAAGGAGCCAGCATCTTCAGCTCTATTTACTGTGTCCAAGAAGGAAATGAGGGCAGTGTTGGTGCTATGTCCAGGCCTAAAGCCATGTTGAGTGGGGGAAAGGAGTTGTGTTTTACCAGATGACTTAGGAGCTGGGTATGAATACACTTCTCTAGCATTTTAAAGATGGGGGAAAGAATGGCAATAGGATGGAAGTTTGAGATGATGAAGTTGCTGACACCTTTTTGAAGAGGAAGGACAAATGCTTTTTTCCAGATATCAGGTATGCATGATTTCTGAATGGACCTATTGAGGAGAATGCTGATGGGGTATGGAATGGAGGAGGTTGCTAGTTGTAAGTATTCTGCAGGTAAGGTATCTGGGGCATTGGTACATGGTTTTAGTTTATGAACAAGTTTTTGGATGGTGGATGTGGGAATGGGTGATAGTGAGAAAATAGGTAGAGGATTTGAAAGGGTCTGTTCTGATGTTGCTACTTGTGAGTCTGGGTTGATGGGTGGGAAGGTAGTAGTAAGTTCAGTGATGGTGTCAATAAAGTATGTATTAAAGAGTGAGGCTAGCTCTAAGGAATTTTTTTCTGGGTTTGGGCATGGAATATTGTTAGTACCTGGGTGGAGTAGGGAGTTGATTGCTCCCCAGAATTTCTTGGGGTTTTGTCTATGCTGGTCTTGGATAGCTTGGAAGTAATCTTTTTTAATTTTTGACAACTAAGCATTTAGCCTGATTGTGAAGTTGTTTGTATTACATGAGGTTGGAAAATGTCTTATTTTTTGCCAGGCTTTCCAGACTTTGTCCCTAGAAGACATAACTTGCAAGCCAGTTAGCATGTTTTTCTTTGATTCATTTTAGCTGGAGTGGAGCAAGACTATTTAGGATCCTGAGAAATATAGAATTAAAGAATTCCACAACTTCATTGAGTGGAAGAAGTTTCAGTGGACTCCAGTTAGTGTTCTGCAGGATGTCATTGAAGGTATTTGGGGAGAAGTGGGATAGATCTCTGGCGATATTGGTAAATGTTTGGTATAGAGATGGGCTTACGTATTACGAATGTTGGAGAGTGGTCGCTAATACTGTCAGGGATTGTACCGGAGGAGGTATTTTTGTCAGGATCAGTAACCTAGATCCAATCCAAGACTGAGCCTTTGTTGTTTTTGTTGTCTGGTCTGGTGATGTCAGAGATTATTTGAGTGTAAATGTGAAGGTTGATATTTGTAGAGGGGTTATTATTGGAGATATCTAACCAATTGATATTAACGTCACCTAGAATAATAGTTTCATTGTTTATGTTGTTAGTTGCCCAGGCAAGAATTTCTTCTAGAATAGGAATATTGTTGCCTGGGGGAATGTATATGACTGGGATGCAAAGACTTTTGCAATCATTTAGTTTTAGGAAGGTGACAAGCAGCTCTGCAATGGAAAAGAGGGGAATATGTTTAGAATAGGGAATTACTGTAAGGGTATTTCGGAATAATAAAGAGATGCCTCCATCTTTTTTATGAAGTCTGTCAGCCCTGAGGCAGGAGTAGTTAAAGGGTAGAAATTCATAATCTTTGATATATGGTTTTAGCCAGGTTTCAGTAATGGCGGTGAAATCAGGTTTATGTTGACTCAACTATGGATGTAGTTGAGGCATTTTATTTCTAATGCTTTGGACATTAATTGTGCTGAATTTTAGGGATTTAGTGGAGTTAGGGCAGTTATGATTGGGAGGAGAAGGGCTGGGGTTAAAATGTATATCACCACACAGGACTAGATTACAGAGAATAGGGAAAGTGTTAGATAGGGGCTTTTTTTTCATATCACGGAAGTATTTGTGGACTTGTTAGCAAGGAAGGCTGTGTTTTGTCACTAATGAAAACCCAATCTCAAATGAGGTTGTAAATAGTGTTTTTTGTTTTGTTTTGTTTTTGTTTCATGAATAATGTTAACTCAAATAAGGAATCAAGACTGGATAGAATATCTGTTGATGATAATTGGATATACATGCTTAGTAATGGCAAGTTATTGATAACTGAATGCAAGCACTGATTGTCTAACATGAGGCTGCTTTATTAGTATTGTATAAATATATAAACCATTGTAATCAGCAAATGACAAGTGTAACATTCATGGGAATTACATAGTATATAAACCTGAAAAATGTTATAATAAAGTATTTACACTGCTTAAAAAATAAGGCACCTGCAGTTGGTATACTATGCCAAAGATTGTGTCACTCCTGCACACCACCAAAGATATCCAGTCTGTACTGGATACATTTACAGATGTTTGCCAGGGTCTGGGATTCTCACTTAATCCTAAAAAACTAAATCATACTCTATCAGAATGCTAACAGCATTAAAAGCCATCCATCACACTTCACCAATGAGGGACAAACCTTTGAAATAGTCAGTCAGCTTCCCTAATCCAGTAACCAGCACTCCTTAACAGAAAACATGACCCGTGAGACTGGCTCATGACTCTGTATACTAGTGCTTCCTGTTTGAACAGCTTTTGCACACCTTCAACAGTTGCAACATATGAAAGGATGTTAGGATACAGAGAGACGGTTTGGTTCGGGTACCTTTGCTACCTTTCTTTATGGATATAAAACCTAGTCATCTTGCAAACATCATGTTAAGACCTGCAGATACACGACCAATAATGCATTTAGAAAAATGTTTGTTGCATGATGTGAGAAGCTCACCAAATAAATAAATGTCTTCTCAACGAGGTCAGTGTCAACTGCATTAAGACATTGAACCCCAGGCATCATCCCTGTCACACTAGATAGTGTGCCATGTCGACTGTTTCTTGACTCCCTAAACAAGTTCTGAATTTCCACCTCATTCAGGTTTGGTTGTTTTATGTTGGCTAAAGGAAGTACCACAAAGGCATAATAAAAATGTACTTCAATAAAATAGGTAAGACCATTGCATTTTGGGAGACACTAGCCATCAAAATATCTCACTGGCATCACAATATACAATAAGCAGTGACATGCTCTGAAAAGAAATGCTTTATTTTTGAAATTAAAATGAGACCAGGACTGCCAGAAGGAAACAAAAAGAGCAAACCTCAATGACCGGGCTAAAAAAAGTATTTTTGTGGATGCATCTGCATGTCCAGGACTGTATTACCTTATGCCACCAGTGAACCAGTGCAGAGATCATCCATGAATCAAGTGCATCAATACCATTAATAGCATAAGATGACTAATAGGAAAGTTTGACTTATGGTCGTATTTTTACTATAATTGTCTGTTGCTTGGTTCTAGAAAATCTTCATTGTATAGTAACTTATTTGCAACCCACATATTTTTGGTCCTCTCTGACAAGTTGAAAATATAAGCTGTCACACAGAAAGGTCTTAGGTATCTGTCTTTATAGAGAACAGCAAAAGAAATGTGCTGTTTGAGTGGAATGTCAGATTCAAGCAGTTCATGTAGGATATTCTCTAATCAAAGCAAATGTAAAGGATGGAGACAGATCAAAATGAAACAAAGAAGAGAAAATTAACATGCCCTACTCTCTCACAGTTATAAAGCAATGATGAGGAACACAATTATTTTGATAATGGTAGGTATAAACTGGTCATATTTACAGGTAAATATACCCACCCAACACCCCACAAAATACACCTGTCTGTCCCATACACACAACAAACTTAAGATGTGCAGAAAGCACAGATACCAAAAAAGTAAAATAGCAGTCTGTTTAGCTGTATAAATAACCATTCTGATAAAGACATCAGCGTGTAAACAGTCATTAGGGCTGCATTCTTAGTAAAATATTGATAGCCACAGAACATTAAGAAAAGAACCAGATGGCAGAATCAAACAATTCACATTAAAAATTAATCAGCAACAATCTTAATTACCTTGTCATTACTTCCTGGCAAATGTGGTTGGAAAATATTTCAGCGCAACCATTCATGTTAATTATCTTGGTGCTTTTCATCAATTATCCAGACGTGTCAATCTACTGGGTACCTCAAACAGAAGCTGGTTTATATAAGTACAAGCAATTTATTAAGATTACTAAAGTGCAGCATTAGAAAAGTGAAATACAACACAAATAAGCATTATGTTAATGTAAAGGTTACACAAATCCTCAGAGACATGTAGCACTCCACTATGATTTGTGCCGTATTATATTGCCAAGAACTAAATAATCAAAATGGTAATATAACTCTTGGTTATGCCTTATTACTTAGTTTTACAAAGATTTTCCCAGCATTGATTAGCTTGTTCCTTGTTTCCCTTCAGTCAGGTCACTGTCAGCTTTATAAGCTTGACAGAAAAATTGATCTCAAAAGTATGAAACCAGGTCTTTATGCTCATAACTATTTTCTTTACAAGCCTATCAACTATCGTGATTGCCTACTGTTGCTTATTTAATAGCACAAAGTGAAAAGGGAACAGAAACCTACTATCAGTGGTTTCTGTCACTCAAAGTGGAAAACTTACTCTAAGAGCCTTTTAGGGCTGACATTCAATTTTTTACTGTATAATATTAGATGTACAATATGTGTACTACCAGCATTTTTAAGTAAAAGCTCCTTTTTCCCTGTCCGGAATTCAGTGTACAAAATGTGGGTTACTTTGTTTTTCATGTTGCTGGCTCAGTACTTTAAGATCGAAGTCCAACTTGTAAAATTGCATACCTGAAAAAAAAATAGCAAACCGAATTACAAAGCTGACATAAATGTATATACATCTGTGAAGACTCTCTGAAACATTTCCTGCTATGACCATATAATTTACATGTACATCAGATATTTAGTTGCATAATTAAATAAAATCACAGATCCTTAGGCTGAAAATCATTCTTTAACTCTAAATCATCCAGCCAGACTGAGACTTCTGGATACTGAAGGTGGATGGGGATTGAGTGGATGGGTGGGGCAGACGAAAATTAGGCAACAGAGGTGATTTTATTTCCAAGAGGTAGAGATGGGAAGACAAAGGATACATGAATTATCATTGAATTCGATATTTAAAATCCATCAGCACAATAGACATTTGTAGACTATCAGTTCTTGGACATGGAAGAGCAAAGTCTGAGCAAAATTAAAACTTGGCAAATAACACTACACTATTCTATTTGGTAGAATTGATTCATTCAGTTCTAACGGACTCACATGAATAAGCAAGGACTTCATGAACCTTTTGTAAAGAAACAGGCAACTCATAAAAATTAGTAATAACCTAAATCCCCTGCTTAGTAGTAGATCCAGGATTCCTGGGAAGAGCACTGTAGGACTGAAAGGCCATTTTATAATATAGGTCATTTGGAATAAAAGAACAAAGGAACTTACAGAAAAATGCAAAAATAAAATAGAAGTCAGAGGAAATTATAGCTAAACTAGTACTAAAAGATGTGTAAATTAGGTGGAACTATGTAAGGAAGTTTGTATAAGTTCAGCATACAAAATCAAAAAGTAACGAGAAAATCATGATAGAGATTTATGGCGGCAGCAAATAAAGGCATGGCCATCAGGGTAAGTCCAAAAAAGTGCATGATTCTGCAGAAGGATAAAGGCAAGTAACAATAATCATCATCAACTCCCTTTTTCCAATTTTCTACATTAGGTTGGGATGTCGTGTCACTTGTTACAATCTCTCCCTATTCATTGCCACTCACTGCCACTCTCTTGCCTTCTTCGACACTCATGCCTGACTGTCGCAGGTCTCCTCTCACACAATACATTCATCTTTTTGCTGGATGTCCTCATTTCGTCTTGCCATCTTCCTGTTTGCCCTGCACATGTGCTCCAACCACGATAATATGTCCTTTTTGGCCTTTTCTGTAATTAGAGCTACTTTGGTTTCTGCTTTTATGTCCTCATTTCTTCAACTGTCCCACAGTGTTCATCCTACCAGCCTTCTCAGACACTTCATCTCCATCATCTGTCTTCCTCAGCTGCCCTGCCTTTATTGCCCAGGTTTCTGTTCCACACAGTAGTACTGATCACACCACTGTTTTGTACACCTTACTTTTCAGACTATTTGGCATTCTTCTGTCAAACACTACTCCTGACACTCTGTCCCAGTTAGCTGCATCTTCACAGATTTTAGCTTTGACTTCCTTTCTCCTCAACCACCCATCACAGATACTTGAAGCTATTAACCTGCTCCACTGTTTTTCCTTCTATCACAATTTTCAGCTTCTTCTGATTTACCTCATTTGCTGCCATTACAACTGTCTTATCTGTACTTAGTTTCATCCCGTGTGCCTTCAGTTTTGCATTCCATTCCCCTACCCTTTGCTGAAGTTCTTGTACAGAATCTGCCTGTAATGCCACATTGTCTGCATACGGCAACTTTGTTGACTTATCTCTTATGACATGTTTGCTAATGTAGCTCATTGCCAGTATGAACAACAGTAGGCTCAGAGCTGATCCCTGATGCATACCCACTCCCATTGGGAACCCATCTGTAATACAGAGCACTGTGTGTACTTGAGTCATTGGGTCCTTGCTCAGAGCTTGCACTAATTCTACCAATATCTCTGAGACTTTGAACTACCACAGGACTGCCCAAATCAGCTTTCCTGGGAACTTTTTATATGCTTCTACCAAGTCTAGGAATGTCTCATTTTCCTCATCTGTAGCTTCTTCTCAGTTATCTGTCTCACTGCAAATATTGGGTCAGTTGTGCTGTATCCTGATCTGAATCTGACCTGCTCATTTCCCATATTACTTTCTACTTCTCTGAGTATTCACTTATATATCACCCTCTCCTGAACTTTCATACGGTATAATAGGAGTTTGATACCTCTATACTGCCCACAGTTGTGAATGCCACACTGCTATGAGTACCCTCAGGAGCCATTTCTCCTTGACCTCACCAAACATCTTGATCATCTCTGCTGTGACCTCATCTGAGTCTGCTGCATTTTCTGTCTTCATTTTCCTTAGTGCTGTTCTTACTTCTTCTAGGGTGGGCTCCTCCTCTTCTCTCAGTGTGGGCTGTGTCTGAGCAGTTCAGCTTCTATGGGGTTTTGTTCATTCAAAAGCTGCTGGAGGTATTCCTACCATCTGCCTTTGATGTTCTGTGGACTGGTGAGCAGGTTGTTGCTGGCATCCCTTATGAAGGGTGTCTGATTATCTTCTTTATCTTTGTGTTTGCCTTGCAACCATGATAGATTTTCTTTGTGCCATCTACTGAGTCACTTCCCAGAAGTTGGTAGAACTTCTCTCTTAGCCTCTTTGTTAGCCAACCAGTATTCATTTCTAGCCAGGTCTTTCTTTTCTATCTCCTACTTTTTCCTGCACTTCTTACTTTTGATAACTTCCTGGACTTCTGTATTCCACCACAAGCTTTCATCATACGTTATTTCCATATCTGGCTTGGCCATATATCTGTTCTGTAGCCCTTAGACATGTCGAAGCAATGCCATTCTTCTCTGTCACCACCTATTTCCTTTTCTTCTTGAGTTGCTAGAGCCCTTGAACTGTTGTGCTTTCTCTCCAATCTTCTACGTCTTCAGCCTGGTCTCTATTGATCTTACAGCCTTCTATGGGCCTCTGGATTGTGGCAACCAGTGGTTTATGCTGTGGGTCAATTGTTTCACTGGTAATGACTTTGCAATCATTGATTTTACCCCAGTGCCCTTTCCTTACTAGGAGGAAGTCTATCTGAGTTGTAAGTTGGCCACTTTTGTATGTGATTTTTGTGACTATTTTTTCTGAACCATGTGTTGGTAACGATCAAGCCATTTGCCAGACAGAAGTCTAAAATTACCTCTCCTTATTTATTCTTGTTACCCCACCCATGTGGACCCAGGTAGTCCTCATATCCTGTTCTGTCTGCCTTGATATCTACATTCAGATCACCCATTATTAACATCAATCCCTGTTTCCTACTTCATCTAGTAGATCCTACAACTACTGTCTGAATGCACGATTATCCTCATTATAACAATCCTGCTGTGGGGCATAGGCTGAGATTATGAATACTGCTCTATCATTACACTGGGGTCTGAGAGGCAGGAGATTGTTGAAAATTATGA
Source organism: Protopterus annectens (assembly GCF_019279795.1). NCBI lineage: Eukaryota > Metazoa > Chordata > Ceratodontiformes > Protopteridae > Protopterus > Protopterus annectens. The sequence goes on from NC_056726.1 coordinate 105,443,524, forward strand.
TAATATTAATAGACTCTTGATAAAATGTTGATGATTTTATGATTGCTTCATAAAACGGTGTCCACAAAACTTTGCAAATGCAAACATAAAGCAGATTCAGAAGCTTGTTTTTTTTTTTTTTTTGCTGACCCCCCATACATCCTGATGCTTATAGACATCAGTGTAGAAAATTAAATTCTCAAGACAGTGCAATCTTTATGATTAATGCAATATTGCCAGAATTGCACACTAGTGATTATAAATAAGACAATCATTAACATATCATTGATAGGTCTGACACCCCAATATAAATAAGAAGTAGATGAACAACATTTAATTGCTTTTGCTGCATTAAAAAGAAGTCAAGTACCAATGCAGTTGTGCTGCCCATCATATAAGATTTAAGATTATTCATCCCTCATTAGACCCCATTATAGAGTATAATGCCCCATTTGGTATCTACCTCACAAGACATCTGCAACAGCTGGAAAGGCCACAGAAATTCCTCACTAAAAGAATCACAGGCCTAAAGCAGATGACATATGCTGACCATCTAAAAAAAACTCTAGCTATACTCTGTCACATATCACCTACTCAGAGGCAATCTCTGCTTAACATACAAGGCCATGTCAAATCCTGAGCTGTTGGACATGCTCCACTTAAAGAAATCCCAATCCCTCAGAGCTACACGCTCCAGGGATCTAAGCCTTGTCATCACAATGAACAAAACATGCTGGAGGGATAGGTTCCTGACCCAGAGACTCCCCATACTCTGGAATAGGCTGCCAATAAATGTCAAGCAGAGTGCCTCATTGGCCCTCTTCAAAAGGATCCTTGACGACTGGATGAGAGAAAGGAAATTCACCCCAGGGATCACATCAGTCACCCTGCTAGACAGGGGTCCAGAGAAGTAAATATTGTGGGAAGAAATAGCCAGGGATTTGTTATGGCTAGGCTTGCATAGGCCCTAGGGCTGATAGCCTAGTACCAACCTATGAACCAACCTATGAACCTATTAACTCTTTCAATAGCTTGTATGTCTGGCAATTTTGTGATTATAATGTAAATATAAACAGGCAATATTAGATAAACCTGAAGGTATCACTAGGTTCATCCTAGAGAAACACCTAGAGGTACCAATATGGTTTAGTTTAGTAGTAACATGGGTGGGTGTGGATAATGCTTCTTTTACCTATGGTTGGAGTGGTTTGGTCACAATGGATATTACACAATTGTTATAATACAATTGTATTACTTTTGTTTAATATTATGGAGCTGTTGAAGGTGGCCACGGTGGTGCAGCAGTTAGCATTGCTGCCTCACAGCAAGAAGTTCTCCAGTTCAATTCTCAGCTGGGGTGCCTTCTGTGTGGAGTCTGCATGTCCTCCCTGTGGTCACGTGGGTTTCCTCTGGGTGCTCCAGTTTCCTCCCACATCCCAAAGACATGCTGTAGGTGGATTGGAAACTCTAAATTGGCCCTAGGTGTGAGTGCGTGCGTGTGTGTGCCTTCTGTGGAAGGTTGGGCGCTGGGCTGGCAACTGAACACCATAAAAAAATCCACTGCCAATCATGAGTGGACAGGTGATCCGTTGTGGCGATCCCTAACTGGGAAAAAGCCGAAAGAAAAGAAGTATATTATGGAGCTGTTGCATTTTTTTTTTCAATTATTTTGTGTATTTCATTATGTACTCTTCTATCTATTGTAGGAAAAATAGCTGTCTACACTTTTATTTCTTGTATGTAATGCTTTATTTCGTGAAAGTATTAAGTCAAAATGGGTGAATTAAGAATAAGTAGTAAGATGTATGTTATCGAGTTATGTGAGTACGCAAGTGTGTCACTTCCTGTGGAATAACTCTCAACTCTGTGTTTTTTATTTTTCTCATATTATTGGTCCATGTCTCATAAAATTTATTGTTTTCTGATAAAACACATTAAGCAACTATTATATTTAAGATTATAAATAATAGACATCATCCTTCTGTACCTATCAAGCTAAAAATTAACTCAGCACATTACTCACTGAGGTCATACAACCAAGGATATCTTACCCTTGAAATTTTGATTCTGAAAGTTATGGAATACACACTAGTTCTGTTGGACCACGCTAGCTCAAGTTGTGACTATCATGGGCCACTGTCCCACAGATGGGTACCCATTTCTCTGATCAGCTCACATTGCCTGTCACTTGAACAGCTATTTGAATTTGAACAAAGAAGAGCACGGGTGAGTGAAACAGCCATGGGAAGTGAGCAAGAATTTTGTGGTTAGGGACTGAATTTTCAGATTAGGTTATATACTGGGTGTGAGCTTTAGGGTTAGGGAACAAGGTTTGGGGTTAGAGTATTGGAACAATGGAAGTTTTAGGGTTGGGATTATGGCGTAAGGTGTGGGTTTAGGTTAAGGAACAATTTGAAGTTTTAGGTGTAGAGAGTGAATTTTGGAATTAAGGTTAGTACATATTTTGGAGTGTTAGGTTTAGGGGATGAGGTTTAGATTATATGTTAAGAAACAGATGGGAGTTTTTGGTTTAGAGAATGAGGTTTGGGATTAAAGTTAGGAAAGATATGAGTCTTTTCCAGTTAGAGAACAATGTTTGGGGTTATGGTTATGAAGTGAATGGGATCTTTATTGTTAAACTTAGCATTTTCGATTGGTTTATGTGGTAGTAAGATTCAGCTGCCGGGTACTTATGTATTTAAAATTACAAGCAAGCGTCAATAGGCTGGTGATTTGTGAGCAAATAGCATGTGAGTGCCTGTAGTAGATCCACTGTCTCCAAATAGTACCCATGAACACTACCCTACTTACCCTAGTTAAAATCAAGCTTCTGAACCAGCTGTCATCTGTTTGTTGCTCTTGCTTCTTGTACTAGAGGGACCTTGCAGAGAGGTTCTGCCCTTGTATTAACAACAAAAATCCCCCAATTTCTTCCCCTTTCCAAGTTTCCTTCCTTGGTGCCCTACATGTTCTTTGGTTTGCCACATACTGTTCAGTTTTATTTCTTATTTGATCATATTCTTTGCAGCACATTACATCTAGAAATCATTTTCACATTGCAATGCTTGCCTTCCCTATCACCACAACATAATAACATGTCTTTCAGCTAAATCTAGTACTCTCAATAAATTTTATGAGTGGGCTAAATTACTACCTGATCTGATTTATGTTGTAATTATTATATGCTCTGATTGCCTAGAAAACTGCATCAATGCCATTAGTAAATCATAAATCCAGACAGCATTATCGGTTTTATAATGGTTGCTCTAATTGCTTTCAGACAGCTGGATCTCCTTATGTATTTATAGTAGCTCCATAGGAAATCATTGATTAAACCATGAATCAGTGTATTATATATCTGTATTCTTCTCATTATTGTCTCTGTATGTGCTTATATTAACTCTAAAGGAAATCTTACATTAAAACGAAAATTAGGTACATGCGCATAATTAATTGATTAAACTTTATTTAAAAAAATTTCTGACTATGGCATTTCAATGTTTCCCTACAGCAATACAAACGTCATTACTAATATATATAACAGACCTTTTAGCAGTTATGCATTTAACAGAACTGTTATTTGTATTCATTCTTTTATGAATACATAGTGTATCTCTGCATTCTATGTCATGGGTCTTACCTGGAAATTTTTTCCAACCAACACCTTTACCAGGTTATTAAATAAACAATCAAATGTCAATACAAGATGAGTGCTTCCCATACCTTAAGAATGAAATGAGTTAAACAAGAGATTCAGAACTTTGAGATTTAGCTGACCTCTGGAGTAAAGCTTTACTTGGAGCAATCACTGACATTTATTGGCAGGATGCTGTTATCTATATGAAAGGATAATCAGAAATCGGTGTGACATAGTTATTGATTTGTTGAGATGATACAAGGTATAGCTGGAAATCAAATGCACAGTGATGTGTAAAAGATTTACAAGGGATGTTCTGCAAGGTTTATTTCTTTGTTCAGTCCTTTTCAATGCATGTATTAATAACATTTCAGATAAGTTTGGGAGAAATGTATGACTGTTTACTAAAAGGACAGGATGTGCAACAGGGTTCATACAAAAGGTAGAAAAGATGATATAAAAATGTTTAATAATGTGAATAGAATGATCACATGGGCCCCGTAGCAAACATAAAATAAAGCACTGTTCAGCAAATTACATATCAAGCTAGGTTCATAGGTACTTAACTAATGATCCATGAGTATCTTCAGAAGCTTAGCCATGCATCCTCCATAAGTTTCATCCCTAGTAAGTACGATTAACCCAGAGTTCTTTGCAATCTTATGAATAACGCAGTGATAGCCAGACATTTACATGTTGCCCTATCCATAACGGACAAGGATAGCAATCCAGGAGTAAACTTGTGTCTTCCCATCCACTCATCCAGATTACAGTTGAATAAAGTAAAGGATGTACTATGCTTTACATGGAGAGGAAGACAATTCCAGAGAGGTGTCATTCTTTGTGAGACATATCTATCCTCCTGCATGTTCTATTTAAGTTACAGAAGAGACTGAGATCTCTTGAGTGGGTGTTTTTGTCACTATTGGACTTGAGGATGCATAGTAGATCTGAAAGAATTAGGGAGGTGGAGGCTTTGTAAGACAAAGACCACCCCTTCAGTAGCCTATAAGATACTTTAAAAAGGGACAGGACTTTGAGTTAGTTAGTGTAGCTTTGAGATTTAGGCCCTTAATTTCTTTACCGAGAAAGCATTGCAGTCTCTGATGTTGTGCAGGTGTTCGTACAGGTCCATATTAAAGGGAGCATTATACTCAATGATCAGCCTAATGAGTGCATGAGTGCAGCATGCAGTGGGGTGATCACATCCCTGGACCTGAGGACTCTACCCTTATTAATAAGCTACCAAATTAAAAAGCACTTCCTTATAACTGTGGGTACAGTGTTGATCAAATGACAGCACCTTGTCTACATGGGTTTACAGATCCCTTACTACTGGGTCAGTTTTCAGGGAGTGTGTTGTCAATGTGATAGTTACAGAAAATATCATGGGTGCGGAAAGATACAGTTATACAGTTTTTGTTGTTAGTTTTAGGACTTGACATTGACACCAGCTATTTGTTTGGGAAAGGCCTTCCTGAAAAATCTTGGTATCTTCTGGAGAGTTTATGGTGGCACCAAGTGTACAGTCATCCATTAACTTAGTCAGCAGTCAGCCATAAGTCCTTGATATTCATTTAAGAACTAGATGTCAAAGAGGAGTGGCACAAGGACTGAACCCTTAGGTACTCCACTATCTTTTGGAGGAGGTAGAGCCACCCACACTAACTTCCTGGGTTGTATTTGTGCACCAGTTTACTGTCTGAGTTACAGAAGAACATACATTTAGCTGAATGAGTTTATCAATTAAGCCTGAATGGGGAATGTTTGAATTCTTTGCAAGGTGTAGACATGCAGTGTATAAATATTTGCCCTCATCTATTCATAGATTACTTGGTAATTTTTTTCTAATAATTCAACCAGGTTAAGTAGGCAGGATCTGCTCTTAAAACTGAATTGGCTCAAGTATAGAGTCTGTAGGCTGCCTATGTTTTTATCAACTTCATAATAGCTCTTTCTATAACCTTACAGATGAGGCTGGTTAGGCTTATAGGGGGTGACTGTTGCAGACCTCCACACGTATGGTATAAACCCTGTCAGTAGTGTGATATTGAAGACCCTCTGTAGGTGGTTTGACAGTTCCTGCTTCAGGCTGATCAGTAGACATCCTGGCATGTTACAAGGTCCCATAGAAGCAGTATTTTTGGCCTGAGATAGTGCTTTAAGAACTTGTTCCAGGGAGATTTGGAGATTTGGGGGGGGGGAGTTGCGGCTGCTGTTATTTGATCAGATAGTGTAGGGGAGGGGGGGAGAGAAGGGTGAAGTTAGAGCTAAAATTATCTGCTAGAGCATTGAATTTGTCCTCAGAATTACAGAATGTGATGTCATTTACTATTAGCTTTGTGCAGTTTTAAACATTATTCCTGAGGTTTCTAAAATAGTTAAATAAGTCAGTATGGTTATTTTTTGCATGAGTGGTTATTTTTACCTCATATATAATTTTGGTTAGTTTGATTAGGGATCAGAATTCCCTCTTATGTTTGGTAAGACTGATTTGCACATTAACATTGACAAGACTCACTCTATTCTAATAAAGTGAACAAAAAGTAGAATTTCCAACCCATTTCTAGCAGGCAGTCTGTCATTACATTCTCCTTCATATCACAATTAAAGGAATATTTATTGGATTTCTGTCTGTGCTCTTACACCTCCCCTAGATAACATAATTATACAACACAGCTTAAGTTATTCCTGACATCTGTCTCATAACTATCCCTTCCTACTCATTCAACTACTCTGTATACTAGCCAGTCTCCTTATATAAGCTCTGCACTATATAGATACACTTACTTCTGCTCTACCCCATGTTGCTATTTTAATCTACCTCATACCATCCTAAATGTATATATACTTTCTGTAATTCACCTTTACCCCACCTTCCCACTTTCTAACTCACTCTTTTCTCTCTTCTGCAATACATTCACATAACTGTATTCATATAGTGCTCTAGTTACCTCAGACATCTAAAATATTTTGGCTTTTCCTGGTTAGGGGTCACCACAGCGGAACTCCGGTCTGCTAATGATTGGCAGTGGATTTTTACGATGCCAAGTTGCCAGCCCGACGTCCAACCTACAAAGAAGGCACACCTATTCACACTCGCACCTACCTGCATGTCTTGAGCATCACTCGACTGCGGGGAGGACATGCAGACTCCACACAGAAGGCGCTCCAGCCGAGAATCAAACAGGAGAACCTCTTGCTGTGAGGCGACAAAGCTAACCGCTGCACCACTGGGGCCTACAGTTACCTCAGATATCTAATAGGGTAATTCTGAAGTGGTTTACACATCATATAGAGAAAAAAAGAAGGGAGAAAATTTGGTAACAAGTCATGGATATTGAACAAAGAAGAAGAAGAAAGAATGTTTTTTCTCTTATGGAGATGCTGTTGGGCAAAAATATTGGTAGGTAATCAAGGAAATATGAGACTCTTAAGAAGGATAAGAGGTTGTCTGTTTGGACTAAAAAATAGCAAAACAGATGGAAATGATAAGAGATGGTAATGTTACCAACTCCTGTAGTATTTTGTTGAAGGATATAATAATATCCTTACAAAATGCATATTATTGTCAGAACTATTTCCCCTTGACAGAAGAAAACATCATTAGTGGTTTTCCACAGTTGCTTTGGGTCCCCTCCTCTTTGATATATACTTCTCTGATACGAAAGCTGATATCAAAGAACAATGGCTAACCAATTTTGCTGATGATTGCTTTCAGGTGTGGGTATTTAACCTCTGTCTTGCTTAGTTTTTTACTGAAGTCTTCATTGACCACTCATTGCATTAGGATTCCCTCCAAGCCAGACTTCAAGGCACCTGTAAGTACAACAGTCATGAAAAGTCAGGAGACACTACGCCTAGCTCTGTGCAATGATTTTGTTTTAGCCTCCAAAATACTTCACTGGCCTCCAGGGTCAACCTGACTCATTCAAAAAATGTCCTATTAGTGAAGCTGGTAAGGGAGCATGCAGTGGATATGAACTGTAGGATAATTTTCTAGTAGTATTTTGTAAGTCCTAAGAAAGTCCTCATTTGTTTCTTGTTGTGTTGTTGGGACAATCATTAATAGCCTTGTCCTTTTCTTCCAATTATATACCCAAGGTAAATTACCTCAGTTATTCCTATCTTACATTTTGGTGCATTAACAGTGAGCCCAACCTGTTTCAGTGCACTTAATACTGCCTGTACATTGAGGAAATGGGATTCTCAATCCTCTAAAAGGATGACAATGTGATCCAGATAAGCGAGAGGATAACACTGATGAGGTTTAGTCCTTTACCTCTGGAACGTGGCCAGAACCTCAGAGGCTGAACAGTAGGACTGCAAAATGCAGTTTTCTCCTTTGTCTTGTCAGTTGAAGGAATTCCCCCATATCCTTTTGTTACATCCAATGTAGTTGGGAACCATGCCTACACTAATCTCTCCACAAGCTTTTCTACCTTTGGTATACATTAGCTGTCAAATCTGGAGATACTATAAAGCTTTCTGAGGGTATTGCAAAACTGTATCATGCCACCCGATCTTGCAACTAAAACAATGGGTCTATTCCAGTTACTACTGGACTCCTCAATAACCCATAACTTCAGCATCTTCTTATTTCCTCTCTTACTGCCTGGTTTTGAGTTTCTAGTACCTAGCATGGCCTTAGGTTAACCTTTCCCCAGGACTGTTTCGATATGATTTTAATAAGAGTTGTCTTTCCTGGTAATTTTGAAAATATATCTTTACTTTTGATATAGAACTCATAAACCCCTTACATATGAGATTTTGAGAAGACCACCAGTGGGGGAACTGAAAGCATCCACTTTTCTTTTACACAATCTCCAACGTCAATTACCATGTTCACTTCAATTACTTGCATCTCCCTCCAGGTCTTTAGAACAGTTATATGGTAAATGTGTTCCATACACCCTCCTACTTAGTTGTCTGACTTTATTGATTGATTGATTAGTACTAGGCTAACTGCCCTTGTGAACCATTTTAAGCCTAGCCAATTATCCCTTGTGAGACTCAAACCCTGCACCTTGTGTTTGTAAGGCAAACACATTAATCATTAGGCCACCCTCCCAACTATTGTTTGATCATTTTGTAGAGTCATTGCCATTTAGCCATTTCAGTTTAGGAGACCAAAAATAAAACTTGAATCCCTACCAGGAATTCCTTATTGCAAGTATTCTTGTTATAGGCTCCTTGCTGGTTCACTTGAGCCCCTTCTATATGGGCATCACTGCTTTTAGTCTTTCCTGTAGATCTGTAATTTCCCAAAACACTTTTACATTTGTCATCGTCTCTTTCGCTCACATTTTTTTTCATAATGTTTAAAAGTCCTAAGGCACTTCTGCCATATAATAATAGCTCACAGAGTTTGAAGCTTGTACAAACTTGAGGTATTTGTCAGACTACGAGTATTAAGTAAAGTAACACTTGGTCCCAGTCCTTCACATCAACCTCAGTTACCTTTCTTAATGTTTATATATTTATTTACTTATGTGTTGTTTGTTTATTAGCCTTATGTCAGCCTTTCCTGACCAGCTTGCCCTTACCTGACCATCTTCAAGTGCAATCTGGACCAATGGATGGGAAATTGCATATTCACTCTTGGGATGGCATCCATGTCCCTTATGGATAGAGGCAGTCTGCAAAAATTGTCAAAACCCTGCTTGCTGACCCTTATTATATTTCCTCTAGGGATAGAAAATTAAGTAAAATTTGGTAAAACTGGCTAAGCTTGTAAGGACTCTTGAGCTGTTAGCCTAGTAATCTCCTATGAATCTATGAATCTATAAGTGGACTGGTCCTGGGATCCTTTTCAGCCACAACCTGGGCCAGGGTGGCAAAACAAGATACAATCACCAAAAACACAACAATCATGAATCCAATGCAGTGAAGATGCAAGTGTAATGTAAATGGCAAGTAGTTAACAAAAATAATAAGTACAATTGCATTAAAATAGAAGAAGAATTAAACCATACAATAAACATTCAGAATAATAGCCATATGATAATAATAGTTAAAATTGCAATGTCTTGTAATATAGTCCAGAAAGACAGTGATGAACCTATGAACCTATATAAGCAAGTAAGTTTGTTTTACAAATGTAAATGCATGTTTGGAGTACAGAACAAGCATGATGAGGAATGCTGAGAATTATCACTAGACATGTGCAAACAAATTAATTTTCCTCTAAATCATACAATTTGAGTCAATAACAAGGTTTGACTAAGTCATTATACCCAACTATCTATATGGGAATGATCTACTGAGGTCTGTAAGTTGTTTAACCCAAAGACTCTGGCACAGGTGTTTCATTAATTTCAAAAAGAGTGGCGTACCTTGTTCTCTTAGAATTTGTGCATGTGTCCCCACTCAGGATAACAACAAAACTAGTTCCTTAGCAATCGGTCTGGAATTAGTTTTCATATGGGGAACAACTTTGGGGAATTTGGTAACATAATTCAACGCTATATACTGGTACATGATGCTGGACTTAACTAATGTCCCAAAGATATCTACTGTAATCCTTTCCAAAGAAACTTTGATTATGGGCATAAGAATGAAATTATTCCAAAAACCCAGGGTAGGGGCTTTCTGTCGAAACTCAGGATACCCAACACTAAAGTTAGCAATTTCTGTTATAACAGTTGGCTAGTAAAATCTGTCTATGCCCCTCACCTTTCCAAACCTAAGTTGCCACCCAAAACCTATCCGTGGGCCATTTTTATGACTGTTTCACCTGAAGAGCTTGATTACTGGTAGCTGCCATATAGTTTCCCCTTTTTATTTAGCTATAATGTATGTCATCCTCCATTACAAATTCAGAATAATCTGTTGAGGTATGTCAGGAATGTCTTCCCCATTACACTGTATATATTTGTTCTAACATGGCTTAACGCCTGTTCTTCTCACTGTTCTTTTAAATCTTAGTCAGCATATCCAGAAATTATACAGACTGGACTCCTCTTTCTCCTCAAAAGCCCAATAGGTATGGTGTGTTGCTTCCTCTACAGATAGGATACGTCCAGGGTGTACAGGGCACTCCATGGCCCACTTCTTCCTGATAAACGTCAGTTCACGCCAGTGCTCTGGTCAGCTTTTTTTAAGTTGCCTCTTGCTTTGAAGTCACATGCTCCATTATTCTCTTTCATTATCCCATTCTGAGACTTTAGCATTACCTTGACTTCTTGGGATCTTGTCTTCTCTGTAGATGGTTGACAAATCCTAACCCTAGCTTGGCACTTTTGTATTACATGAATATAGGCTTCCCTCCTTTGATAGATTTATCCATACCCTGGTCTGACCTGGACCATCTGCATTTACCTTGGGACTCAGTGGCCTTCTACCCTCACTTGGCTCTAGGCTGGGTGGGGTGTCTCTACACTGTGGACTAGTGTACTATGTTGAGTTGGAATTTACATTAGGGACTGTGCAAAGCTCCTCACTGTTATCTCCTTCCCACTGCTTCCAGAAATGTTCACTAAAATAGGATGTCTTTCCCACTGATTACATCATGGTTCAATTATGGCAACATGGCTACCAGGTGTAGAATTTCCCAAAATGAATTTGCAACTCCACACGAGCAACAGGGCACTATTTTCTTTTAGTCATTGTCCGCCTGTAAAGTAGTTAAGAAAACTAAACAGTTCAGGTTTCTTCTGCTAATACCACCCAGGTATTTCATTGTAGATGTTTTAATTCCTTTATTTCTGAATGGGTTATTTATCTAGCTTTTGTTGTTATTCAGCTTTTATGTTGGCCTAACGTCTCAACAGTTTAAAACACATATTTTTGAACATTTGTATGATATAAAAAATGATCCTCTAGTGGTTTGTACAAACATGCTATTAAATATTCTCCCACTAGTTTTAGATTTATTGGTATAGAGGATACGCCATCATAAATAACAGGTTGGGATGGCATGAAATTTTAAATAAAAAGAAACAGGGCTGGATAGTTAGATTAGGTGCCTTGCTTTCTCCTGCTTTGTATGATTTATTGTGATTGGATATATTAGATTTTAGGGAAGAGTTTTTGTCAGCTGAATTTATTTATCGGTTGTTATATTAATTAAATAGTCATTTGATGTTGTATTGTATTGCACTGAAGAAGGCTTTTGCCGAAATCGGTCGGTCTGCTTTTTATGTTGAATAAATTGTATTTACTCCAACATACAGAGTCCTGGCCTTCTTTTGTTGTTATTGTACCATTTTATTTTACCCATGAATGCACACCACATTGATAGACATTAGTGAACAGCCATTTTGTTGCAACTATATTATACTTTCACCAAAATGATTGTTCTACCAGAAACAAGTCAGCTGTGTACTTGTTACCCCTCAAATAGTGTATTTCATCAGCTTTGTTATAGCACAGTAACAGAAAGTGGATTTGACAGTCTGTGTCATTACCTGGCTACATTCCATAGCTTCTTAAACCCCCCCTACACCCGCGCACACACACACACACACACACACACGCTGTTTTTGGTTGTGCCTTGTCTTCACACACCTAAATTAGATTATGGAAGACATAGTCTCTTTCTTTTTAACTACTGCTTTTTCAGTACTTTATTGGGCACTTCTTTATACACATTTTCATAGCACAAATTCCTCTCTACTAAAGTCATAAAGCTTTCAGCATCTTATGAGTCTGCCTGGGCACCCACTTTTCAATGTTTACCAGCAAGTCATTTTAAAACTGATATATTATTGAATTTATATCATTGTTTCTTTACAGTTAACCCCCTTGGGGTTTAGGTAAAATGACACAATATGTCTTAACTCAGATAATTGTAATCTGACTGCCTTACCCATAGATAAGGTCCAGTCACAAAATTTGAGAACCTGAATTTCTGAGTCGATGCCTGCCCTCAATAATAAGGTTATCTTTATCTTATCAAAGTCAGTACAGTCTGAGCTAAAATGTCCTTATATGTTTGGAGGGGCCTCCTAGTCAGACGTGTCAGTAGAATCCCTACCCACCTGGTGCAGTCACAACTCCCTTTGATGGCTATCCTTTCAAAGGGGGCTAGGTACGTTTCCAGGTCATCAGCACTGCTGAGGAGTTTCAACAGAGGTATAGCTCTTGGTTGTGTCAAGGACATGGCTGTACAATCTTTAATCGTAGTGGCTGTCTGAAGAACAGTCTTTGTGGAACCTTAGGGACAGGAACACCTCTGGAAGGTTGTCTAGGGACTCAGCAGCACCCATTTCAAGCAGAAGACTGCCTTTGTGTGCTACAGGGAAAAGTTGGTTGAAGTGGCAGGTAGAAACAAAAAAGAGGAGCTTGTCTGCATTCTTTGCCAGATATTTTCAGGCAATGAATATCACTGTCCTCTCCATAAACAGTATGTTTTCATTGCCAAAATGCAAAAGCAGGCCATATTTCACCAAAAAAAAAAAAAAAAAAAAAACAACCACACGTAAAAAATGGTAGAAAAGGGAAAACTCACAATAAAGTAAACAGTTCAGTCAATATGTCCTATTGATTGCAGCAACAAGAACAGCTGAACAGGTGCATAGAGTGTCATTTACTGTTGACAGCCTTTCCAAATAGTACAAAAGTGTTTAAGCAAAACAGTTCTTTCTCCAAATGTAAAACAGCAACCAGAAGTCCAAGAGAATGCTCACAACAAAGCAAAGAGCACTTTTACAGGTTTAAAGTCTCTCAGTCCCAAGACTTTTTTGACCAAATACAAGATAGTCTTTCACCAAAGTTCCTCTAGTTCAATGCAAGTAATTTCCAGGTTCTTTACTGCCAGTACTTCCATTGTTAAATATGAACCTCTTACTGAACTATCACCTCAGACCTGATTGCCCTGGCCTCTAACACATTTTTTCTTAGCAACAAATGAAACACAAAATTCAAATGGCCCAGACTTCTTTCAACTCCTTAATGACTTTTGCCATCTTGAAAAGAAGCTGGCCTTAAACAAGCACAGGTAAGTGCTAGAATCTTCATCTTTAAACTCATGAATATTGGCTTAAATGGACTGGTTAGCATTTCTCTGCTCTGTTATATTCTCCCTATTAACAACCTTCCTATTGTTCTTTCAAAATGCCAAATATTCAGTGTTTAGAACATATCACTGGCTTATCTCAAACACTCTTATTTGTACGCTGCTTTACCTGTTGGCACTAAGCAAGAAAAAAGTAGTACTCCACACCGTCAAACAAGTTTTAATAAAACGACAAAGCTTTCAGATATAACTATCCTTCATCAGTATCTTACATACAATAATTATAAAACAGCACTTTTAAAACTCATATCAATCACATCACATGACACAGCAACCTATCAGCAACAATCTTCAAAACACCAATTAAGGCCTTAAAACCACAGTAGCAGCAACATGTACATAAATAGTACAATTTCATTTTTTCTTCACTTTTTGTTGTTTCATTTTCAAAACTGGTTTAAGTGTAACCTGCTTATTCAATCCTGGATACTTGTCTGCTTCTAATAGAACAATCCACTCATATTCTTTCATATCTACATCATTTATCAGATCACCACGTCTAGCATTTGGATAGACAACTTGCATAACTCTGAAGCTAAATTGATGAGTATCATCAGTTTCATCAGTTTCACTTATGTGTTTTGCTAGGAAATTTGTAGGTATATTCCTACAAATTTCAGACCTATGCTCTATTATCCTGTCTCTTAGCCTTCTAATCGATTTTCCAACATAAAACCCCAGACATTTATTACATGTAGCAAGATAAATAATAGCTGATGTATTACATGTAGCAGTGTAATGAAAAACAAATTTTCTACCACTCATAGAATGTACAAACTCCACTGACTGATTTATACTGGAACAACAGGAACAGTTGTGACAGGAAAAAGTACCCTTTTCCTTAAAGACAGGGACAGTATTATTATTCAAAGAAAAATCCTTGTAACACAAAAGTTTCTTCAAGTTGTTACATTTTCAATAGGTAAACATAGGTCTCTCAGCACTAAGCAAGAAAAAAGTAGTACTCCACACCGTCAAACAAGTTTTAATAAAACGACAAAGCTTTCAGATATAACTATCCTTCGTCAGTATCTTACATACAATAATTATAAAACAGTACTTTTAAAACTCATATCAATCACATCACATGACACAGCAACCTATCAGCAACAATCTTCAAAACACCAATTAAGGCCTTAAAACCACAGTAGCAGCAACATTTACATAAATAGTACAATTTCATTTTTTCTTCACTTTTTGTTGTTTCATTTTCAAAACTGGTTTAAGTGTAACCTGCTTATTCAATCCTGGATACTTGTCTGCTTCTAATCGAACAATCCACTCATATTCTTTCATATCTACATAATTTATCAGATCACCACGTCTAGCATTTGGATAGACAACTTGCATAACTCTGAAGCTAAATTGATGAGTATCATCAGTTTCACTTATGTGTTTTGCTAGGAAATTTGTAGGTATATTCCTACAAATTTCAGACCTATGCTCTATTATCCTGTCTCTTAGCCTTCTAATCGATTTTCCAACATAAAACCCCAGACATTTATTACATGTAGCAAGATAAATAATAGCTGATGTATTACATGTAGCAGTGTAATGAAAAACAAATTTTCTACCACTCATAGAATGCACAAACTCCACTGACTGATTTATACTGGAACAACAGGAACAGTTGTGACAGGAAAAAGTACCCTTTTCCTTAAAGACAGGGACAGTATTATTATTCAAAGAAAAATCCTTGTAACACAAAAGTTTCTTCAAGTTGTTACATTTTCAATAGGTAAACATAGGTCTCTCAGCACTAAGCAAGAAAAAGTAGTACTCCACACCGTCAAACAAGTTTTAATAAACGACAAAGCTTTCAGATATAACTATCCTTCGTCAGTATCTTACATACAATAATTATAAAACAGTACTTTTAAAACTCATATCAATCACATCACATGACACAGCAACCTATCAGCAACAATCTTCAAAACACCAATTAAGGCCTTAAAACCACAGTAGCAGCAACATTTACATAAATAGTACAATTTCATTTTTCTTCACTTTTGTTGTTTCATTTTCAAAACTGGTTTAAGTGTAACCTGCTTATTCAATCCTGGATACTTGTCTGCTTCTAATCGAACAATCCACTCATATTCTTTCATATCTACATAATTTATCAGATCACCACGTCTAGCATTTGGATAGACAACTTGCATAACTCTGAAGCTAAATTGATGAGTATCATCAGTTTCACTTATGTGTTTTGCTAGGAAATTTGTAGGTATATTCCTACAAATTTCAGACCTATGCTCTATTATCCTGTCTCTTAGCCTTCTAATCGATTTTCCAACATAAAACCCCAGACATTTATTACATGTAGCAAGATAAATAATAGCTGATGTATTACATGTAGCAGTGTAATGAAAAACAAATTTTCTACCACTCACAGAATGCACAAACTCCACTGACTGATTTATACTGGAACAACAGGAACAGTTGTGACAGGAAAAAGTACCCTTTTCCTTAAAGACAGGGACAGTATTATTATTCAAAGAAAAATCCTTGTAACACAAAAGTTTCTTCAAGTTGTTACATTTTCAATAGGTAAACATAGGTCTCTCAGAAAGCCAATTTTCATGGCCCGGTATGGCCTTTAAAATACCCCAATTGTTCTTAATAACATTCTCTATTACCTTACTGGCCCTACTATAGGTCATAAGATATCTTAGATGTTGTGTCTGAGCCATACTTATATCAGTAGAGACATGCGTTTTGTGGATGACATTTGTATGGTTTGGCATGGCATGGTTGAGGAACTACAGTGCTTTTATGAGTATTTGAATGGCACTGCTGTATTTCCTAAATTTGAAATAACATTCTCTGATAGCTGTTTGAATTTATTGGATGTTCAATTAAAGATAATGGAGTCTGCTTTAGAGATATGTATACATAAAAAAGATGTGCAAGTAAACAAATATCTGCAGAATAAAAGTATGCATGCAAAAAGGACCTCTAAAAGTGTCCTTAAATGTCAATACCTATGTGCCAGTAGGTTGAATACTCAATCAGAGGTTTGTGGGAGTCAGATGCATGAAATAACTAATAGTTTTCTTGAAAGGGGATATAATATAAGTGAAACTGAAAAAGCCAAGGGGGATGCCTTGAGTCTGAGGGACTCAAAAGTTAAACCCTATTTTTTTGATTCAATGACTAATGTCTCTACTGATATAAGTATGGCTCAGACACAACCTCTAAGATACCTTATGACCTTTAGTAGGGCCAGTAAGGTAACAGAGACTGTTATTAAGAGCAACTGGGGCATTTTAAAGGCCATGAAAATTGGCTTTCTGAGAGACCTATGTTTACCTATCGAAATTGTAACAACTTGAAGAAACTTTTGTGTTACAAGGATTTTTCTTTGAATAATAATACTGTCCCTGTCTTTAAATAAAAGGGTACTTTTCCCTGTCACAACTGTTCCTGTTGTTCCAGTATAAATCAGTCAGTGGAGTTTGTGCATCCTGAGTGGAAGAAAATTTGTTTTTCATTACACTGCTACATGTAATACATCAGCTATTATTTATCTTGCTACATGTAATAAATGTCTGGGGTTTTATGTTGGAAAATCGATTAGAAGGCTAAGAGACAGGATAATAGAGCATAGGTCAGAAATTCGTAGGAATATACCTCCAAATTCCCTAGCAAAACACATAAGTGAAACTGATGATACTCATCAGTTTAGCTTCAGAGTTATGCAAGTTGTCTATCCAAATGCTAGACGTGGTGATCTGATAAATTATCTAGATATGAAGGAATATGTTTGATTAGAAGCAGACAAGTATCCAGGATTGAATAAGCAAGTTACACTTAAACCTGTTTTGAAAATGAAACAACAAAAAGTGAAGAAAAAATGAAATTGTACTATTTATGTATATGTTGCTGCTACTGTGGTTTTAAGGCCTTAATTGGTATTTTGAAGATTGTTGCTGATAGGCTGCTGTGTCATGTGATGTGATTGATATGAGTTTTAAAAGTGCTGTTTTATAATTATTGTATGTAAGATACTGACGAAGGATAGTTATATCTGAAAGCTTTTTTATTAAAGCTTCTTTGACATGTGTGGAGTACCACTTTTTTCTTGCTTGGTGTTGCTGTTTTGTATTTCTCCACCTTACTACTGGCTCACCTACTTTTTAGTTACCTGTTGCCACTACCATGCTATGTTTTTATCTCTCTCTCTCTCTCTATCTTTATATATATATATATATATATATATATATATATATGGATCTACCTGAGATGGTCGACAAGCCATTTGATCGGCTTTCATTTGGTCGACAATTCATTTGGTCGACAGGCAGATTTGCCCCCCTCCCCAATGTTGTGTGACCCTGGAGTTGATATATATAGTTAGGGGGGGCACAGCCCCCCACATAAAACTGCTTGTCGACCAAATGAGTGTCTATCATATGGCCTGTCGACCATGTGATAGGGATCCAGATATATATATATATATATATATATATATATATATATATATATATATATACATACACACACACTCATTATATGAGCACTTTTTATAATCAAAACTCCTAAATATCAACACACTTTGGTCGACAAACAGATGGTCGACAGGTGTGCAAGACTGACATTCCCAGGAGTTGGGGAATATGTCCCTACCCCAGGGATTGTGTGACCTTTGAGCTAGTATATATAATTAGCAGAGGGTGAGGCATCGCAGCCAGTCACATGGGAGGTGCAGGGTGGATTTCCACTGCAAAGAACCATACATGGGAACATTTTAGGCAAGCAGTCACAAGGATCATAAGATGCCTAGACAATACACCTTTAAGGAGACAAACATCAAAGTTCTTTACCAATTTTTCAAGAACTTCATTTGTTTTACATGGTCCAGTGTTGCGCTGTAGAGCATGCATGTTAGACGATCAACATTTTTTTTTTTTTTACCTTTTGGGGGGTCTGTGTTTTTGCATCGATCTGCTGAAGTTTAGCTTAACTTTACTAAATAGATAGGTAGATAGATAGACAGATAGATAGATAGATAGATATGATAGATGTGTGTGTGTGTGTGTGTGTGTGTGTGTGTGTGTGTGTGTGTGTGTGTGTGTGTGTGTGTGTGTGTGTGTGTGTGTGTGTTGGAACAGGGCAGTTATTTGAACACTCAGTTCACTGAACATTCTTAAGGCCAGCATAAGTGACTGAAAATACTTGTGATTTCACAATGTTGGCATTACTTTGTGGGAGGTTGTGGTACAGTGGGGAATGTGAATTCTCCCTTTCCTGGCTATTGTAAGATCTCAGAGTTTTTAGCAAGGGATGTCGGGGGGGGGGGTCAGGGGGCATTTAAATGGTCATTTTCTTTTCCTTTAAGTTTTGACCTAAATATTTTGTTCATGTGTGGTTTGTGGACTTGCCTCAAAAACACACAGCTACAGGTATATATATATATATATATATATATATATATATATATATATATATATATATGTATACACATACATACACACACACACACACACACACACACACACACACACACACATATATATATATATATATATATATATATATATATATATATATATAGATATAGATATATATGGTTCCCTATCAGAAGCCTGAAACACTATAAACCTGAAAATCAAAATCCTGAAAACTATAGACTGAAAGACCAAAATCCTGAAAGACCAAAATCCTGAAAACACAAATAATGCTAATATGTCACTATAAAGACACTAATATCTACCAACTGACCCTGACCCTAACCCTAACCCTAAGGTCCGTCACTATCGCACACTCACCTGACCCACGCCCTAACCCTAACTCACTTAAACTGCCCCTAACCCCAATATTTGTCACTATTGCATACATGCCTAACCTGCGCCCTAACCCTAACTCACTTAAACCGCCCCTAACCCTAACATAAAACCATCCGCACACTTACCTGAACCCAACACATGACCCAACACCACAGGGCTAACAATAGCAAAGCCACAATGACGTCAGTATGTCCATTTTGTGTTTTCAGGATTTTGAGTTTCAGGATTTTGGTCTTTCAGGATTTTGGTCTTTCAGTCTATAGTTTTCAGGATTTTGATTTTCAGGCTTATAGTGTTTCAGGCTTCTGATAGGGAACCATATATATATATATATATATATATATATATATATATATATATATACATATATATATATATATATATATATAGACAGATATAGATGTAAATAGATAATATAGATCAACACATTTTTAAACAAACTGTAACATAGTATCCCGATGATCCTGCTGGTTGCCCGGGAGGAGGACCAATGCAGATACAAGCCAATCTTCAAGGCATACCCATTTGTTAACCAGGTAGTCTCACTGGTCACAGTGCTCCTTTTCAGAGGTGACCTGGAAGCAATGTCTGATTAAGAGACTTGCTCAAGGTAACACAAAAGGCAACTGGAGACTGAGGGAATCAAACCTTCTACCAAAAAACTACAGCTCACAGCTTAACACTCTGCACCGATTGCCAGATATTGGCACTCTCTTAAAAGTAGGGCAGTGAGAGAGAGAGAAAAATAAAAGCCTAGAGTGAGGAAGGGAGATGCCTTTACTGTGTATTTGGATGCTAGGTTGATAACACAGAGTGGGGGGGGGGGGGAGTCAAATAGTTGTCAAGGCTTAAGTTGTACTGAGAAGCAAACAGAGAAAACTGGATTGTGCCTGAAAGAATTGTCACATCAGTTGGTGAAATGCAGTAATAAGAAGTTATGAAAAAGGAATGAAAGTATTGGCCTGTAAAACACTGGACACTGAAACCAAGAAAAAGGTGCGGTGCGAATAGCAATACTCTGAACAGAAATAAATAAAAAGCAGCACAATGGAGAGTCCAACAGGTTAAAATCCAGTTTTTAATAAAAAAATAAACAATGTATTTAGCTTAATACATTTTTTAATTTTTTATTAAAAATTGGATTTTAACCTGTTGGATTATCTGTGGGGGTGTGTTTTATTTATTTGTGTTCAGAGACTGGATATTCAGACCTGGTCAAAAAGTAAAGACTAATGATTGATTAAAAGGTGAGAGCACTGCACTGTTTAATTAATGTTTGTGCTCTGACAAAGATTGCATTTGAATCAGTAAGAGTCCTTCCAGACATACTGAGAGTAAATATTCTCTCTTTAAAAACTTAAATGTGAAACAGATTAATTCAAGTTGTGAAGAATGAAAGTTGTTATGAGTTTAGAGTCTACTAAAGTAAGTTTTTTTCTTATAAATCAATGTGTCTGACATAATTGTGAAAATAACAACAAAAATAAAATTAAATAAAAAATAACAAATGAAATGTAGTCTGAGTGTGTTGCCCAGGTCACTGAATGCTGTCAGAATATATATGTTTTGATCTAAACTCACTATGCTGTGTCACATATGATGTTCAAATACAAGCAAAACTGATTCTAGCTACTGACCCCACCCTGGAAGAAAAAATATGGTGATCAGTTTTTGAAACAGACACAGGCATGAAGAAGAGTGCACAATAATAAAATATTTAAAATTAGAACATGATGTGAGAAGATGACAATAAAAGACTTTCGGCTTTTCTTGGTTAGAGGTCATTACCAGAAGCGGCTTGTGCTATCAGACTGCAGGACTGCAGCCCTCCCAGCTATAAAATTAAACTTAAAATGAAAACAGAAAAGAAACAGAAAAGAAAATAACTAAAAGAAATGAAAATAAAAAAATCACGAGTCCCGAACATTGTGCATGCACACTACACCATTTTCCCGATGTCAAGACTGCTGGTGAAGCAGTCTGGAGCATGCGCACAAAATCCCACCAGCAGTCTGAATTGACTTCTCATTATTTCATTGCAGACATCCCAGAGGTCTATGCAGGTGTAACTGCATAGACTGAAAGGGATCGGACTGCGACGTCCGCAGTCTAGGAAGAACGTGCTTACCGTTAAGGTCAGGGATTGGCTGGATGGATTATTTTGAAGACTAGGAAGGACATGCTCTCTCTCACAGGCTGGATTATTTTGAAGGTTAGGAAGGATGTGGTCTCTCTCACAGGACCATCGGGGAGTCGATCAGATGGATTATTTTTTCATTTGAACAGTAGATACTTGGCTTTTTGAACAGATCATTCGTGGATGGATGCTTGGCTCTGGTACAAGGTAGGGTGTGTTAGTGTGTGTGTGTGTGTGTGTGTGTGTGTGTGTGTGTGTGTGTGTGTGTGTGTGTGTGTGTGTGTGTGTGTGTGTGTGTGTGCGCGCATGTGTGTGCAGCAAGGAATCCAATATATATTGCAGTGTAACTGAGAAAATGACCGTAAAGTTACTGTATTATTATTTATTAATTTAGCAGTAGTTGATACCTATAAATTTGTATAGCATATCAATTATGTGCCTGACAGATTTGTGACAGTAATATTTGATCCAAAGTAATTGTTTACTGACATTTGTCTAATTAAATGTAGGGAGATCTAGCTACAGAAAAAATACTGGCAATCCTAACAACAGAGATAGATCTGGCTATATATAAGAAATTGGCATAAAATACATACTGAAAACTTAAAATGGATTACTTGATGTCTAAATGTGTTTCAGGTAGTAAACAGATGCCTACATAAATCTAATGGCATTATTAGTGGCCTGTGAATGATAATGCTAACGTATTAAACACCAATTGATATTTTATATGAACTGTCAGTAGTTTATCAGACATATCAAGTTAGTGACAACAAATATTAGCAACAGCAAGAAGCAGGTCAGTACCAAGCAACTAATTGTCATTTCTGACAGACTGAACCAGATAACCCAGGTATGGTGTAATAACACCAGTTTTACACTGTTCTAAAATGGAAAATCCTTCCTGCACTAGATGAAGCAATTGTTTGTAGGGAAGGATGTCAATAGCTCATGTATGGTATATCTCATAAAAGTCAGAAAGGAAATTCATTTAAATATGCATTTTAAAGAACAGGTTGAATGGTGGATCAGCATGTGTTGTTAAGGCAAGTACTGTACAATATACGGGCTTTGATCACTGTCTGTAACAGCTGACATTGTGCACACAGTGACACTTAGAAGGGGTTTTCAGTTTTAGTTATGTTGCAAATTTAAGCATCTTTGCTTGCATACCTCTTTCTTGCAAAGGTTGTGATCAGTGCAATACTTTTCAACTAATCTTACAGAATACAATGTATTATCCCACTAGGCTAACAGGCTTTCTTCAGGGGAGACTCCAAAATAATAATTTCTACTACTACTCGAGAAATTTAGGTAGCCAATCTGTCTATTTTGGATTCATCTGCAAACTTTTCTGACCAACACTTTTTTATCACTGGAAAGGATAAACATGAAATGCAACTGGACCCAATACTGAACCTTCTTCATTTTGAAGATGTGCTTTTCTACAATTAGAACTTAGCTAGAACTATAGCTTACAAAGTCTAATTACTTTTTATGGAATAAAGTGTTGACTATTGCATGTATTCTATGACTGACATAAAAATCAATTGGAAAAAAGAAGTATTTTACTATGAACCTTTAGAGACTGAAACTCATGAAGCATGAGGAAAGATTTTAATGTAGTGCTGCATTTAGTATATCATAGGCAAATAAGGGGTGATCTAATCTGGGTATACAAAAGGTAAAGGACTGTAGCAATGGAATTAACATGGGGTATTTCATTTGACACATGGAATAAATACTAGAAGTAGTCAGTTTCTGGTAAAATCTGAAGGTATGAAAAAATTAGGAAGAAATTATTTTCAGGTTAGAGCTGGATGTAATGGAATTTGTTATCTTCCTAAGTTAAGCAAGCAGGTAAATTAGTAGGTTTTATAGATTAGCTGGATTTCTGTTATATGAATAAAATCTATTGGACTCAGTCAACTTGGAGAATAGTTGGTAATAATCTTGCATGAAGACTCCTGGTTGATTTTAATATTATAACATTGTACACGTTATAGGTAACCCATCAAAACGCAGGTTCCTTGAACTCAGTTTTCCATTGGGAAATACATTGAAAACTGCTGTTATCGAAGAAAGTGCAAAATCTCCATTTAACTATATTTTTTGCATATTTATTCTGCACCCATATCCTTTTTAACTTATATATACTAACTCCAAGTTTGCACAATACTAGGAAAAAAATGACATGATCTTACCCCAGTATTTACAGATCTCCATACGTTCAGCACTCTCTTAAGGTGCTCCTTCTTTGATGTGCATGTTATTCAATCACTTTGATTCAAATAACATGCACATTGCAAGAGTGCACTTCAATAAAAATTTAATTTATTAAAACATACTGTGTTCTCCAAGCAGCTTTGCTTAAATTGGAACCTTTACTCTAGTAATATTTAGTCTTGTTTTTTTCTGTCTTTTTTTTTTTTTTGAGTTTTAGGAAATGTTCCAGTTTTATAGTATTGCCCAGGCTTGTTCTCCAATCAGATCATGCCCTATCTTTATGTTTAATTTGTGTCCTAAGGTCAGGAGTGATATAAGGTTATTTTCTTTCATGGAGATTTTTATAGACATTACTAGGAAGAGCCCATTTTCAGTGGCTATGATGATATTATAAGGAGTGGCTAATGCAGTAGTAGGATACTCAGAAATATACAGGAGGGTTAAGTATATGTGATGCAGTTCAATTATCAGTATATCTTTTGATAAATCAGAAATGGAGCAATTTACATTGGTGGCAGGTGGTATTTTAATACTTTCCAAGTTCCAAAGATGAGCTGAGGTACAGTTCAAAATGTGGGCTACTAGTTATAGTTTCATAAGTTCTTAGGTCCTAATTAAGCTTACAAGAAGGTCATTTAAAAGCTCGAGCTCAGTCATACTACCCAGTATTGGTAGGAGATTAATAGCTCCTCCCATTAATTACGTTTTTCTCATATAGGCTAGACTAAATTTGCCACCCATCCAGTCATACCGATTGTTTTGAAAGGTTGTGTGGGAAGTACTCTACTTGATTTATAAAAGGAGCTTATTTGAGAAATGGGGGAAATGCTGTTTTAAGGGCTTGGCATGCCAGCTTGTACACATAAGGTGGTATTACATGTTTAGGTCTCACTGTTGGTGACATTCCACTGTCAAGAACAACTTCCCTCCAACCTTAAAGGTATGGAGTCTCTGAGATAACTAATTAGCTACTCAGTGAACTATGTATGAATTAATATTAGATTTTTACTTTGAAGGTAGTCTCTTAGCATAGTGGATTACGGCAAAGGCATTGGCAAGATCCATGTAAGTAGTTGTGATGCCTGTGCCATGGCCCAGCAATCAAAGAACCTCAATCCTCACCACTAACACCAGTGAGGGACATCTCATATAGGAGGAAAGGATAACAAATACACACGGTGAAGTGCAATTTCCCTTAAAAGTTCACAGAGATCACAGTCAGTCTGGGGATGGTCGCTCCCTTGCTCTCCAATTCCCCAATAAGACTCCCCACTGGCACAGCTATAGGGTCCAGATCTCAGCCTAGTGGGCAAGCTAAAACCTTCAGCACCCTCTCTGTCCAACCAGTGCTTTGTGTCCCTGCCCAAGTAGCTCACACACACAAACACACACACACACACACACACACACACACACACACACACACACACACACACATGCACACACGCACACACGCACGCGCACACACACACACACACACACACACACACACACACACACACACACACACACACAAACACACACACATACACTTTGAGAAGAGTTTATACAATCACACAGACACTCTGGGGAAGGCTGGCACAGGTTCTCCAGCTGTGCTCCTTTTTCCCAGACTATATAGTAGTACCAGCTGCCACCACCCACTCATATTTATCAGCTACTCAAAGGCCCTTAAAAGGGTGTCCAATTATTACTGTGCAATATTATTATCCAATTGGTTGTATAGCCCACGGCTAAAGCTATTGAAGTGGCTTTGTACAATTTTACCAAAGGCATGTAAGTACTCTAAAGAAAAAGCCATTGTGGTACAGTGGTAGCGTTGTTGCTTCACAGCAAGAGGTTCTCCTGTTCGATTCTTGGCTGGAGTGCCTTCTGTGTGGAGTCTGCATGTCCTCCCCGTGGTCAAGTGGCTCTGAAAGACATGTGTGACTGGGTGTGCCTTTGCTGAAGGTTGGATGTCAAGCTGGCAACTTGGCACCATAAAAAAAATCTACTGTCAATCATTAGTGGACTGGAGTTCTGCTGTGGTGACCCCTAACCGGAAAAAGACAAACAAACATGCAAGTACTCTAAAGAACTTAAATTATCTCTACAAAAACAGCCACAGTTGAAAGTGTTTCAATTATTTAATAACAAATAGTCAAAGCACAAGACAATACTTTTTACTACACAGTGCTAGTCAAGAGTTCAGAGATCACAGAGAAATACTTAAAATAATTCAGTAGTACAGTTCTGACATCACAGAAAAACACAGTCTAATCTTTCTAGTTTCTAGCTATTTCTAATAGAAAATACAAGTCTAAGATAAGCTTACATATAGAGCAAGACAGTGCTGGTGAGTTGGATGGTCAAGACAAAAATCATTAATGCTCTCTGATTCTCTCTCCCACCCCCAGCATGCACGCACACTCTTGGACTGAGTGCTGCTTGCAGGGAGCAATGGCAGTAGACTGACTGAGGGCTTCTTAATGCAGACATTCTTGAGCTGGACTGTGTGTGTGTGTAATGTCCCACTCCAATATTCCTGGTGGCTAGAGTTATGCAGGCCAAGGCTCAAACCCTGTACCTTGGATACAGGTAGTAGCAACAGCCTGAATTCCCTACCCACCACCATTGCAGGCTGCTGCCTCATATGTTTCTTCATGTGCTGACACAGGTATTTGCATTTCGAACTTCATATTTTTCAGAAAATACATTGGTAACACTACACAAAACAAAACCCTTTATTCTACACATTTTCTAAGTTTATAACATCAATATTTGAAATTGTCCCTATTTTTGGGGTTGTATTCTCCCATTATTGGCTTTGTCCTGTTTCTTTGTGCTAAGAGGTTGAGAGCTTTGGTGAGAACTGAGAACAGAACTTACTGAATATGTTTGGGGGCTGTATTTCCCCATCATTGGCTTTGTCCAAGTGTTTTGTGCTAAGAGGTTGAGAGGTATGGTGAGAACTGAATTCATTAAATAATAGCCATTTAAGTTTCATTCTTCATGTCTTTTAAGAAACAGCTTATATGATCTAGTGGTATGTTGCTCTGACTGTAGTGCATAGGGTCCTGTGTTCAAGGCTTGTCAGTGAAAAACATGGTGGTAATATAACATTTTATTCTAGCAACTGTGCTAAGAGGTTGAGAGCTATGGTGAGAACTGAGAACTGAATTCACTGAATATGTTTGGGGGCTTTATTCCCCCATTATTGTCTTTCACTGAATATGTTTGAGGGCTTTATTCCCCCATTATTGGCTTTGTCCAAGTGGTTTGTGCTAAGAGGTTGAGAGGTATGGTGAGAACTGAATTCATTAAATAATAGCCATTTAAGTTTCAGTCTTCATTTCTTTTAAGAAACAGCTTATGGCATAGTGGTATGTTGCACTGACTGTAGTGCATAGGGTCCTGTGTCCACGACTTGGCATTGAAATGCATGGTGATAACATAACATTTTATTCTAGTAACTTTCCAAGATTATACAAGCAGTGTTTAAAATGTATCTCTGTTTTTTGGCTTTTATCTCATTCTCCCTCCCAGTAAATTTTGGCTTTTTCCAGATTTCTTGTGCTGCAAAGTTGAAAGATACAGTTGAGTGTCGAGTGGATTTTAAAGAGCTTGAAAAGATGTTTAGTGCTGCTTATGCTGAGTTCACTTGCATTGTTAATAGCACAGCAGGTAGTGTACTTGCTTTTGATGTAGAAGGCTGTGGGTTCTACTCCCACAGTATGTTAATGCATTGCTGATACTGTACTGTGTTGTACTTTTAAAGGTGGTGGATGCTGCAGTCCTGAGAAAGTCATCTTTGGTCGGAGGTAGCTAGTAACTATGAACCTGTTATCAGTTTGCCATCCATTCTCTATTGCAATATTACTAGCTTATCATTTTTTTAATGTAATATAGGCAATGTATTCCTCAAGGGCAACAGGCACTTTATTTGTAGATGAAACAATGAAATATAAAGTTGTTTGCTAGAAGCAACCTCTTCATTAGTTACAGATCTTTTTAATGTGGAATTATTTAGATAACTTTTACTTCTGCAAAGATTGTGCATATTTACTGATACTAGTGGATTGTACAAGTTTGAGTAGACTTTTTTGATGGAAATGTTCTCATTTGGGCAGTATTGTCATTATTGGTGCATGCATTTTGTTTCATTGTTTATTGGAAAAATGTTCAAAACAAATTTAAAACACCCTCTAACAACTGTGCTGTATTATACAAGGAGTGTAATTTAATGCAATCAGGAAGGTGCATCACAGAACACGTATGTTTTGTGTGTAAGGGGCCTGTAATTGAAAATAGCCCAAAGTTAATCTTTATCTGCCACTAGCCAAATGTATTTTCTTCGAATGTGGGTCTCAGTGCTGTTTCAATGAATGTGAATTTCAAGGGCAGAGAAGTTTTAATGCTAAGTCTATTTTCATTGTGAGACTGCATTGCTTTGTTTGGCAGATGTCTTAGTGTTTGTGCTGTAAAATGCAAAATAAAACTTTCAAATGAAGTCCAAATCATCGTAGAAGTAAAGCAGTATGCACATTAGTGTTTATGGTAAATGGGGTGAAGTAGCCAAGTAATGGTTCATTGGAATGGCTGCAGGGGAGAGGCTCCATTCGACCATGATTTTGTGAGAGGGAAGGGCAGCAAACTCAGACAGCCCTGGCTGAAATATACCTGTCAACTGTCCAGATTTTCACAGAATTAATAGATTTTTGCTTCTTATTTTTGGTTTGTTCCTCATAAAATTTGTGTTTTTTGTCAAATCATTTAGGAATTAAGTCACTAAATGACATACACCGAGTTTCAGACTTCATAACCTTCAGAAAAATGCATGCTAAAGCAAGACCTGTTATTCTATCAGCTGTCTCAGTTTATACAAAAGCAATTTTTAGTACTGTTTATATGTTCCCCCCAATATATTTGGCCCTGTCCAGATTTCCTGCATTAACAGGTTGAGAGGTACGTGCAAATAAATTGCTTTATAGAATTTTTTTTTATTTATTTATTTAACATTTGTTTACCGGGAATGTCCGACTAGGTTCCACAGAGCCTGTTTTCAGCGGAGGCCCGGGGAGAAATGCTCCAGATGCATGTCTTTGGAAATGTGGGAGGAAACCGGAGTACCCGGAGGAAACCCACGCGAACACAGGGAGAACATGCAAACTCCACACAGAAGGCACCCCAGCCGAGAATCGAACCAGAGAACCTCTAGGCATATACAAACCTCTCAACTGTACCCGATTTTGGGTCAAAATGTTGCTCTTCCCCTAGTAATCCTGCCACAAAATGGCAATTTTGGAAAGAAAACTTGAAGGGTTTACAATTAATAAATAACTGTAATAATCAGTTAAAGATTACATTTATTTCAGAAATGCATGTAGATTCTTTTATTTTGTCAGCTGCTCAAGTTAACAGTTCTAATATTAAAAAAGTGTCCCTTCTATGACAGGTTCTCAGCTGTATTGTGTAGCTATTTTATATTTTTGCATCACATTTTTGGTCCATTTTTCATAAAACTGTGTTTTTTTGGCAAATTAGTGGCAAAGCATTAAAGATTGAAGTTAGAAAATAATGACAGACATTTGAGTTTCAGATTTCATACCCTTCAAAAAATTCATACTAATGCAAGACCTACTATTCTATTATCTTTCTAAGTTTATAAGAGCAATATTTAAAAATCGTCTTTATTTTTGGGCCTTTATCCCACTTCTATGTATGGCTTTGTCCAGATTTCTTGCTCTGAGGTTGATAGGTATGACAAATGTATCAGGCCATCACAGTCAGCCAGAGGCATTTCAAATTATGACATACTTGCTGCACCCCACTCTCCCATGTAGTGACTCTGGATGTGTCCAAGCAAGGCAAGGAACAGTTATGCAGTGTAAATGTGCAGAGTATTCCCCCATCCAAGCTAGACACAAGTACTATAGTGGCTTTTCATCTGTCCTTGATTTTGCAGAATGTTCTGGTTTCTGTCATATTTTTATACTGTTGATTTATGCTTATTATTATTCAGAAAGTGCCAGTTGTTCTGTATTTAAGTAGCGATGCTTTAATGACCATCAGGTAAGCTTGTCTGAGATTGTAAGATGCAAGTAAGCTTTAATAAGCATACTGTTAAAGAATTGCCAACATTGAAAGCCTTTATGTTGTTGCCATGCAGAGAATACTTGCATAACTAGATAACGTATAAGCCTTGGGTATTGAATGCTTATGACAGTATTTGTAATAAAGGACAGGATTACATTATTTTAAGAAGCTCAGTACATTTGTTGGAGACTTGCAGTCATCTTTGCAGGCTTTACCTGTAAACTAAACAGAATACCAATCTATCATGTGTGGTCCATAACCTGTGCAGTAATCCTTTAAGCAATTTATCTTCTGCTTGTTTCTTGTTTGCTTTTCATTTTCACTTTGATCATGTTTTCCCCATGAAACAAGTAGATAATTGTTGTCAGGCAGCAGGTCTTTTTTGGATAAGAAACATTTTTGCAAGTGGGGGTATCACAGAAATTGCTACTTTCAGCATGTTACTTGGTACTTTAATAAAGCTGAATATAAACTATAATTAGAACTGCAGTGCAAGGAGAAGTGGTTTGAGTTGAGTGCTGGTTTGAGCTGAGTGCTGCTTGTTTTTTTATACTTGATTTTGACTGGCATTCCAGTAATGTATTTAAAAAGTAGTTTATTTTTTTTTCATGCCTCACAACCTTTTTGTTTCCCTCTAGATATTAAGTAAGCTGTCATACAGCCAATGCATTGAAATATTTTTTTCTTCTATACTTCATTTTGTCTTGATTGGACTCTCATAATGATGGTTTGGACTCTCATAATGACAATTTGGCAACCAGAGCAGTGTATTTAATTAAAGTTACAGGTTTTGTAGTTTTGAGCATAGCTCCTCCCCTTTCTAGTTGGCCACACTCCTTCCCATTGACCCCACCCATTTAGCTGTCTCCTGCAGCCCCCCTTTGATTTGAAGTCACCAGCCACCACTGGTTGCTACAGCAGAACCTCGGTCCGCTCATGATTGGCAGTGGATTTTTACAGTGCTGAGTTGCTAGCCCAACACCCAACCTTCAACGAAGGCACAGCCATTCAGACTCACACTTACCTGCATGTCTTTAACATCACTCAACCACGGGGAGGACATGCAGATTCCACACAGAAGGCGCTCCAGCCAAGAATCGAATTGGAGAACCTCTTGCTGTGAGGCGACAATGCTAACTGCTGCACCACTGCAGAAGATGACAATACAAAAGCAAAATTGTGAAGTACCAAGTATTAATGTTTTCTCAGGGAAAATTATGGTAGGCATTACTGAAATTTTGCCAGCAAAATTAAGCAGTACCAAGATTGCCAAGTTGTAACCCAACAACATTGTCCATTGATGAGATGTGAATATTTTCATCAAAGTTGTGCATTCTTGAATACTAATGAGAAAGGCGTATTAAGGAACTCTGCTAATGAACTATGCAGCTGAAAGTTAATTATCTGTGAGTTTTTGGACTATAAAAGACATTTGGTAAAGTGAGCTGGAAAGCTGGTAACGTCACAAAGCATAAACAGTGTTTCATTGTGTTGACATCCAGCAAATCATTACAGATGTTAATTGCTTATAAGCCAGACCATATTTCAAGTCATGTTCTGAAACAGTTAAAGGCACTGCTCCTCAAGTGGAAACCAGGTATCCTATTCTGCAATAGGTAACTGCATCTGTGATGCATAATATGGCCAAATTACAAAGGCCATCAGAGTGTTGTTTCTAAACAGGAGAATAAATGGTGTACCTGATGGGTTCTGGAAGCAGAAATTAAACAACAAGCCGGGCAGGGTTTTCAAGTGGATTATAAAAAGATGGCAGATGTTGAGCATCAAAAGGCCATCAAAGAAAGGTAGAGCTAAATAGTTATCTTTTTGACAGATTATCAGAAAATACTGACCTGAGTGTTGTTGCAAGGGTATAGGTGTTTAATTTGGAGTGCAAAAGTGTCTGAGCCAGTTGATTCATATATCTCAGGCAGGTTAATACTATTTGTGCTGAAAAAAGCTGTAAGCAAATCAATGTCTTAAAGGAAGTGGATCAAAAAGTGCAAGAAATTATGGATGTTAATAAAACTTGAGTCTGCAGTTGGTTATAGAAAAGCAAGTCCTTGATGGTGATCATGTAAGAGATGAGATGAGCCAAGAGATCTCCTGTGTTAAGACTAAATCTTGCAGTAAAGATTAACTGACTTAGTAAAGCACCTCAACAGCAAACTGTATTATTGAGAAACACCCGGAGCAGTGTGAAGCTAAAATGTCAGTTTTTAAAGAGCAAGGTGCTATAGCATCAGTTAACGGCTCTGTGAAAACTTCTCTGGCAAATATCAAGTTGGTGAATACTACACTTCAAGATGTAAGTAAAATTGTTAGGAATATAAACCCACTGAAAGTACAGCTGAATCTGATAACATAGTACAGAAACTGAGTAGTTCCAAACCAAAAAAAAGACTGCTATGCTTCTGAATGTGCTCATGAAACTGAATAAATTAAAACACCAGAGCCAAATAATTCAAAATAACGCTCAAAGGTATTGGGCACATTTTAAAAATGTGCAGTGATCATAAGAAAGCCATGCAAACCTATCTGAGTGAAATACTTGAGGTAAAATGCATACCTGTCAGCTGTACAGATTTTCACAGAATGTCCAAATTTTTGCCTAATATTTTTGGTCTGTTTTTCAAAAAATGTGATTTTCTAGCAAATCATTGAAGATTAAGTCAGAAAATGATGGCAGACATTTGGTTTTCAAAATTGTTATTCTATCAACTTTCTACGTTTGTAAGAGCAATATTTAAAAACTGTCCCTTTTTTTGAGCCATTGCCCCCCCCCCCCCCCCATTATTTATGTCTTTATCCAGTTTTCTTGCTCTAAGAGGTGGAGAAGTATGACATGTACTTGTACTATTACAAATATAACTTCACTGGTAGAACAGCAGACTTTGAAAATGGAGATACAGTAATGAGCTTTTAAGATGTTCACGTAAACATTAAGGATGTTCAGTATAATAAGCAACCTGCTAGTCTAAAGTAATTTTATTTATTTATTTTATTTTACATTTGTTGACCGGGATACTCCGACTGGATACATGTCCATTTTCAGCGGAGGCCCGGGGAGAAAAGCTCCAAAGGTAGTTACAAAAGAAAACATACATAGTACAACTTAACAGTTTTCTGACACTGTGGAGACAAGTAAGTTAAACAATGACACAAATTTGTGAAATAGTCTAAGAAATTACAACACAAGTTAATTGCAGGTAAAATAGTACCGTTACACTAATATAACTAAAGATTTAGTCAGGCTTGGAGCAAGGACATAACCAATGAGAATTTAAATACCTCTTGAGACTTTTCTTGAATTGAGTTAGGGATGACTCTAGAGTCACATCAGCAGGCAGTGAGTTCCAACTTTTGCCAACAGAGTTGGCAAGCAGAGAGTCACCAGCTGAGTTATTGGCTTTGACAGTCTGAACCTCAAGTCTATTAGATGAATGAAGTGGTCTGAGGTTGCAGTAGGGGTAGATGATTTTTTAAGTGCAGGTGTTTTTTTCAGGTTGGTAAAGTACTTTATGAGCTTCTATGAGTTGGTTGTACAAACTTAACCTGGGCAGTTCTAGCTAACTAAGATTATTTTGGTTTATACAATGATGTGTTCTAAAGGGCAACCCAGTTACAAATCTAGCTATGTGATTGTAACAGCTAGAGAGTTTTTTAAGTTCAGTTTTATTTAAATTGGTAAGTAGTGGGGAGGCATAGAGAAGGGTAGATAGTAGATGAGTGCAGGCAATGGCAGTTCTGGCAAGTGGGGTTAGGAATGGTTTGATCCTGTATAGTGAGCCAAGTTTTTTGTTAATGGTTTTGATAGTTTTGCTGACATGCATATCAAATTTAAGATTGTTATCTATGATTACACCTATGACCTTTGTATAGACATCTGGGGAGATCATGGTTACATTATTAGACTTAATGGAGAAGGATAATACTGTGGACTTTTGGGTGGAGGAGAAAAGTAGTAGCTTAGTTTTGTTAGGGTTTAAAATCAGACAATGATCAGAAGGCCAATTTTCAACTCTGTTAAAAATATTCTGTTAGTGTCTGCAGTTCTGGCTGGGAGGTGGAAGAGCAAATCAAGGTGGAGTCACCTACATATTGAATGCAGTTTGCTTTTGGGATGACAGTATTTAGGTCATTAATGAATATGGACAACAAAAGAGGTCCCAGAATAGACCCTTGGGGGACACCCAGGGTGTTGGGTAAGAGGTTGGATAGCTTATTCTGCCATGGGACGGCTTGTTGTCTGTCACTCAGATAAGACTGGAATCAGTGGTGAGTGTGCATGTCTAAGGAATTTGTTTTCAGGGTGTGGATGAGTAGTTGGTGATTAACCATGTCAAAAGCCTTTGAGAGGTCCAAAAAAAGAACTGAGGATAATTTGTTGTCGTTCCTGTTATAGTTTATAGCATTAGAGAAGGTGAGAAAGGCTGATGTGGTACTATGATGTGGCCTAAAGCCATGCTGAGAGTCGGCCAGTAGGTTGTTTTGGATTAGGTAGTGAAGTAGCTGTTTATGGATGCACTTTTCCATGATTTTTGCTAGTGGTGACAAGATAGCTATAGGTCTAAAGTTAGATAATTCAGTAAAGCTTCCACCTTTATGAAGTGGTATGACACGAGACATTTTCCATATGGATTGGACTGTGGCTTCTGACATGGTACAATTGATTAGAATGGAGATGGGATATGCTGTAGCATCTGCAGCTTTTTGCAGATATTCATCCGGGAGAAGATTAGCAGCTAGAGTTGTGGGCTTTGCATTTTTGATTAGGGTGTGAATAAAAGATGTAGTGACTGGTTGAAAGCTGAAGGAGTGCTGGGTAGTGGGAATGGCATCCTGTATATTAGAGGAATGCAGGGGTAGCTGGCCAGCTAGGGCCTGGGCAGTCTCAGTAAAGAAACTATTGAAGGTGTTAGCGGCATCCTCTGGTAGTTTATCAGAAGAGGCTGAGGGAGCTGGTGTAGCGGTTTGTCCGGGGTGAGGTAGTTTGTTTATGCCTGCTCAAAACTTTTGTGGGTTATTTTGATTTCTCTGCTGGAGATGGAAGTAGAAGTTTTTTTTTTATCTAATAAAATGGATCTTTTTGTCTCATTCCTTAAGTGCCAGTATTTTAATTGATCTAGGGGGGCTTTAGTGGTATGCCATATGGCCCATGCCTTGTTTCTGAGTATGATTTTTGATTTTGTATCTTTAGAGAGCCAAGGTGCAATTTTTATTTTGGTCCTAATGGAGCAAACAGGAGCATGAGAATTAAGGATGGTAAGGAATTTAATATCTGACTACTAAAATTAAGATGAAATAGGAAGTAAATTTGAACAGTGGCAATTTGTTGAGTGGAATAAACATACATGTGAGCTGGAAAGTGAATATCCACATAATATAAGAGCATTGAACTACTTCATACACAAAGTGAAAAAGCTAAATGCAGAAAATATGAGCTGCTGAAAAAAAATTCAAAGCTAGCGAAGATGTCTCTATAACCATATTACCCTGCACATTAACAGTGTATCACAAAATAAAGTGAGAATCATGTTACAAAAAAAAAAAACTAATAGAAACAAAAGAATACTTAAAGGTTCTGCTCATAAAAGCTGAAATGCAGCTCACAAAATTTGAAAATAAAATTAAAGAACCAGAATAGCCATAAACATATCATGGGGCGTGTATTCAAAATCAAGCTTTCTTAAGTGTGAAATATCAGAGAGGAGTTTGAAAAGGTTTTAAGAGAGACTATGATTATATATAAGATTCCACAGCTAGCACTAAGTAAAGAAGCTACATGTTTCATATGGGTAGGAGAATGCATTATGTCAGAAAGCTTATGTAGGGCACGGTGCACCTGACAAAGCACAGCAGACAGCTTAAAGGGCAGAATGAATCAGAAAAAGTAAAGAAGAACAAAGTGATCAAATATTTTAACTTAGAATTAGAAAGTATTTCTCTACACAGTGTCTATGAAATTGTTGAAAAGAAAAACACTGAAGAAATAGTAAACGTGAGTGGAGACTGAGTCCACTGCAGCATTAAATGGATGTGGCAGGACAAGGAAAGGAAACAACAAGAATCGCTAAATAAAACAAAACCATGATAAATATTGGACAATACAAATGTGAATGTTCTTATGAAATAAAACAAGGCTGTGTCAGACAGTGCAAAGCAGAGTATTGTCAAAAATCGTGGTGATACGGTTTGTAAGGTGACAGATAATAATATTACATTTAGTGTTTATGATAAGCCTGACAGAAAGTGTGTCACTCCAAATGATCAGACTAAAGGGAAATGTGCTCCTCTGGACAAGATGGAGAAGAAAAGGTAACAGAACTGTGCCGGAGTAACCTGCAGTGAACCGGAAGCAGTAACCATTGTATTGAGAATAAATTGTCTATGTTTAAATTAATGCCAAAAGTATACACTCAGAAGGCCATGAATCATATGAAGAAGGTCTGCTCAGAGAAATGCAGCAATGACGTGTAGCAAACAGCATTTGTAAAAAGGATGGTGCAAAGAATAAGGCAGTGGGAATTTCAGAAGAGACTCTTTCCAGCAGAAAAAGTTCCTATCATCCTGTTAAGTGGGTTTAAGGCTGAAGAAAGATCTCTTCTACAAAGAACTCGGTGTAAGCTAGTAAGCAGAATAAAAAAAAATAGTGGGGAAATGTTCCCTTATGTAAATCTAAGAAAGATAACACAATGTTTTTTTTCCTAATGAAGAAGGAAGAAAGAAGAAACTGAAATTCATGAAGAAAGAAAGCAAGGTCTCATCAAATCCTGTCTGGATGGAGCAGAGAGCAGAAGAGCAAAATATGAAATGTATGACAGAAGTGATTCTACAGGTTTGCAACAATATTTGATTTATTCTGGGGGAAACATGAGAAAAGAAAAAAGATGTGTAGGCTTTGAGAGAGACAGCATATGATATGGATGAGTGACATAGCCAGCATTAGGCACCAGCGAACCCTGGATACTGGGAGCTCCCTTAATCATCCTTGACCCTGTGGTGACCCCCACAAAAGTTATTGCTGGTTGAAGAAAAATGAGGACAAAAAATGTATCAATTTTCTGATTGAGCTGTTTAACCTGAACATTGCTGAGACCTGATCCTTTTAGGATAAAGCCTCTGGTTTCAAACACACCCATTCTAAAACCAGCCTTGCTCAAATGTGTGTGTACAGAAACACTATAGGTTATGCGGAGCTGGGGATTGTGTGATTATTACAATTTTAATTTTCATCACAGTCAAATCTTAGAAGTGTGCACATGAAGTCATTATAGCTTGTGCTTGAGCTGAGGACAGTGTGGTAATTGTTTATTTACTTTTCTCACATACCTCAGAGGTATAAAAAGAAGGTTACTATAGCTTGTGTAGGGGTGGTGTACTGTCTAGGAGCAACAAATTAGAATATTGTACTGAAATCATTCTCACAATCACACATCAGGTGCATATACATGGGGCTGACTTTGAGGGTTATGGGTGAGGAAGCATGCTATGTATATGTATATCAGTAGTCACTTGAAATATATGGTTAAGGCAATTTAAACTTCTGCTGATATATATATATATATATATATATATATATATATATATATATATATATATGTGTGTGTGTGTGTGTGTGTGTGTGTGTGTGTGTGTGTGTGTATATATATATATATATATATATATATATATATATATATATATATATATATGCATTTGTTTAAAGAATTAACACTACATACCAAGAAGTTTCATTCAACTGCTTGGCATATTAAACTATTAAAAGCATATAAAGGGGCTGAGATAGCTCCGCGTGGTTTACGTGTTTAATTGGAACCAGGTGTTGGGATGTTGGGAAAGATGATTTTGACTTCATGAACAAATGGCGTTGTATACAAAACACAGTGTCCAAATTGTTGATTGAATTATTCATTGAATATTATGAACGTGTACTTGTGGGAATGAAGGGGAAACTTGATGATTGCCTTGATACAATACAACAGCACGATAATCAAGGTGACTATAACAAACTGCATGAGACTTATTTGACTGAGGTGAATGGTTTTGAGAAAGAAATAAAAATTAAAAAGCTTAAGAAATTTTACCGAGATATGGGTGATGTCAGAAATAATATCGTTTATTCTTGGAAATCAGTGAAGGGATCTGTCAGGTTCTCTGAACCTGCTAATAAGCATTTTAAACAAAAGCGTAAAAGAAATAGATCCATACTTAAGCCTACTAGAACCATTGATTTCACTACTGATTCCAGTACCTCTGATGTTTCTTCGAATCCCCCAAGTATGGATACTGAGACAGAAGGTTTGGAGGAACAAATTTCACCTTTACATAAGAGATCGAGGGGCAGAATAGGCCCTTTAGAAGAGGATGGCAGAAACACTGCAGGCAGACCAGGGAGCAACATGGAACAAATATTCAGGGACCTTACCAAGCTGTAGAATTTAATGTTCATGCATACCTGGAAGATCTCATAGTCAATTTAACTGACTATGTGTTGACACCTTTTGAAAACAGTGTGCTTAATAAAGGATCTAGCTATGTACCTTCTTGTTTTGTTTCTGAATATGATGCATGTCTTGATTTAAAACAATTTTGCAGGAATTTAAATCTTAAATATTTTTTCATTAATAAATCTGATACTGAAAATGTTACTAACACTGCTGATTTTCTTGACCCTTTTCATTTCAGAAAGTCTACTTTTCAACCACCATATCATCCTCGTGTTAAGCTTTTTGATGATTTAGTTTTACATGAGCTACATATGGGACAAAACTCTATATTTGGGGAGTTTGGTGATAATTTGACAAAACAAGAAAGACAGGCACTAGCACATCTTAAAAATAATCTTGACATAATAATAGTGAATGCTGATAAAGGGGGAGCGGTAGTCATCTGGTCCAAAAAAGATTATCTAACTGAAGCTCATAAACAGTTGAATGATGTTAGATTTTATTACAAGCTACCTTTAGATCCTACTATAGACTTCAAGAAAAAAATTGACGAATTTTTGCACAGTGCAGTCATAAATGGGGATATACCAGATTCCCTGCATAGACAACTGACAGTGGATAATCCAAAACCCCAGAGGTTCTTCATTCTCCCCAAAATTCACAAAACTATAAATAACCCCCCCCCCCCCCCGGAAGACCCATTGTCTCAGGACGTGGATCTTTGATGGAACCTTTGTCTGTTTATTTGGAACAACAATTAAAACCTTTGTTAGGACTTGCTAGAGCCAGGCTTAAAGATTCTAGTGACTTTTTATGCCTTATGGATGATTTGCAAGTTGACCCTGATTGTTTTCTTTGCACTCTTGATGTGCAATCATTATACATAAACATTCTGCACCATGGTGGTATATCAGCTCTCAGACACTGGCTTACTCTTTATGGGCAATACAGCCACACCCACATTGAATTCTTGATTGCCTTGGTTAAGATAGTATTGGAATACAATGTTTTCTGCTTTTGCAGTGACTGTTACCTACGAATGAGAGGAACTGCCATGGGCACCACATTTGCACCCATCTATGCGGACCTTTATATGGGGTATCTTGAGTGGCAACTAATATATTCGGATAAAAATATTTTTAAGAAAGATTTGGTGATGTGGCGTCACTATCTGGATGACTGCTGGGGTGTCTGGTCTGGAAACTTGGAAGGTTGGAATGATTTTGTAAAATATCTCAGTTCTAATACTCTTGGTTTAAAATTCACTGATAGAATAGAGATGAACAACATTGATTTTTTGGATGTACAGGTAACTAAACCAACAGATGGTACTATTAATACAGGCCTTTTTCGTAAACAGTTTACTAAGAATGCTATATTAGAGGCAAGTAGTTGCCATCCAAAACATATCACTCATAATATACCGAAGTCGCAGTTTTGCAGACTCAGACGTATATGTAATGAACAAGAAGATTACGAGATGGAATTGAATAATATGAGTGATAGATTCATCAAAAGAGGTTATGATAAACGTAACATCCATATACAAAAATCAATGGCTCTCAACTATTCCAAGCATAAATTTTTGAAATCAACCAACTTCAGTTCAAATTCAGATAACCCTAACATATTTAGACCTAGATCCAATCAGAATGTAAGATTTGTGGTTAATTATGGCACCAATATTTTCAAGATATGTACTGTTATAGATAACCATTGGGAAGTGCTCAAAATGGATCCTTTTTTTGATCAGCTTTTGGCTTCTAGATGTTTATATAGTTATAGACAGGGTAAGAACTTAGGGGAATCCCTTTCTTGGTTTAAACAGATTGATTGACCTAAGGATGATATATCCAGAGATTTACCAACTGGTTCACATGCCTGTGGTAATTGTGTATACTGTAAGGTGATGTCACAAACCAAATCTTTCACTTCTGTTAATACCTCTAAAGTCTTTGATATTAAATATCTTATCACTTGTCGCACAGAATGGGTGATATACATGGCAGTATGCCAATGTGGTTCCTTTTATATCGGACAAACCTCTAGAAGTTTGAAATGCAGGATTGCTTTACATTTGAGTGATATCAATTGTAAACGCGTAAGAAGTGCTCTATATAAACACTCATGTGATCATAAAACTGCTTCATTTCTCTTTGATGGTATTGATGCTATCAAGGGTAGTAGATTATCTGATTCAAGCAAACATGAAATTTTGGATAAAAAAGAAAGAATGTGGATGATTAAACTTGGGGCTCTGTATAAACCTGGTCTCAATGATCATTGGTAACTAAATTTCCCTTCCTTTTACTTCTTTATTTACTTTTATTTTTTCCTAACAATTTTTTAGTCTATATCTAATAATTGTTTTGTCAAACTCATCAATGGGTATATGTAGATGTACGAGATTGTATACTTTCTGGTATCTATTTATGTATAGTTTAAAGTTAATATTTAATAGTGTTTTTTCTATTCAAAAGTATGATAGTATACTGAATATGGAGATAAATATTTATACTATTATATTATATTATATATATATATATATATATATATATATATATATATATATATATATATATATGCCTTTATATTTTATATACATATATACGTATACATTTATTTGTTTTTTGAAATTTTTTGTTCTATTTATTATTTATTATTTATTATTTTTTCAATGTAACTGTTATTGTCTGAAATCTCCTCACTATAAAGCATGGGCTGGTGTGATGCTTACTTGTAATTTTACACTGACGACGCCAGGGGATGAAATCGGTCCCCAATCTGTATTTTTTCAGTTGAGCTAAATGGCTGCATGATGGAGCTACCTGAATGTTTGTTCTGTCTAACATTAAAAGTACTTTTGTACCTCTAAAGTGCTTTTTGGGTCTTATTACTTTATCCAATATTGGATTTACTACTTCGAGTGCTGGAATTTCTTTTTTGGAACTTTGCATTTAACTCCGTGCACCATTTTTTGGCGATGTGCACTTGATTCTCTTGGTGTGTGTGTGTGTGTGTGTGTGTGTGTGTGTGTGTGTGTGTGTGTGTGTGTGTGTGTCTGTGTGTGTGTGTGTGTGTATATATATATATATATATATATATATATATCTATATATATATATATATATATATATATACATATATATATATATATATATATATATATATATATATATATATATATATACATATATATATATATATATATATATATATAGATGATACACATTAGAGTTAGAGGCATGGTTAATGTTAGGGTTATCAAACATTACTAAGGTGAACGGGGTTTTGACCCCCTGTTTCACTTTAGTAATACATGCTAACCTTAACTCTGTTCTGCCTATAACTAATGTACATCTTAACTTTAAAAAAGCCCTGCCCATAACGCCATCACTAAACAAGACAGATCAGATACTCACCATGACTGCGCGCGCACACACACACACACACACACACACACACACACACACACACACACTTGTGTCTGGTTAAGTGACTTGCTCAAAGTGACAAAGTAGGCAAATGGAGGTTGAGGGAATCAAACCCTGCACCATAAGTAGCAGTGCAATTACAGTTCATAGCATTAATTTCTTGAAGTCACTCACAGTTTATGTCTTTGTCACATTTTCCTGAAGGTTGTGTCAGACATGTACAACTCCTTCTGTGGAGTAATAAACCCTGGTATCTCCTCTGAGTCACACACCTTGTGTCCTCAAGCTGTGTCTTATTCTCAGAAATTATTTTTTTTAATATAGCATTACCTCAGTCTTCTCAGCATCACCTGAGTTATTACTTACAAGTTCCTAACATGCTCTTTTCTGCCATGTTGCTCAACAGTATGTCTGTAAGTGCTTTTAGTCTCTCTTTACATGATGATTGAAGGACAGCTCATTGTTTGCATAGGCTCCCAGGTCCCTAACTACTGGAACAATTTTTCAGGGGTGTGTTGTCAATGTGATAGTTGCAGGGGACATCATGCTTGCTGAAGGATACTCTCATACATTTTTTGGCATTTAGTTTTAAACCATGATGTTTACTTCAACTGTTTGTTTCGAAAAGCCTTCCTGAAGGATCTTGGTGTCTTCTGGAGAGCTTTTGAAGGCACCAACTTTGCAGTTAACTACAAACTTGCTCAGCCATAAGCCCTTAACATTAGCTTTTATCTCTGACAAGTAAATGCCAAAGAGGAGTGGCCAGCAGACTGAACCCTGGGGTACACTGCTAGTGACAGGTCTTTTGCAGGAGGTAAAGCCCACCACTCTAATTTCCTGGATTCCATTTGAGAGCCAGTTTGCTATACACTGAGTTACATAAGGATTTACTTTTATCTGGAAGAGTTTATCTACTTACCTGAGTGAAGGATGGTGTTGAACTGTGAAATTTGGATGTGCGGTGTGTAAAGATTTCCCCTCATCAATTCTTCAGTAGTCTTCTCAAATAAACTGATCACATTAAGTAGGTAGGATTTGCCCTTGACAAAGCCAAATTGACTTAGGTTGAGAGTTTGTCCATCACCTATACAGTAGAGAGTCGATTATCTGAACTAATTGGGACCTAGGGTAATTAGGATAATCAAATTTTTCAGATAATCAGACATACATTGAACCGGATAAAAAACTTGTAAAATAGTGTTTTTTTCTGCACATAGAGAATACACTTTTCAACCATTAAGTGATTCCAATAGACAATAAAGAATGTTTTTCACACACCAGCAAGCTACAAGCACAAAAAACATGCACAAGCAAATGCGTATAAAGTTTACATATTTAGACTTTATTATTTTTCCTACCCAAAAACTTTGGGAGGCTGGGTTTGGATAATTGATGTTTCTGATAATTGATGTTCAGATAATTGACTCTCTACTGTATTCATATTTGTTAATTCCATAATGATCCTTTCCATAGCCTTACAGATGATGCAGGTCAGTCTTATTAGTTTATGGTTGCCTGGATCGGATCCACTGGTGCCTCACCTTTGTGCAGGGAGATGACTGTTGCAGTCCTCCAATCATCCAATGCAAGCCCTGTTTGGAGGTTGAAATTAAATAATCTCTGAAGGGGGCCTGAGAGGCCCTGCTTTAGACTGATCAGTAAGCATCCTGGTATATTGTCGGGTTCCAAGGAAACAATGTTCCTAGCCTTGGATAGTGCTTTGAGGACTATTTTCCTGTGATATTTGAGGGAGATGTGGATGCCAATATGTGTTTTGGATCTGGGGAGGGTGAAGCTGAAGCTAAATTTTTCCACTAGTTGATTGGCTATGTCCTTTTGGTCAGAGGATATAATATGATATTGTTTATTATTAGTTCTGCCCAGTTTGAGCAACATTTCAGAGGTTTCTATCATAAATGAAGAAGGCTTTATGATTGTCTTTTTTCCCAGATGGCTATTTTTCTCTCATATCTGGGTTGCATTGATTTGATCACATATTAGAATTCCCTGTTAAGTTTAGCATGTATTTTTTTAGCATTTGTAAAATTACATTTATTTTTACATGCTATGAGAGTTTTATTTTTGAAATTGGAATTGTATTTATTTTAGGGTCTACTTTAGATTGCCAAAAACTTAAAATCTCAAGCGATCACATGTGCAAAAATGCAGATATTCGATATTCATTGTTTTGGATCGCAGTACAGTGGAGATCGGGATATTTTCCCTTTCCTCGCTATAATGCGATCTCAGAGTAGGAATATATATTTAGCAGGGGGTGTGGGGGGTTGTGCCCCCCACATTAGCGATTTCGAATACCTGCATATTCGCTCATGTGCGCGTTCAATATTTTGATTTTTCATTGTTCTGACA
The DNA here is from genome assembly GCF_019279795.1 of Protopterus annectens. Taxonomy (NCBI): domain Eukaryota; kingdom Metazoa; phylum Chordata; order Ceratodontiformes; family Protopteridae; genus Protopterus; species Protopterus annectens. The sequence goes on from NC_056726.1 coordinate 105,487,639, forward strand.
GACCCTTATTTTATGCATCTATTCAAGTGTTTATATGTGCATATAATCTGGCATTGAAGAATTCTCTATTCTCAGTGGGGTTATCAGGATCACTCAGTTTAAGTAGATTAGCTTTATCATAATCTTGAAATACAGAGTTATTGGAGGATGTTTCCAGCTTCAGTCTTACGATGAATGTGACTGACTTATGGTTTTGGTCTAATGTGACTATGGGGGAGGTTATAACTTATAGGAATTTGTCCCATATTGTCGAGAACCAAGTCCAGGATTTTGTCTCTCCTAGCTGGGATGGAAACTAACTGGTCCAGCAAGTCTATATTTATGAAGTCCAGAAATCTATGGGCATACATTTTGGGGGGACATATAACTGTCCCAGTTGATGGAAGGAAAGTTGAAGTCCCCTAGGTAATTGGTGTTTGGCTGAATGCTTAGGGATTCCATACTAATTAAGCAGGAGATATGGGCCAAGGGGGAGGTAGAGAGGATCCTACAGTTAGCTACAATATGATATGGGCTTTTGTTAATAGTAAGTTGGACATGGAGGATGTACCAAGATTATTATCTGGTCTAAAGCATCTGTAGCTGAAATTTTGTTTTGTTTTACAAATGTAGAGACCCCCACTACCTTTAGTGCCTTCCTCTAGTGCATTTAAATTAATTATTAATGGCTGGTAAAGTCTGGCAGCTGTTCTGTTTTTGGAATGCATAATGTTTATGTTAATAAAGAGCAAATAGAAGTGGCCAACTTCAGAGAAGTAGTACTTGAATATGCAATCAGAAGCTTGATAGCTTCATTGGTGGGTTATGGTGGTCATAACAGCCATTTGCTGAGAAGTAGTACTTGAATATCCAATCAGCAGCTTGATAGCTTCATTGGTGGGTTATGCTGCACATAACAGCCATTTGCTGAGAAGTAGTACTTGAATATCCAATCAGCAGCTTGATAGCTTCATTGGTGGGTTATGGTGCTCATAACAGCCATTTGCTGAGAAGTAGTGCTTGAATATCCAATCAGCAGCCTGATAGCTTCATTGGTGGGTTATGCTGCACATAACAGCCATTTGCTGAGAAGTAGTACTTGAATATCCAATCAGCAGCTTGATAGCTTCATTGGTGGGTTATGGTGCTCATAACAGCCATTTGATGAGAAGTAGTGCTTGAATATCCAATCAGCAGCCTGATAGCTTCATTGGTGGGTTATGGTGCTCATAACAGCCATTCATTGGTATTATTCTTTTCCTTGTTCTTTGGAGTACACTCCATGCATTCCTCTCAGTTTCTTAGCACAAGCAATCAGGACAAAGCCTAACATAATGAGGGGACAAAGGTCCTAAAATAAGGACACGTTTTTAATATCACTCATAAAGTTAGAAAGTTGCTAGAATAACAGGATTTTTGTTAGCATGCATTTTCCGAAGGATATGAATTCAGAAACTCAAATGCATATCATTATTTAGTGACTTTATTGATTTGCCAAGAGAACACAATTGTTATGAGGAATAGACCCAAAATATGAGGAAAATATGGACATTCTGCAAAAATCTGTACAGTTGAGAGGTCCGACGCCATGCTAACACACCAGTGTAGAAAGTGTGATGGGAGACACAAAATGTCACATGAGGTCAGCGATGGTGATGGCAGGAAGGCAGTTAAAAACCTTCAGTTCAAGGAGCTGGTGTGTTTGCCATAACAGTTAAGGTCTTCACCTCAGAAAGACAATGTACAGCGTTTGATTCTGACCTCAAGGAATTGGCTAGACTAAAAATGTCTCATCAGAGCAGTTACCTAAATATTCACCTATGAACCTATCTGTTAAAAGGCACACATGCAAAAAGCATACATGATTCTGGAAGTAGACATACTGTTGACGCTGAGACACAAAGGCTAAAGTCAAGCCAACATATTCTTAATGGCAACAAATAAGATAATAAGCATAATAATAATAATAATAAGAAGAAGAAAGAAAATATTGAAATAAGTATCAGTAATTGCTGACTTACTAGTTTAGATGGGATGCTAGGTAACTGCAGAGTTTAAGATGAGTATTTGGTTTATTCATATCACATGATTGTTTTTGTAGAAAAGTAATCAATCAGTGCTTTTCATCAGTTGTGAAGACATCTATGTGTGGATGATGATAGCACATAGAGATTTATGTAACATTAAGGAGCATTGTTTTACCATTGTGGATGTTTTTCATAGTTTTTCATAATTTCTGTGAATTTTAATCATATGGTATCTTGTTTGCTTTGAATTTTTATTACAATACAAATGCTGCACAGATCTGCGTTTCATATCCATTAGTTTTGCAACATATTCCATCTTTCTTATTTCTGATGTTATATTTGACTTATATTCTGTCTTTCAAATATCCTTTTCCTTAGTTATTTCTTGTAACTTTATAATAGTAAATTCACTTTTTGTGCATGCATCCACAATGGTTGATAAGTACAAATTTGTATCTTCTGAAATTCTGCCTTATTTCATTTGCAAAAAAAATGAATTATGAGGTTCACGAAATTCACAGTCTGTTTCAATGATTATTTTTCCACAGTAAGAGAGCACTGGATAACACTGCAGAGCAATAAACTTACATTCTCCTTTTACTCATGTGTTTCGTGAACAAGCCAGATTCAGTTTCATCTCAGATAATCACTAATAGGGATTTATTACATATAACAACAACCTCTCACACCACAAACACAAAATTAATCATAGATACCTGATCTAAACTCTCAAACATTGCATTCTGAAATAAGTAACACTCAGACAATCACAAAGACATACATGCAGTTCTTCTTTTTGCTAGGTTGGCAAGTCCTCCTGTATCATCCTAAAGGTGCAACCTTCCCACCACCTATCTCTATCAATAATATTAATGCAACACTAGTGAATACCAGAAATATAGAAAATGAAATGTCTGAATTTGGGTCCTTCTTTTACTCATGAAGACATCAGCATTTGTGCAATTAAATAAATCATGTTCCAGTGCAGTGACAGCACTCTCCCTTATTCCAGAATAAAATGCCTGTCATGTATTCAGATCTACCAATGAATGTGAGGTACAATCCATCTTTATTTGTAAGTCTGGTATCACTCATTAGAGTCAAGATAATGTAAACCTGAAACTGGTTAAACTCCTGGTTGCCTCAAAAATTAAATATTGCATTATAGCCAGTTAAATCCCACCTATGACACTTTCAGGGCAGGCAGAATACCTTAACCAGTTAGAAAAGTTAACCATCAAGCCAACTACCTTTCTTAGCAGCAAATTCAACTATTCACACTTAAATTGGCAGAGATCCATTACCAATAACAAATATAGCCAGAGATTTCAGGAGTTCATAAATGTATTTGAATTTGTTAACTGGAGTAGATAACATTTTTTCAGCCTTAGCCTGGGAACACTGTTGAGTTTCTAAGAAACATGAATAGAGTGACACACACGCCCCCCCCCCTCCCGTCCACCTGAGGTAATGATCTCCTAGATCTTGTCCTCACAAATGTTTCCCTTAGTTGTATCATCCCCACCAGCTATCCCTTCTCTAGTCACATCTGACAAACTGGCTGTAACCTTCTTCCTGAAAACCTTCTTTGCTTGCCCTAATAAGACATCTACGCTCAGGGATTACTCCAAAATAAATTATTTGCCATTTACCAGTCAGACTTATAACAACAAACTGTACAGATCCCTATAAATATTCTACCTAAGGCTGCTACTTACTTTATTGACTTGTACATCTTCTTGGATAGATGGTGTGATGATATGAGGTAGTGTCATCTGCGCCAGGGAAAGTAGGACAGTGCATGTACAACACATGCTAGCATAGCTAGCTGGAGTTTTGTAAACAATTATATGTCATTTGACTATCACACTGATTTGTACAGATGCTTATTTTAAAAATGCATTTGTAAAGTTGCTTGTGTTAAAAATGCATTGACACTGGGTCCTGGTGGACAGAAAAGAGATATACATGTATGTCAGACAGTATTATTATAACTGATTAAATGTATATGTTTTAACAGAGAATTATGGAAGGAAAGAGATCCAGCTAATTTTGAAAAATAGGATGAAAATTAAATGTGTTGGTTTAGGCCACAAATATTTTATCTTGTAGGCCTGATTGCAGCCAGTGACAAAAACTTCTGGGAAAACCAGGACTGCCCTTAGGGGTGAACTAATTGCTATCCTGGAAGAGTGGAAGTTTTTGAAAATTTTTTATAGATTTCAGATGCTACAACAGATCTTAGCAAAGCTCTGGGTGTGTATTGTACCAGGCGACCAGGTGCGATGTCATTTTATAACTAGCAATGAAATGATTTTCTAGATGTTAGTGAGAGACATGACAGAATTCTCACAACAGCAGTTTGTTTTTTGGAACCTGACAGGAAAGATGTATTACAGATATCTCAAACAATCTCGCACCTCATCTTGCCTTGTTGTAGTAAGCAACTCAACACACATCATCTTGCCTTGCTGTAGTAAGTAACTTAACTAAGGAAAAGTAATTCTTTAATCAGTCAGGAAAATATGGTGAGATTAGTTAAATGTTGTTTTTCTGTATCTGTGTGAATCTATCCAGCTGTGTTATTTTTTATATCTTCTGTGATTGATACTCTGGTGTTTAATTGATACTCTGCTGTTTCTATAGCTAGATATTTAATATTCTTATATTTTCCATTTTATTATTTATTATTAAATATTTCTATACCTTTCATTGTGTCTGGTCTTTTAGAGAATACTTTTAACATCATAAGAGTACTTATGCTTAGTTTAGTGACACCGTGGCTGCCCCTGAAAGCCTTGCTGCATTAGTCAAACTCTACCATTTGTATTATTATTAATTTTACTGAGTATAATTGGGTACACTTGTAAGATAGCTGACTGGTGGCAGCATAATTGCCTTATAGTCTGGGCAGAGGGAGCACAACTGGTAAATCTGTGCCAACCTTTCCCAGGTGTGTGTGTGTGTGTGTGTGTGTGTGTGTGTGTGTGTGTGTGTGTGTGTGTGTGTGTGTGTGTGTGTGTGTAGATCAAATATCCAAGTGTGTGTGTGTGTGTGTGTGTGTGTGTGTGTGTGTGTGTGTGTGTGTGTGTGTGTCTGAAGATCAAATATGCAAGTGTGTGTGTGTGTGTGTGTGTGTGTGTGTGTGTGTGTGTGTGTGTGTGTGTGTGTGTGTGTGTGTCAGCTACTTGAAACAGGGACACAGAGCTCCAAAGTGGTCAGTGTGGAGTCTTGTTTGGGGCCTGGAGAAACAGAGAGAGTCCAGTCCCAGGTCTGGAGTGTGCTCCCTGTGTGCTCTTAAGGGAAATTGTGCTTGGTGCAGAGAGCTGCATTTGAAAATACTATGTGTATCCATTTTGTTCCTAGTGGCCATCACTCACCAGTGTCAGTGGTGAGGATTCAGTCTCCTTGATTACTGGCCCAGAGTGGGGACTGTCACATATGGATTCAGACAGCTGTACTTATCCAATGTAATTATTATGGCAGATCCAAACCTAAATGCATATGGTGAAACTTCTACATCAATAATCATTCTAAAGAATGAAAGAAGTCCATGGCCATCTATAAAAGATGTCCCCTTCATTGTTATAAAAGGAACGGAATTAGAAAATGGTAAGTCCCTCAAACTTACCATTAAGAAATGCAAGGTCAGCTATGAACTTAGGATGACCACTAATTCAAAAGACCACCAAAAGCCCTTCTTAAGCTAAAAGTAGCCAGCATCTCTGTGATTAAATTATTTCTAATGGCATCTCCTTCTCTAACTCCCAAACACTTTGTTAATAATCTTTGAGACAAATTGTCTTTCAAATTTACCCCACCAGCCTTTTACTATCTCCTCCACCATTCTCCTCACACCTCTTCTACTGAAATCTGTCCTTTCAGCACTTTCCAAAATTAACAATACCAGTTCTATGGGTCCTAATCATATCTCTGGATGTCTGCTACAAAGTGCTTATTCCCATCTAACAAAACCCGCTAGTTGTATCCATCCCTGAAGCTTATAGACCAGCTGTTTTGGTACCTTTGCGTAAAGGCAGTTTCTCTACTGATCTTTTGAATTACAGGCCAATTAGTCTTGTTAGTTTTATTTGCTATAACACTGAGTAACTAGCAGGGACGGCTCATGGTATTGGACTGCCGGACTGCAGCCCTCCCACCTTAAAAAAAGAAAAGAAAAAAATCTGTAAAACTAAAAAACAAACAGAAAAAAAAATCTAGACTGCAGTCCGGATAGAGAAACACAGGTTCCCAGCAGGCATTGCTACAAATGCATCCAGGAATCAGTGCGGGGACGACCTCACAGAAGAGGAGGTCCGGACTGCTTCAGCTGCAGGCAGATCCAATCAGGACTGTGAGAGGTGAGCTGCTCTCATAGGACTTTCGTTGCACGGGCTCATTCAGAAGGTAGATGTAGCAGGTTCAGGTCACTGGCTGGATTGCTCCGTGTTTGCTGGATTGTTCGGGTGGTATCAGGTAAGAGTGTGTGTGTGTGTGTGTGTGTGTGTGTGTGTGTGTGTGTGTGTGTGTGTGTGTGTGTGTGTGTGTGTGTGTGTGTGTAATGCCCCAGTTATTATATACTGGTGGCTAGAGAGAGCAAATGGTGGTGGATAGAGACTCGGGCTTGAGCCCTGTACCTTAGATTCAGGTGGCAAGGACCTGAATTCCCTATCCACCACCATTTCTAAAAAAAATCTTGCATAGTTTTGCCTCATATTTGTTCTGTTCCTCATAAAATCTGTGGTTTCTGTATCTACATTTTTCCTTGCAAAAGTCTGTAGTGTAGTGGTGCACTGGTAGCAGTGTTGCCTAACACCTCCAGGTTCTCTGGTTTGATTCTTGGCTGGGGTGCCTTCTGTGTGGTGTCTGCATGTTGTCTTTACTTGCAAAGATGTGATTGGCATTTCTCTCTAATCTGCTGAAAATTGTCTTTTGTTCCAAGTCAGACTAGTTTCCTGGTTAAAAGTTTAAAAAATAGGCATTTGAATTTCAGACTTCATATTCTTCAGAAAGTACATGGTAACACAAAATTGTTTTAGCAGTTGTCTAAGTTTATAACACGGATAATTGAAATGTGTCCCTATGTTTGGGACTGTATTTCCCCATTATTGGCTTTGTCCAGGTATTTGTGCTAAGGTTGAGAGTTATCTATAGTGACAACTGTATTCATTGAATGTTTGGGGGCTGTATTCCCTCCCCATTACTGGCTTTGTCCACTTGTTTTTTGCTAAGAGGTTGAGAGCTATAGTGAGAACTGAATTCACTGAATGTTTGGGGGCTGTATTCCCCCCCCATTATTGGCTTCGTCCAGGTTTTTTGTGCTAAGGTTGACAGCTATGGCAAGAACTGAATTCACTGAATATGTTTGAGGGCTGTATTCCCTCATTACTGGGTTTGTCCAGGTGTTTTGTACTAAGAGGTTGACAGCTATGGTGAGAACTGAATTCACTAAATGATAGCCATTTAAGTTTGTCGTCCTGTCTTTTAAAAAGCAGCTGATTTGGCGTAGTGGTATGTTACTCTGACTGTTTTGCACAGGGTCCCCTGGGTTAAAGACGTGGCAGTGAAATGTATGGTGGTAACACAGCATTTTATTCTAGCAACTTTCCAACATTATACAAGCAATGTTTAAAATGTGTCCCTGGTCCCCCCCAAATAAATTTTGGCTTTTTCCAGATTTCTTGTGCTGCAAAGTTCAGAGATACAACTGCGTGTCGAGTAGATTTTACAAGGAGCTGAGAGCTGCAGGGGAACAAAACTTTAGTGCTGCTTATTCTGAGTCTGCTTGCATTAATAGCACAACAGGTAGTGTACTTGCTTTTGATGCAGAAGGCTGTGGGTTCTACTCCCACAGCAGATAGATGCATTGCTGATACTGTACTGTGTTGTAAAGTGGGTGGATGCTGCAGTCTTTTCGGCAAAGATACCTAGAGTAGTAACTATGAACCTGCTATCTGTTTGCCATAGAGTCCCTATTGTGATATTACTAGCTTATTTTTATTTTTTTAATGCATGTAACATAGGCAATTTATTCCTCAAGGGCAACAGGCACTTTATTTGTAAATAAATAAACAGTGACATATAAAGTTGTTTGCTAGCAGCAACCTCTTCATTATTACAGATTTCTTTAATGTGGAATTATTTAGATGACTTTTACTACTTCAGAGATTGTGCATATTTACTGATACTGGTGGCCTGTAGAAGGTTGAGTACACTTTTGTGATGGAAATGTTCTGAATTGGGTAGTTTGGTCATTGGTGCATGCATTTTGTTTCATTGTTTACTGGAAAAATGTTCAAAACAATAAATTTAAAATGCCGTCTAACAACTGTACTGTATTGTACAAGGAATATAATTTAGTAGAATCAGGAAGGTGTATCAAAGAGCACATGTATGTTTCATGTGCAAGGGGCCTATGATTTGAAAACAGCCCAAAGTTAATCTTTATCTGCCACTGGCAAAATGTATTTTCTTTGAATGTGGGTTTAAATGCTGTTTCATTGAATGTGCGTTTCAAGGGCAGAGAAGTTTTTAATGCTAAGCCTGTTTTCATTGTGAGACTGCGTTGCTTTGCTTAGCAGATATCTTAGTGTTTGTGCTGTAAAATGCAAAATAAAAATTTCAAATGAAATCCAGATCATCATAGAAGTAAAGCAGTATGCACATTAGTGTTTATGGTAAATGGAGTGATATAGCCAAGTAATGGATCATTGGAATGGCTGCAGGGGGGAGGGCTCCATTCGACCATGATTTTGTGAGGGGGAAGGGTGGCAAACTCAAAGACAGCCCCAGCTGAACTATACCTCCCAACTGTCCAGATTTTCACAGAATGAATAGATTTTTGCTTATTATTTTTGGTTTGTTCCTCATAATATTTGTGGTTTTCTGGAAAATCATTTAGGAATTAAGTCACTAATGGCACTGAGTTTCAGACTTCATAACCTTCAGAAAAATGCATGCTGAAGTAAGACCTGTTCTATCAACTGTCTCAGTTTATACAAGAGCAATTTTTAGTACTGTTTATGTTCCCCGAATATATTTGGCCTTGTCCAGATTTATTGCATTAACAGGTTGAGAGGTACATAGAAATAAATTGCTTTATAGAATTAGGCATAGCCAAACCTCTCAACTGTCCCCGAATTTGGCTCAAAATGTTGCTCTTCCCCTAATAATCCCTCCGCAAAATAGCAATTTTGGAAGAAAACATGGAGGGTTTACAATTTAGAAATAACTGTAATAATCAGAGTTATAAATTACTTTTATTTCAGAAATGCATGTAGATTCTTTTATTTTGTCAGCTGCTCAAGTTAGCAGTACTATTATTAAAAATGTCCCTTCTTTGACAGGTTCCCAGCTGTATTGTGTGGCTGTTTTATATTTTTGCATCACATTTTTGGTCCATTTTTCATAAAATTGTGTTTTTGGCAAATTAGTGGTAAATCATTAAAGACTGAAGTTAGAAAATAATGACAGACATTTGAGTTTCAGATTTCATATCCTTCAGAAAACTCATACTAATACAAGACCTACTATTCTGTTATCTTTCTAAGTTTATAAGAGCAATATTTAAAAATTGTCCTTATTTTTGGGCCTTTGTCCCACTTCTATGTATGGCTTTGCTCTGATGGTGAGGTATGACAAATGTGTCGGGGCCATCAGACAGCCAGAGACATTTCAAATTGTGACATACTTGTTGCACCCTACTCCCCCATGTAGTGACTCTGGATGTGTCCAAGCAAGGCAAGGAGTAGTTGTGCAGGGTATCCCGCCATGCAGTGTAAATGTGCAGGGTATCCCCCATCCAAGGTAGACACAAGTACTACAGTGGCTTTTCATCTGTTCTTGATTTTGCACAATGGTCTGGTTTCTGTCATATTTTTGTACAGTTGATTTATGCTTATTACTCAAAGTGCCTGTTGCTCTGTGTTTTAAGTAGCAATGCTTTAATGACCATCAGGTAAGCTTGTCTGAGATCATAACATGCAAGTAAGCTTTAATAAGCATACTGTTAAAGAATTGCCAACATTGAAGCCTTTCTGTTGTTGCCATGCAGAGAATACTTAACTAGATAATGTATAAGCCTTGGGTATTGAAATGCATATGACAGTATTTGTAATAAAGGACAGGATTACATTATTTTAAGAAGCTCATTAAACTTGTTGGAGACTTCCAGTGATCTCTGAGGACTTTACCCGTAAACTAAACAGAATGCCATTCATGTGTGGTCCATAACCTGTACAATAATCCTTTAAGCAATGTATCTTGAGCTTGTTTACTTTTCATTCTTTACTTTGATTATGTTTTCCCCATGAAACAAGTAGATAGTTGTCAGACAGCAGGTCTTTTTTGGATAAACATTTTTACAAGTGGGGGTATCACAGAGATTGCTACTTTCATCATGTTACTTGGTACTTTAATAAAGCTGAATATAAATTATAATGCAGTGCAAGGAGAAGTGATTTGAGTTGAGTGCTGCATGTTTTTCTTATACTTGATTTTGACTGGCATTCCAGTAATATATTTAAAAAGTAATTTATTTTTTCATGCCTCACAACCTTTGTTTCCATCTGGATATTAAGTAAGCTGTCAAGAAGCCAATGCATTGAAATATTTTTATTCTTTTACACTTCATTTGTCCTGATTGGACTCTCATAATGAGGGTTTGGCACCCAGGGCAGCATATTTAATTAATGTTTAGTTTTTGTGGATTTGAGCATAGCTCCTCCCCTTTCTAGTTGTCCGCACCCCTTCCCATTGACCCCACCCATTCGGCTATATCCTGCAGCCCCCCCTTGATTTGAAGTCTCCAACCGCCACTGGTAACTAGTGGTCTTAAAACTTTGTTGATGAGCTCAGTCAGAATAACTTCCAAAAATCATGAAACCCAGGTAGTGTTCTAAAGCAACAAGCCCATAGTTTGTGGCAAATAAAGGCTTGTTACTTTGGAACACTACCTGGGTTTCATGAGTTTTTTGGAAATTATTGTGACTGAGCTCATCAACAAAGTTTTAAGACCACTAGTTTCTCTATTTTTTTTATTTTTTCCTCAGCATTAGACCGAATCTTGTGCTTGTTCATTTTTTTATGCTAGTATTATTTGCAAGGCAATGAAAAGTATTATAACTGAGCTATTATACAACGAGCCCTCATTAATATTAAAAAAACGTGCACGCTGATTGGCAGCGTGCACGTTGTAAATCTGAGTTATAGTAATGGAAAAAGGTCCGGTCGCCCGGACTTTTTCCATTACTATAACTCTTTTTTTTTACAGCAACGGAGAACGCAAGATCTTAAACGGGTTTAACATAGCGAGACAGCTTTAAAAAAAGCAACAGAGATTCTCTGTTGCTTTTTTTAAAGCTGTCTCGCTATGTTAAACTCCTTTAACATAGCAAGACAGTTTGTAAAAAGCACCGGAGATCTTGCTTTCTCTGTTGCTTTTTTCAAAACTGTCTCGCTATGTTAAATGGGTTTAACATAGCGAGACAGCTTTAAAAAAAGCAACTGAGATTCTCAGTTGCTTTTTTTAAAGCTGTCTCGCTACGTTAAACCCATTTAACATAACAAAACAGTTTGTAAAAAGCAACGGAGATCTTGCTTTCTCCGTTGCTTTTGCCCACAGCTCTGATGTACTGCATGGGCATACATCAGAACTGCCGCAGAATACCAGACAGCTGTAGAAGGGCAGCAAGGAGGCATTATACAATGCCATTATTTAAGAAAAGTAATTATTTTTTTTCTTAAATAATGTCATTGTATAATAGCAATAATCCACTTCTGGGTGTGGGTAATGCTGGATTTACCCACGGTTGGCTTTGTTTGGCCACTCAGGCTTCGCCCTCGTGACCAAACCACACAAACCGTGGGTAAATCCAGCATTACCCACACCCAGACGTGGGTTATTGCTATAATAAACAACAGTATAAGTGACATTATATCCTTGTATGCATACCATTTGGTTCACAAAGGACAAATCACAACTGCTCAGACTGGCTGACTTCTTTGAAAGGGTTACTGAAGTCATGGAGAAAAGACATATATTCCATGTTGCTAAAATGGACCTTGCCAATGCCTTTGTCATTATCTCTCATGTTGGAATTGTTGACAAACTTTCTCAACACAACTTTAAATGATACATACTTTGCTGGATAGGTAATTGGCTACCTTACAAAAATCATGTAATTACTGTCAGAAGTATTTTCCCTAGAAAGAAAAAACAAGATCACTATTTTTTCATAGAACTCTACATTGGATCCCCTCCTCTTTGATATATACTTTTCTGACATGAAAGCTGATGTCAAAGAACAATGGCTAACCATGTTTGCTGATGATTGCTTTCTAGGGATGTTTAGCAAATATATTCTGATATTCAAATTCTTCAGCAAAGGATGGACCAAACAAATGCTTCCTCTCTTAATCATGGCCTTAGCCTTAATGCCAGGAAATGTATCATAGATTATTTAGTAAATCTATAATTACTCCTACATACAATATAGATATCATTCCACTTAAATCTGACACAGTCATCAGGAACTTGGGTATCAGTGTTGCTAACAAACTCTCCTTTAACAAAGTTGCTGCAGTGGTTAGAAAATTCCTGTATCTTGCATAATGTTTCTTTTGTAGTATCTCTTCAAGGACCAAAGGAGTTATAGTCCCACTTTATGATTCCATTATTAGGCTCACCATTAAATATAATGCCTCTTTAGCATGTACCTTATTAAGCACCTCAATCATCTCAAGAGATCTTGATGTTTCCTTGCCAAATTGAGGTCACATCTCAGTACCTTTAGCTACTTTAATAGTCTAAAAGCCCTTTCCCCCTACTCAGGGTTGTACAGGCATCTGAGGGATGATTTCTGCATAGCCTCTCATGCTATGAATGACCTAGCACTCACTGAACAAACTCCTTCACATAAATATAAACAGTAGTAAAGCAAACACCCATTGTCAAGGCATAAACCTATACTGTCACAATAACACTAGATTTAGGTGTCTAACCTAACACAGCATATCCCCTTTTCTGGTGTCGGCTGCCTTCACATATAAAGCAGAGTACTTCCCTGGCAAGTTTTAAAACCATTCTATATGCCTGGATGGGTGATCCCTATTCAGTTATTAAAAAATATTAGAACTGCAGTGACTAGTCATCATAGTGACAGTTTTTAACCTATATTAAAAATCAGGTCAGTTACAACTGATAGAGTGGTGGAGGCTACTGTGGACAGAATGAGAAACACTTGCTTTGATTCTTCCATTCCTATTTTTTCTATTCCTTATAACAAGGATTTTTTTATATACTAGTATAGTTAGGTTGAACTGAAATTTGTTTTTTTCCCAATAATATCAGTAAATACATAGGAGCCACTCCAATGATTGTCTTTTCAAAAGGCAAAAACATTAAGCCTCTTTTGGAATTAGCCAGTAGTGGGGATGCACCTATGAAAGGGCATGGAGCAATGCGGAAATGCATGACCTGCAAGTTTTGTAGGTTCATCAATAAATGTCCAGACAATTTTGCAAGAACTATATTATGCCTTGGGAGGTGTAATTGCAACACCTCCCACATAGTCTGCCTTGGCACATGTAGCTCCTGCAGTGCCTTTTACGTGGGGAAAACAAGAAAGAAAGAAAGCTGAAAGAAAGAATTTGGGAGCATGTATATAATATCTGAAGAAGGAAAACATCAAAAGCTTTGTTCAGACACACTAATCATTGCCCAAATTATACAATTATTTATTTTTCTTCATCAGTGGGGTAATGGTAGCAAATTTTAGTGGGGATGCTGATAATTTACTTGAGTGTAAAGAGCTGTGTTGGCAGCTGAGACTTCATGCCTCAGCTATACCCGGTAATAATGATAGTTTCAGTCATTAGTGTATTAAATAAAAGAGCTGCTTTAGTTTAAGCAATGACAACACTATTTTTTTTTCTTTTTGGTTTTATACTCTACACATTCATTGTGTTTATGGGGTTTAATTTCCAGTTTGTTTTACATACTGATTTGTTCTGTTATGCAGTTTATATGCTTAAAATGTTGTGCTTTCTTTAACTTGAGCTTATTTCATTTGGATGATATCACCCTCATTATGCATAATTTCTGCTTTTGGTTGGCTAAGAATTTTATAGCGCCATACAATAGCAGACAAATCACTCTGATAAAGTCTTTATAGTGTTAAGATAAAAATGCTCGTTTTTTTGGTTTTTAAATATTGTACATTAAACATGTGACATTTGCAGTTTTTCTTTAGTTCCATTTTTGGTTTTTAGTGTGATCATAAATTGTTACCTGGGATACGTGGGAAAACCTTACTTAACTGGGAACACTATTAGTGTACGACCAGTAATGGGTGACATGACTGAGCTTATCATTTCTGTTCATTTCGATGACTTCCTTGACTGTAAGCTTAATAAGAACCTATGAACCCTCATAATAACTCTGAGCTTACACTTACTAACAGAAAGGGGTACTGTAGAAATTAAGTACAAACGTCATCTTCTCCCTCCTCTATGAGAATAACACAACACATAATCTGCCAGTAAGCCAGCTGCAATATTCCAAGTCATCAACACTTTGCCTCAGCTGATCTTTTTGCTATGCTATTCTGAGATTTCTATGAAAGACTGTAACAAACAGTAGATTTTGCTACTTACTATTGGATCGCGAAATAACTAATCATCCCAACAGACTCATCACAATTTATCTTCAACTGGTCATGCAAGAATAACAAAATGTAGGGTCTATATTAAATGCTCGAAGAGGCGTTCCATTGAATGCCTCTTCATCGATACATAATCATCGACCTCACTAAACAGTGAACGATCAAAACAGCAATTTGTTTCCCTGGGAAAAAAAATCACTTGCACTAAAAACACATACACACCACTTTAAACATAACAAAGTGGCATAGCTCTCAACCTTCCATCTCTAAAATGAGGAACACTAGCTCTAGCCCTCATAATGTGGAACAAATGGGCAAAATGTGGAACACATACTAATGGCTTACTAACAACTTCAACTAGGAAGGTCATAGGATGGTTAAAATATGCTGGTTTTACTTATAAAGAAGATATTTTAATGAATTAATATGATTCATTTCTATTTACAATGGATTTCACTAAAAAAAATTCCTAACACTGAACGTGTGACAGAGTCTTTCAATGTGGAACATTTGAGGAACATGAACTTTTTAAGACTCCAAATGAGGTATGTTCCTCGTAATGAGGTACACTTGAGAGGTATGCAAAGTGGGGGGGGGCTTCACCCCCCACACACCCCAACTAAATATACCAACTCCGAGATCACACTACAGTGGGGTAAATGCAATGTCATGGCTCAGGCCAAGCAATTTTTTTTCCCCTGGGAAACAAATTGCTGACCTGAGCCTTTGCTACTTTGTGATTTCATCTATACATGTTAGCGAAACAGCATTTGCTGTAATGCTGTTTCGCTGATCTAATATAGACCCCAAAATATATGCTTTATCCCATAGACTAGAGTGAATAGACTGGACTTCTGTGTTACACTTTATTACAGTTGGTCATACAGCCTTCATCCAGACAAAATCTTTCTGAATCAACAAGATAAATTCTTACTTCTTATCAGGAAAATAGAAAGAAAGAAATGTAAGGATGTTATGTTGTTGTTGTTGTGTCTTTCGGCTTTTCCCGGTTAGGGGTTGCCACAGCGGAACTCCGGTCTGCTAATGATTGGCAGTAGATTTTTACATGCCGAGTTGCCAGCCCTGACGTACAACCTTCAACGAAGGTACACCCATTCACGCATGTCTCTACACAGAAAACGCTTTAGCTGAGAATCGAACAGGACAACGTCTTACTGTGAGGCGACAACGCTACCGCAGCACCACCACCGCATTTTAAATGTAAGGATGTTATGTACCACACCAAAAAACATTTGAATTGAATTTGATATTTCTCTAAACGTCCTGGGCAAACATAACTCCAATGCTTCTTTCTTATACGTTTAACCTTGTATATCCATACTAAACCTTGAAGTCCTATTTTCCTCCTCCATTTTCCTACCTAAATTGACAATCTTTTTCAATTATATAACATACAAACTTCTGTTTTGTACATCTTATCACTGTCCTTACAAAAAATATTGATCTTAATCCTATCCAATGCTAAAAGTTGTATATACTAACTGTAACTATGTATAAATTTGCTTTATCCACAATGTGTCAGTCTGAAGTTAAATTATATATGTATGTTTCTTCATTTGATGTGGCTATATATATATATATATATATATATATATATATATATATTTAAAAGTCTATGCTGAAAAGTTTATTTTAGCTCTCAGCAAGAGACTACTTGTACATATTTGTAGCCATCAAGTATATATCTGCCTATTCCATAAATGTGTCTTTGATATTGATACCTCAGGTTTACTAGTATGTTATTTCTTATGCAATTTTCTTTGTTCATTTGTTTAAGACCTTATCTCCCCAGGGCCTCTGCTGAAAAGGGGCAGCAACCAGCTTGGACTATCTCTGTAAACAGATCTATTACTAAATAAGTAAATAAGCAAACTATACCTTCTCCTAAGATTTGGTCATAAACCTTTCAATACCTGGGGAACAACTCCTCTACTGCTGAGTCAAGAACAATCGTCTTCCTAATCAATGAGGTTAAATGTCCAGAAGGAGCTGTAACCCAATGTTTTATTAGCAAACGAAAAGACTCCTATTTATTTTATTAGATATATATACTATATATATATTTTGTTTCTTTTTTTTTTGAGGTAATGACTTCATTTGCTGGTACTGATATGTTTTCCTTATGCCTTAGATAATATTTTAATTAGTCATGAGGACAATATCATTGATTTAGGTGAGGTGGCAGACTGTAGACTGAACTATGATGGTAGTTTAATATTTGTATTTAAAAGGTGCTATTCTGTTGCTACAGACATTTTATGTAGTATCTCTGGTCATGTTCTGTTACTACAGACATTTTACATAGTATCTCTAGTCATGATAGAATCATATTAATACCCCTTTACAAGGCTGTAGTAAGTCCACATATAGAGTACTGTGGTACTGCCTGTGTTTATAAGTGTGCCCAAATAAGCTGGAAAAATTACTTTATGACACAGATTGAGGGTGTTAAGAATTATAGAAATAGTTTTGAACAGCTGTCTGAAGAGTCCTTGCATTATAGATTGGTTAGAGGCAACCTGATTCTTGTATATAAATATTTTAATGCAGCTGTAATATCAGCAACTGTGGATCTTGTATTCATTCAGTACAGTCAGGCAGGGTACCAGAAAGATACACACACACACACACACACACACACACACACACATATATGTGTATGTATATATATATATATATATATATATATATATATATATATATATATATATTTGTAAGTTTGTCGGTCACTTGGCTGGGTAATTGTCAAATGATCTCCCTGTAGAGATCAGTAAGGCCTCTAGTCTCAATATATTCAAAACACTTACAGATTGTTGGTTTGGCAATAGGGACTTTAGATCTTAGTAACAGTAGGCAAATGTGTTTATTGTCTTTATTTAGGCTCTGTATTTTGATACCAAATAAACACTGTAACATTTGAACACAGTAGTAAGAATAAACCTTCTAAATTTATTTAGACAAGCTACAATGAGACTAGTAAGAGAAATTTATGCCCTGAATATTTTATGCAGCAGTCTCTGGTATTCCATAACCTGCAACTCCATTAGTACAAAATGATAATAGTATTAGAATTGTTTTAGAACTCATTTTTTTTATTTTTTAAAAGTGGCCTTGAGAAAGTCCTGATCTGATTAGTTTTTCCTAATGGTGGCAGTCCTGGAAATAATCCCATTTGTCCCCACCTTCTACTCTACGCAGAAAGAATGTACAGACATTCCACTGATGCATATCATTAAACTTGTTTTCTCTTTGTAGCAACAGTGTCTTAACATTGCTTGAAATCTGAGTTTCTATTCCTATCACAATAAGCTAATTCTGCTACTACAGCTGCAGACTTTAGGTCAGCATTGTTACTTCCCACTCTCTGCATATAATAAGAAGTCATTATGTCAACAAACCAGCACTGAAACAAGAATGCCATAAGGTACAAGGTGGATTTTCTGTGTAAGGAGCAGTATGACTACAGTGCTGCACCTTCCGACCTTTTAACTGCCCTCATGGAAGTCTTTGACTTGGGTAACCATAGCATATGTATTAATGTGAGAGCCAAAGTCGGGTCTGATCAGGTGATGTCCATTATTATATTACCTCAGCTTTCCAAGTCAGTCTAGATGTGTTTATATCTGCCCTGGCTGTGGTTCTCTCTGTGGTTTTCATGGCCCTTTTCTTTATCCTCCTACTATTTTTAGTTTTTGATAACCTGCTGTCCTGGCATTTCCTTTATCAAATCCTGTCCTGAGTGCTGATGACCTAGTGATCTACAGGGCATCTGCATGACATTATATTATAAATGATTAAATTCAGTTGGACGTGACTACCATTTTTTCTTATTGGTTTCATGGAAAGAATTAATGCAAAAATGGGAAAGACTAGATTTTCCTGAGACATCATTCAAGATTCTGCAAGTTTTTTTTTTTTTTTTTTTTGAATGGACTCTAGTAACTTCAATTTATAAGTATAATAGAAATGCCATATCTTTATAAGTAGTTTCAGATAAGACTGCAGCTCACTTTCCTACCATGGAAATCTAGTATGATCAGCTTAGCATTAAAAAGTAAATTGACTAGCAAGATGAGGTGATATGTGATAAAGAGGTAACAGCTGCTCAGCAGAAGAAGCTTATGTGTCCTTGGGGTCTTGTTCCTGAGTGAGGATAGATGGGATCAGGAGACTAACCAGCAGATTGATGCTATAATGGTGGTAATGAAGGAATTGTACTACACTGTATTCCAGAAGCAAATGTTAAGCAGATTCACAGGACAAAGCCATAAAGTTATTATTCTT
This sequence comes from Protopterus annectens, assembly GCF_019279795.1. Taxonomy (NCBI): domain Eukaryota; kingdom Metazoa; phylum Chordata; order Ceratodontiformes; family Protopteridae; genus Protopterus; species Protopterus annectens. The sequence continues at coordinate 105,506,612 of NC_056726.1, forward strand.
TCTATCACCCTAACCTCTCCTATGGTCAAGAGCTTAGGACAGAGAGCAAAAGACTGAGATCAGATACAAGTGGCAGAAATGAGGTTTCTTCACTGAGCTATCATAGCTGCATTTCTCTCCATAATGGAGAAAAGAGCTTAGCAATCCAAAAGCCTTTGGAGTACAGCCACTGCTCTTTAATGCTGAGAAAAGTCAGGTAATGTAGTTAGTAAACCTGTGAGGATCCCCACTGGACACTTACTATGTAAGGTGCATCACGTACAGCCATTCAGGAGGAGGTCCCATGCAGACCCAGGTACACTAGAGGAATTATACTTTTCAGATCACCTGGGAACAGTAGGACGTTCCTCAAGATGAGCTGGAGACTTTTTCTAGCGATAAGGTTATCTGGCTTACTCTGCTAATTATTCTAGCATTTACCCATACAAGTAGCTACGAAAACAACAGTTATTATTGTGATGTTCCCATTTTATTTTCATTGCTATTCTAATGTTTCTGACTACTATTAAGGATGTTAACTTCCTTTTAGTACATTATTCAGTTTGTTTTCTATTTCCATTTGCCATTAGTTCTGATAGTACTCTGTTGGGAAAAAGTTTATTGAGCTCAGCAGTTTTTTTACAGATACAAAACAACAGTTGGTACTAGGCTATCGGCCCTAGTGCCTATACAAGCCTAGCCATAACAATTCCCTGGCTATTTCTTCCCACAATATTTACTTCCCTTTAAAACTGGTAATATATATTTTTATTTAACCTTAATAAGCTCTTTTTAAAAAGATATATCAGGGAAAGGCTACGTTTTGCTGTAATAACAAATATGGCTGCAGATAATAAAGATGATATTTAAATAGAATGAAGACTGAATGGCAGCAGCCAGCTTGCAAGGATGGCAATGGATTGGTTATTCTGATGTTCATAATGCCTTGGAAAAAAAGACTTCATATATTCATCTGAGCAAGTGTCACTTAAACTCGCTGACCAAAGGGTATAGTCTGAACATACTCAAAATACATGTATAGTTTTTATTCTACCTGATATTTGTGTTACTGAAGATGAAACTGAGTCCTCCAGAAATTGACTGAATGAACATGCAGAATCCAAATATGTTAAGGCTTGCTTGAACAGATATCCTGAACAGTTGTAACATATATGAATGCTTTAGAAAAAGTAACAAATGAAATACAAAGCAGTAGTGGAATTTCAGGCTTCAGAAAGTGCTGAAGTCGAAAATCACCATTATGCACCTTGCTGACCCTCTTCAAGCACAAACTTTTGAGAAGATGGGAAACCACAAATTTGTCCCAGGGGTTCCACCTTTGTCCCTCACTGACAGGGGCAACAGGTGCTGACTGAGGTTTCTTTTTTGGGGTATAAACTCTTGTCTGAGCTTCAAAGGGCCCAGGGTCATTAGCCTAGTAACCTCCTATGATCCTATGCTCTGTTTGGTAAGGAATGGGCAAACAAACATGCTAATTACTAGTAAGTTACTGAAGCATAAACATTTTCAGCTATTACATCTGACTGGGGAAGAACACATGATTTTACAAGGGGTTTGATTTTTGTCCTGTCTCGTATAATGGCTTGCCAGTAATTCTTACAAATTCATAAATAGCAATTCTTACTGATTTGTACAATTGCAAGGGAAAATCATTTCAAAGTTTGGTTTAACAAAAAAGGTAAATTGAAATGTCTCTAAATAAGCAGAATCCTGATGATATATCTAAGAGTACACCCAGGTTGTAAAGAATTAGGCATGTAGGTACAATATTATTTTTATCTGTATGTGACTGGAAGTTACAGACCCATGAACTTATGATAAATGTGATAACTGTTATCATGGTGATGTACAGTCTTATTATATGAACCTAAAATGAGTAAAAACATTGTAGTGCATAAAACATCGTGATTACGCTCCAGTGTCAGAAAAAAGATAAGCTAGTTAAGTGCTTCAGTAGTACTAGACCTGATTTTAACAATTGTTAAGCCCCCTCCCAAGCTGAAAACTGAGATAGGGTCTCACACCAGTCATTAAGAAATTATAGTACCGGTCTGCTTACCACAAGGGGAGAACTCAAAGAACAACTTAATTTCTGACTTCTGTGCCTGCCAATCTATCCCTGACATTGTGTCAAAATATTGCCCTGATGTACATTGCTGTCTGTTAAGCTCTTTACCAATAAAATACTTTGCACTTTTTTTTTGTTTACTATAACTAGTAGTGCAAACATTAAACAAAAGAAAGGCTGAAAGCCTTGAATATAAAGAAATTTAGATGTATCAATATGGACTTTAAAACTCTTAATATCTTTTTCATTGAACCTTAATAATCTCTTTATAAAAAGTCCTATTAGTGAAAGGCTATGTTTTGTGGTAATACCAAATATAGAAGCAGACAATGAGGATGATGCTTGTATAGAATGAAGACTGGATGGGAACACGATTACTAATGGAGTTCATAATCCTCTATAGTGCATGAAAGACGAAAGTCAAAGAGACTGAAATGTCACATGTACAAAACAGTGGTGTGACCAGTAGTACTGTATGGTACAAAAACTTGGACAGTGAAGGTACAACAACTGAGAAAGCTTGGCATGACTGAGGGGAAGTGCATGAGTCGGGGTAGTAGGATGAAGACTATGGACAAAGAATTGCAAACATTAGAGTGGAAGGTAAAGTAGCCCCAACTGCAGCGAAAGTAAAGGAGGACTGATTATGATAGCTGACTCACACATACAGGAAAGCAGAAGACAATTTGGTAAAGGAAATATGGGAAAAACAGTATGAAGACAAGGAAAGGCAACGATGTCCAGTCAAGAGATTAATGGAATGCATAACAGAAGACCTGCAACTAGCAGGCATTACTGTCAAATAAGATGGGAGAGTAGCTCTGAATCGATAGAGATGGTGACAGGTGACAAAGCACCCTACACAATGTAAAATGTGAAAAAGTGTGTTGATAGTGATAGTAATGATGATAGTTTCTCATAGACCCTTGCCATCTAATTCTCAGTAGGGGCCCAAAATGAAGTCAGTGTGCCTAAGTGGATTAATGAGTGCATATGCATATCAAGTCATCCCAGAGAAACAATCTGAAGATGGCACCTTGTTTTTTTGTGTTTTTTTATAAACGTACATTAGTGATGCAAAAATGAAAACAGAACTTATCTTGCAAACAAGTTGCATAACTTGCTAATCAGGAGAATGTCAAAAAATAAACTACAGTGTTTGTGACCAGAGCACTGTTGAAAGCATCCTAGGACATGTACTTAAAAATCTTTATTCCCTTTTCTTTGTTGTACATATTTGTAGATTTGCATTCAGTCATACAAAGTAGACCTCCCTAGCAGGCTAGATTGGGATGTCTGGTATAAAATGCTGTTATAGGAGTCTTTGAAACAGGAATAGTGCATTTTTTCACAGTTTGTTACACTAGCATCTATAAACAGAGAAATAAGAAGACCAATTCAACCAGTTATCTTTTCAGAGAATTGCTACGTGTCTGAATCTGCATTTTGTGTTTTATTAAACTGCAGCAACAAATTACATTAGAATGCACTCACGTTTGACATTCATCGCCTCATAAAAGTTAATGATGCTGTTGTTATCCCATAACCTGTAGATAACCTTACTGTCATTCAATATTGTAATGCATATTCGTCATTTCTTTTAAACAGCAAGATGAGTTAGGATTTTTTTTTACTAGAATGACCTTCTCTTCTGTGGGTCATTATCGTCTGCATAAGTGAGACACAGAAATGAAGCAGCAATTGTGTGCTTAATTCTCACACTGACAAAAAGGAACATTACATATGCTATCACCATCAAACAGGAGTTAGCTAGGAGTGAAGTGAGCTAGACAGGAGAAGATTATTTGCATGTTTGTCAAATAAAGAAAGGGATAGCTGTTAATAAAATCTTTACTAGACAGAAAATTTGACTGTGGATTTTGAGTAGTGAAAGATACATGCTTTAATCATGTTGGTATTAAGCAACACTGCAAGCAACAAGAACAGGTTTGCATGGTTCCCCAGACATGTTAAATAATGTTAAATGGTTCCTAATCAAACATCTGAGAATTTGATTTACTTGTAATGCTAAAGGGTTATTAATCAAACACATAAGAATTTGACTGTACCTTTAACTTTCCAGATATCTGCATGATTTTGATTTAGTTCTGCTGCCAAAGAGCTTCAAAAATCATTGTCCTTCCTTTGCTGTGAAGAAGCTGTAAATAATGTTTAACATAATATGAATCATTTCTAAACATCATTTAACTTCATGGTATAAAGTCATTTGCAATTTTTTGATGGAAACCAAAAATATTCAGCAGTTTTGCTCTGATGTTTTATATTTAATAGGTGCACAACAGAAGTTTGATGTGCTCACAAATGATAAATAACCCCTTGCTTTTCCATGTCCTTGGTTTCTCTGAAAGATGCTTTGATGAATTACTTTCTGTTGCTGGTTGAATATCACATAGTCCAATAGCTGATATGGCCTCGGTTGTGACTTTGCTACCTTCAAATAATTTGCACTACACATAAATCACCTGTTAGACTTCCCAGCTCAACCCACTTTACTTTGGAGAATCTTTTTAGACAAGGACCATAGCCTTTGTCTGGTAAATGACACCAAGCCTGTGACAAACCAGAAAAGCAACAGGAGAATTATCACATGACAAACGAGAAAAGCAACAGGAGAATTATCACATGACAAACGAGAAAAGCAACAGGAGAATTATCACAGACCAAATACTGAAGCTCAGTTCCTGAATGGTCTTAAGCTTTGTTCTTGTACAGGATTTACAATGAAACCTTTTTCAGTAGTCATATGCAATCTCCTATGCCCTAAATTACCGTGATTTGGGGACCAGACTTTTTGTAGAAACAGTGGTCATAGTTACAGCATAGCTTATCCCTGTTTTTATTGTCATCTGTACCTTTTGACTACTCTACTATATATGAAGGAATATTGAACTATCTAATGCAGCACTGCTTGCAAGTCCTATTGACCTCAAGGACAACACTCGATGGATTGCAAACTGACTCACAAAGAGTGAGAGTTGGTGATCCCTTTTCTTTTTTTTTGTCTCATAGTAACTGCCCAGACTAATGATGCATATTAAGTGACATACTTGGTTAATCCCCTACGTTAATGCCAGATTTCATACTGCTTGTGGAGACAAAGTTGAATCGTGCCATCTCAACTGATCTAGGCAAATACCTATATACATTTCTAAAATATCTTCTGTTTCAATTCTCAGATTATGTCACAATTCTTGTCATTCTAGTACATGTTATTGCCTTTCTGGTCCAAATATCTTTAATCTACCTTGTTTCTTTTCTATGCTACAGTCAGATCTCTTCAATTCTTTCTTTGTTATTTTTTTCAGTTTTAGGTGGGCATACCCTTTTAACATTTCTCATAATATTGCTTTTGGCATCTCCTGCTATAATTGCAAAATAATCTTATCAGGACTTAAATATTCAGCATAGCCTCATTTAATCTTCACAGACTTGGGAGGTGCATCCTTCTTTGAAAATGGTTCAAAAATCAGCAAGGAGTGATCCACCAGCAGGGCCAATGAAACTTCATACCTCTGTATTTTATCTAGTAGTGATTTATATTAATGAAATTGATCTAATTGCAAAACTGTCATATCCATTAGCATAATTCCTATAGAAAATATGAGAATGGCATGGTGTTTAACAGTGAGCCCTCCATTCACCTGACCAACTACATGAGGAGTCGAGTCACTTGCTTTAACTATATTATATATTCTGGATGATTTTTTCGCTGCTGTATTATCAGGGTCTAATATTAAATTAAAATGTCATCATTATCATTTCTCCCTTTGTCCATTCTAACAGCTGCAACATAATTAATCTTATCTTACTGGACAATGAGCAAAGGGGTAAACAAACAGAAGTTGCCATTATTTGAAATCCCTCCACAAACTTTTAAATACTGCCATTCTTGCCTGCTCCTTTCTCTACATCCTCACAGCTTCAGTACCTTAGTCTTCCTTTGCCAGTTTTCCTAGTACACTTCTTTTCCCACCTGGAACAAGCATTTACCAATAAGTAAGTTAAATCCCAGTCTCAATAACCTGTCACATTCTACATCAAATAAATGTGTCTCTTGCAATAACACTACATTGGCACTTTGCTTTTTTCATGTGCTGAATAACTTTGTTTCTCTTTATAGGGTTATGGAGCCCATTTATATTTTGTGCAAAAGTGTTAGGCATCATTTTTTTTAATTTTTGCCATAATATAGCTACACTGGTGCCATTAAAACCAACTAAATCTAGTAAAGAACCAGGGTCCTTTCATCCCATAACATATTAAATGTTAACTATTAACTGTACATGGGGGTATCGGGTGAATGTCTACATATGGTAGTAGGAAAGGTAATTCATGTTAACTGATATATTTTTTTTTAAGGGTTAGAGACTATAAGACACTAGAATATTACTGCTGGCTGGAATTTCATTGGGGGAGACTACTGTTTTTTTTTTCCCTTGGTCTAGATACAAAAAAACTTTGACAAATTGAATTAAAATATTTAAACTTTAAGGAAAATTTTGAAATTCAGTATTTTTAGAGTGAAATTTTATGTATATTGTATTAGGACACAAAACAAATTATTGATTATTATATTAACAATGAAAAATTAATGGGCCTTCCTTTCAGGTATTGTCCATCTACGTCAGTCATAAAAATGTCCCCAATGTATTTTTTTAGGGGGGGTGTACTGTATTAAATACTTAGGGATAACATTTGGTAGAAGCATAATAGAGCTGCACCAAGTCCTTTTAAGGGGTCTGCTCAATGATGCTAAGGCTATAATTTGACAGAATGCAGCATCTGACTCTTCCTTCAGAGCAGTGCACTCTGGGTATAAAATTTCACTATTTCCAAAATAGTTCTAGCTGTACAATGATGTAAGACTCACACCTCCTAAAGTAATAGAAAGATAATGTGGAAACAAACATTACTCTGGTTCATTTGGTGGTTTCCTACATCTTTTTTAAAGGTTAATTATCACTGAAGCCTTATTTATTACTGAGACTTGGAGTTACCTGGTATTAGAAAGTACGCACTGGTATTTCAGTCAGTGGTTTGGATGCTATGGCAACAAGAAGAATACAAAATTCCATGGAAAATGATAGTGCTTAGCAATAGTCCATGGTTGGGTGTGGGTAGCACAGGATTTACCCATGGTTGATGTGGTTTGATCATGAGGGCAAAACCCAAGTTATTAAACCAAGCCAGGTGTGGGTAAATCCTGCAATACCCACACACAGGAGTGGACAGTTGCTATTATACAATGATATTATTTAAGGAAAAACATGATTCATTTTTCTAAGTAATGTCATTGCATAAAAGCAATCACTTGTCTTCCATAATTACACTATTGTGTGCAATCAAAACAATGTACTGTGCATGTGTTTATTATGTGTGTCCAGGCAATTGTACTCTATGTCTCAGTGTCTGCTGTATTTATTTTGTAAATAAATGGTTTCCTATAGAGTGATGTTTATTTTTCAGCACAGCTACTGGCTCATAAATTTTACAGCTGCTGTTTTTTTGTGTTACAAATCTTCTAATTATGAGCTGTGAACAGCCTTTAAACAGAAGACTTCACAATGTAGAAAGATAACACCTGTAGTATTTAGCAGCCCACAAAGTGCTGGAAAAAATATGTATCATGGCTATGGGTTCCATGCGGTAATGCTGACCTTACAAGGGCTGTGGGTTCCATGTGGTAATGCTGACTTTACAAGTGACATACACGGCCATTTCTGTTTTTTTTTTCCCCAACATATTTTTGAGTCAATGTTTACAGGACTGTTTCTGGGGATACTCATCACATTGAGACTTGATTTTTTTTTTCATTTTTATTGGATTACCATCATGTTATAAAACTAAGCAGTGATGCAGGCCAGGGTACCAGGGAGGAAATGTAGATCTGTATTTTATCATTTGTTAGCTTATGCTGCATAAAAAAAAGAAAAAAATGTGCATTTGTTATACAGATTTCCAGCATTTAAACTAATGCCAATACTGCTGTAGTGCCAGGACTCATTTCCACTGCAAATGTTGGATTTAATGCAAGTACACTGATTGGTTTCTCCAATCAGCATGCACATTTTCGAATGCTAAATACTTTCTGTAGCATAATTAGAAAATAACTCCCTGTTCGGGTTAGTATAGAGATCTCCTTAAGGAAATAATGAAGTGTTAAATAGGGTAGAAGGAAGTTAAAATCAGTAAATATATTAAAGCTACGGAATAAACAGTACAAAAATTAAGCATATGCAGGGGAATGGAAATTCTTACTGTGATCTTTGTACTGCCAAGGCAATTTGCAGAACACTACTTCCTTCTAAAGGGTATCTATGGGGATTACTCTGAGAGAGAACTAAAATAAGAATTTCAGCTTTTTGGGTAGTCATGACTAAAATCCTTTCAGGACTTAAATCTTGCATTACAAGTTCCTTAACAACGATTTTTACAAATGCCTACAGGTTAGGCAGTTTAAAACAATTGATCGGAATGGTCAAACTAGAACTTGATGGCTGACTAGTCTGATTCATGACAAATGAGTTGGTTTCTCAAGAAGGAACATTTCCCAGGTTAATAAAGAGACTATTGCATGTACATGCATTTAGTTCAATAATCTTCTAGAAGATGAAACTGGGTAGAAATTTAAAGGAGGATGACAAACAGTGGTTACTAGATGTCTATGAAGAAAGGTGGGGGGTCAGTTCATTGGTCAGTCTGTAGTTAGAAGATATTAACTAGTTTAAGTACTGCATAAATTAGCTAAAATATTTCAAACAGTATCTCCACGGTGCTAGCATTGCCAAGATTTTATTACTGGAAAAGGAAAAATGGAACATGTTTTTTGGGCCTATAATAGCTTGAAAACTTTCAAGTCTGGGATAAAAAAGCATTGCATAGCTGTTGAAGACCTGATAACTTTATTGTCCAAAATGTTGGTGTTGTGCAGAGTTAATATTACTTACTCTTTCTCCAGGACTAACAAAATGCACATAATATTTATTTTATTGTCGATACCACAAAAATGCATTATCTGCAAATAAAGGTCAGCCATTCCCCCAACAATTTAAGAAAGGAAGGAAAATTTGGATTCAGAAAGAAATTATCTTCTTAACTAGGCAAAGGTTAGATGTGTTATGAAAAAAGCAAGTCTGAAATGGATGAAACATTTCATTTGTACACCACAGAATGCTTGAAAGAATCATTTTGCTGTCATGCAGTGAAATTTTCTGTTGTGTAACTGACATGTCTGTTTTGCTTAACACCTAATACAGTACTGTAGTATAAGTACTATAAATATTTATTGAAATAAATACCACAGGCAAAAAAGTGAGGGAGGGTAGAATGTATCCAACTGTTGTTGAAAAGTACTCAAACTGCAATTGATGCAATATCATATGTATTTATGTTCAGGTAATAAATTACTATATTGTTTAAGTGATTTGAAAACACCTCTAGAGAAAAGTAAAATAAATAAATGCAACAAAAAAGATATATATACACACACACACACACACACACACACACACACACACACACACACACACACACACACACACACACACACATAAACACAGACACAAAACTTGCACAAAACATGCACACATAAGCACACACACACATACGTATAGCCCCACACACACACATGCACATACGCACGTACATACATACACACACACACACACACACACACACACACACACACACACACACACACACACACACACTCACCCAACATACACATATACACATCAATGTATTACTGGAATGTGACACTGAAACCACAATTATATTACTTAAGAATTTTTTATTTATTTATTTATTTTTTTTACTATCCATTGGTCACACTCAATGGCAGTCAAACAACATATTTGTTCCTGCCCAAAGATCCTACTTAGCTTATTTTCCTCTTTCTGGCAAGAGTCAGGCAGCAGGGAGATGGTTATCTTTTAGGTCAAGCAGAGCAGCATACTGTTATACCCTCTTTTTTTTTAAACACCCTCATTCAATTATCACTTGTGACATAGGCAAATTTACATTTATACAAAAGTAATCAAGCTATATTAACAAATTAACATTAACAAACATTATACTTCACATATATTGCTATGTGGTGGTGCAGCGGTTAGCAATGCTGCCTCACACAAGACGTTCTCTGGTTCGATTTGCGGAAGTGGTGCCTTATGTATGGAGTCTGCATATCCTCCCTGTGGTCATGTGGGTTTCCTTTGGGTGCTCCAGTTTCCTCCCACATCCCAAAGACATGCTGTAGGTCAACTGGACACTCTAAATTGGCCCTAGATGTGAGTGTGTGCATGTGTGTGCTTTCTGTGGAAGGTCGGTGACCCTAAAAGGAAAAGCCAAAAAGAAGATCACATAACCTTAGCACAATTATATAAATTATTCAATTCCTGCCCCCCCCCTTTTTTTAAACAAGAAACATTTTTATAAAGCATATTCAGCTAGCAATACTTGGAGTGGAACATGCTGTGAGTATCAGTACTGCACTATGCCTTGATTCTGCAAGGGATGTAAGCCAAGAGGAGAAGCTCCATCCACTTACAGACAGTCACTGCAAGAAGTTTTCCTGGTCTCCACTATGCTCTGTGATTGTGTTACAACCCTTTATTCCTCTCTCCCCCTGTAAGCATGCTTCCACTATGAGAGGACACATTCCAACTTACCAAGGAATCCCTGATTTGCATTTCCTGGCAAAACTGGCCAGAAAACACTTTAAGTTTTCACCTGCCCATGACTGCATCATCTCAAAGAAGCGGTGAAATAACCTTGAAAAGGGCATCACTGCCAGTACAACTCTCCACCACTGATTTCCTGTGGAGGAGATCCAGTCCTCATAGGCTCATATGTTGATAGGTGTTTACTAGGCTAATAACCACAAGGGCCTTTTTAACCCTAGCCATGCATCCCAAATCACTGACAAGTTCTGGTACCCTTGAAAACTGTAAGCAGGAGCTTAGGAGGTGAAACATTTACAAGCAGGGGTCTGGGAGATGAACCATTTACTGTTTGGCTGTGTCCATTAAAGACATAGGTGCCAAGTTGGGGATGAATTTCCAGCTCCCCATCCAATTGTCCAAATTACACTTGAATTGTTTTAGGGAGAAACTCTGCTTCACATGACTGGGGAGCCTGTTCCAGAGATGGGGTAGTCTCTGGGATACATACCTGTCTCTCCAGCAGGTCCTATTTATATCTCATGCAAGGTTTAAGTCTTTAGAATGGGTAATTCTGGTGCTGTTTGCTTTGCTGATATGCAGGAAGTCCATTAGATTGGGGTCTGACAATGCCCTGTATGCCAGTCATAGATTTCCCCTCAACAGCTTGTACAAGACAGAGTACAGGGATAGGGCCTTGAGGCAGTCTGCATAGGACATTTTACTTACCCATGTATTCTTTTAGTGAGGAACCTCTGTGAATGTTCCAGTTGTTGAATATGCCTGGTTAGGTACATTCCAAAGGGGGCATTGTGCTCAATGATATGTCTGATGAATGCCAAACACAGTGGAACAGTGACTTCCTTGGACCTAGATGCTATACCTTTGTTTATACGTTGCGCAACATAGAATAATTACCTCACTACTATAGACACATGATGGTCAAAGGCTAGATTACTGTCTATGTGTATCCCCAAGTCCCTGACTACTGGGTCAACTCTAAGGGGTGTATTGTCAATATAATAGTTACTAGGGGTGGACGACTTCCCAAAGGATACATTTCTTGGCACTTCATTTTAGCCCATTGCTCTGACAGCAGTCGCTTGTCTGTGTCAGCCCTTCGTGGAGAACATTTGTGTAGGTGTGGGATTCAATGACAGCTCCTAATTTGCAATCATTTTTTATTTTATTTTTTTTTTTTATTTATTTAACATTGGTTGACTGGGAAAGTCCGACTAGGACAGAGCCTATTTTCAGTGAAAGCCCAGGGAGAAATGCTCCAGATGCATGTTTTTGGATTGTGGGAGGAAATTGGAGTATCCAGAGGAAACCCACTCGAATACAGGGAGAACATGCAAACTCCACTCAGCAGGCACCCCAGCTGAGTATCGAACCGGAGAGCCTCTTGCTGTGAGGCGACAATGTTAACCACTGCACCACTTCGCTGCCTGGTGCATTGGCAAATGTAATCATCCAGAAGCCGTTGACATTGGCCTTGATTTCAGAGAAGTAAATGCCAAAAAGGAGTGGTCCAAGACTGATCCCTGAGGGAATCCACTTGTGATTGGACTCTTTGTAGAGGTGAACTCTTGGGTCTTGTCTGTGAGCCAGCTGGCTATCCGCTGGGTAACATACAGGTTTGTTCCTAACCTCTTGAATTTGTCAACAATGCCCAAGTGGGGTATTTTGTCAAATGTCTTGGCCAGGTAAAGGTAGGCAGTGTGAACCATTTTGCCCTCATCCATTGCTTTAGTAACCTTCTCAAAGAAGTCCACCAGTTTCAGTAGGCATGACCTGCCCTTGATGAAACCAAACTGGGTTGGGTCTTGTGTCTGGAGATTTACTTTATCAGTATTGATCATTTTCATGACAATTCTTTCCATGGCTTTGCATATAATACTAGTGAGACTTATGGATGTGTAGTTTCCAGGGTCTGTAGATGGCCCACCTTTGTGCAGAGGGATGACTGTTGCTGTTCCCCATTCATGAAGCACAAAGCCTGTTTGGGGCTACAGTTAAAAATAAGTTCCAGAGGGCCTGATAGATCATATTTCATGGTATTTCAAAGGCATCCTGGGATATTGTCTGGGCCCAGTAATGCAGTGTTCTTGGCCTTAGAAAGAGCATTAAGGAAGGTTCTCTAGTGATAGCAGGGAGAGTTGTACTTGATGGTATTTCCTAAAGGAAGGTAAAGGGGGAGGGTGGGGTAAAGTTGGAGATTAAATTGTCAGCCATTAGGTTTGATATATCTTCTGGCTAAGTACAGGTGGCTGCATTAACAATGAGCTCTGCACACAACTGTGTCCTGCCTTTGAGGTTGCAAACATAGCTAAGGAATGCCTTGTGGTTGTCCTTGGTCTGGGAGGCCAAATTTACCTCAAATTTGGATTTGGTAGACTTTATTTGTTCTCTGAGTTGTTTGTTTCATTTGATGAGAGTGCTTTTATCCTGCTGGGTGCTGTACCTCATTATTTTTGCCATGATTTTCTTCCTTCTGTTATACAGCCTATTGATTTTGTGATTCCATCAATATTTTGAGCTAGTTCTATACGTCTTCCTGGTGGGTTCAGCTGCCTCTATGCAGCTATTAACATGCTTGTATGGAGTTTCTGTGAACAATTCTACATAGGCAGCAGTGTTCTCAGGGTTTATGGGGGCTTCAAATTTTGCCAGGCTATCACTTAATAGCAAGAAGTTAGCCTTAGAGTATTTCCTGAATATTCCAGTTTTAGTTGTGGGTGCAGGTTTTATTTTTACTTCAAAGGAGATCATTTTGTGGACTGACCTTACCAGAGAAGACATTTTACAAGGGGTGTACAGCACTCTCCCATATTAGTGAGGACCAGATCCAGTATGGTTGCACCCCTGGTTGGTGTAGTGACAATGTGGTCCAGGGAGTTTATGTTTACAAAATCTGTGCCTGTACATTTGGTGTTGTATAGGATTCCCAGTTTAACAGTAGGCAGTGCAGTGATGCTGCAGTTAGTGTTGTTGCCTCACAGTAAGAAGTTCTCTGATTCAATTCTTCTCTAGGGTGCCTTCTATGTGGAGTCTGCATGTCCTTCATGCATTTGTTTGGAATTCCTCCGGGTGCTCTAGCTTCTTCCCTCATTCCAAAGACATGCATATGGAGTGTTTCTCCCTAGGCCTCCACTGAAAATGGGCTCTGTCCCAGTCAGACTTCCCTGGTAAACAAATGTTAAATAAATAATGAAACTCACCAGTGAATATGGTATTTTGCTGAATGGTGAATATTTCCATTAAGTTTAAATACATGGTATGTGTTTCCTGGGTCAGAGAGGGGGATCTATATCTTGTATGAAAGTGGTATTGGATTATGCCTATGGCAATTTGTTCATGGAATAGCTCAAGTACATTTCCTGTCTGACGAGCCTTGAGGTATATTTATTTTGGATGTAAATTGAGACACCTCCACCTTTAGTCCCTGTCTATGTAGCAGATGGTCTAAATGTGTGGAAGGCATTATAACCTTGTACTGTCAGTGTGCTCTCTCAGACTTTAAACCATGTCTCAGTGACTGCACAGACATCAGAATTCTCTAGAGTAAAGAGACATACACACACACACACACACACACACACACACACACACACACACACACACACACACACACAAAGAGCTGGAGTCTAAGCACCATGCTTATTCAGTAGAGTGTTGTTGTTCCACATCCACAATTACTGTTTTGTTTAATTTATGAATCTCACCCTTCACTCTCACATAAATTTACTTTTTCTAGGATTGCTACTTTCCTATGTTCACTTTGTACTTCTTTCACTTTGCTTTGAGTTAGTGATGCCACATTAGTGAAGTGAAAAGAAATGACAGCTTTAAATGATATTTTTAATCATGACATATGGATTTACTGCCATAAGTAAGCAGTCTTGTTTTATGTGGACTTTCTTTGTACAGTAGTATACCCTCATGGAATTTTGTCTAATAGATAGGTATTATTTTTTTCTAGGGTTAATTCCTAAGGCTAGTTAAATGCTACATTTGTATAACAAAGAGATATCTCTTCTGATAGTGTTAAGCACTAGTTTTTGCCAAGTATATGTTCATCTTCACATAATACAAGCACAGAGAGAACTGGGTGATCCACAATTTCAGTTAGTAGAAGTTGTGCAGAAAATGCGGTCACCGAGACATGGTTTAAAGCCTATTTTGTTAAAAAAATAGCAGGCTTGGCATGCTAGTTTTTCTGCTAATTGCATTGTATATGTTCTGCCTTAACTATAAAATCAGTCAGTCGATGCTGATTTATTGCTTACTGTCAAATCATCTCTAGTCTTGCCAATGACTTGAATTTAGTATTTCCTGATGGGTCAGTGTAGCTTTCTTAAAGTGACCCACATGAGCACTGCACTTCACCTGCTGTCTGGATATCAATGATCGGGAAAGTGCTCCATACACACATTCAACCATCTACTGACCTGTCTTCATTCGTGTCTGCATATTTTCATAGAATGTTCCAGGCAAGCACTTTCTCAGATTAAAAAGTGACATTGGTCAGGTTGTTCAGTTTCACTCCATCTTTTTTGAAATAAATGAGTAATTTACTAAATGATATTTATGAGATTTTTTTTGTTGTTGTTGGGTTTACAGGATAATTACAAACCACAACCTTTTCTACAATGGTTTTATTAGTCACAAGGGCATACTTCACCACCTTGCACTATTACTTATTGCAATTATTATTATTTTATTGTTTTTCAGGCAACAGGAGTACATCATTTTTATTTTCTCAACACGTATTAACAACTCATGAAGCATGCAACAACATACACAGCATTCCAAGAGAAAAAATAAAAAAAATAACTTTGACAATATATGATAATTGTTTGTTTTAGTTATTTATTTATTTATTTATTTTATTTTACATTTGTTAACCGGCTTAGTCTGGCTGAGCTTTTGGCTCATTTTCAGCAGAGACCCAGGGAGAAAAGCTCTTCTGGAGTAGAAAATATTTTATTAAATGTTAGTAACATAGTAGTAGTAACAATCAGCTATAGGATCTTTCAAGCGGAGACCTGGAGAGAAAAAAAGCTCCTCAGGCAATTAACAATTGGCAGACCAGTATGTGAGTTGTTACAAACAAGGTTTTAAACAATTAGCAGAAGAAAATAAAACTAGTTACAATATTATTTAAGTTGCTTAGAGCAAAATGAGTTAATAGTTAGGTAGATGCGTATTTAAAGTGGGTAGGATCTAGTTGTATAGGAGTTTGGAAACAAGAAAGGAAAGTAGGAATGGCTACTAGGAGATGTAGGGGAGGCAGAGTATAGGAGACAGACTGGACAGGTAGGTTGCTCTGAGACTATAAGAATTAAGAGTGGTTGGAGATAGAGGAAGAGAAGAGGTAGAAGAGGCAGGGGAATAGCGTTAGAGATACATTAAGAGTGAGGTGGTGAAACAGGTGAAAGGATGGTGGTTTCAGGGTGGTTGGCTACAGTGGCAAGGCCACTTTGTTTTTAGGTATTTCCTTGTGGCTAATTTGAAACTTTTGCTATGCTGGAGGGATTTTATTTCCAAGGGGAGTTGGTTCCAGGATATAGCTGGGTTATAGTTATAGAGAAGGCAGCCTATTTTGGTTTTGGGTTTGTAGCTGTCTAATAATTCTTGATTTGAGCTGCGTAGCATCCTAGCAGGGGAATATTTAGATATGATAGTGGACAGGCTGGGGCAGAAGGAGGGTAGATAGAGAATAGAGTGGATGATTTGTAGTTGGTATAGTTGGAGCAGCTGAGGGAATTCTAACCAGTCTAGTTGCTGTAGTGCTAAGCAGTGGTGTGACTTTTAGGTTTGGTTAGCTGCAAATCTGGTGATCTTATTATAGGTAGTTTCAAGCTTGTAAATAAGTGTAGAATTTAAGTTTGTGAATATGTGGCAGCTGTACAGGAGTGTTGGGAGTAATAAAGCCTGGGAGAGAGTTATTCGGGCAGTGTTAGTTAAGTATTTCTTGCTACGGAAAAGGTGTCCAAGTTTCTGATGAGTTCGTTTTACCAAGTTAGTAATATGGAGATCAAACTTAAACTGATCATCTATTGTAACACCTAGCAATTTAGTACTAGATTTAGCTGAGATGATAGTATTGTTGCAGGATAAGATTGTAAATGTACTTTTGAGTGTGGTGATGTTTTTAGGGAGGAAGAGTAGGAGCTTAGTTTTTTTTGGATTAAGTATTAGTTTGTTATCACTAAGCCAAGTCTCAATGGTGTGGAAGGATGCCTGGGTAGTTGAGTGGAGGTCAGTTGGGTTGTCAACAATGGTTATAACAGTTGAGTCATTAGCATACTGCAGAAGAGATGACTGGGGACAAGAGGAGTAGAGCAAGTTGGTGAAAATATTAAAGAGTAGTGGTCCAATTATGGACCCTTGGGGGACTCCCATTTGTAGAGTGAGAGGGGAGGATAGTGCAGAGAGCCATTTAACTGATTGCTGGTGGGTTGAGAGATAGCTGGAGAACCAGGAGATAGTAAGGGGAGAGAACTGTAAGTTAGTGAGTTTATATAGGAGGAGTGGGTGAGAGGCAATGTCAAAGGCTTTAGAAAGGTCAAGGAATAGGCATGAGACAAGTTTATTGTTATCACGAGCTAGGGAGACTATGTTGATGAATGATATGAATGCAGTAGTTGTACTATTCTTGGGACAGAAACCATGTTGTGTGGGTGTGAGAAAGGTTTACCTGGTGAAGGTAACACATTACCTGCTTGTGAATGCATTTCTCTAGGATTTTTGAGAGTGGAGAGAGTATGGCAATTGGTCTGAAGTTGGATATGTCTGAGGAGTTGCCCCCTTTTTGAATGGGTAGAGTAAAGAAATTCTTCCATACAGTGGGGACATAGGATTGAGAAATGGATCGGTTGATTAAGATGGATACAGGATAGGCAAGAGGTTCAGAGGTAATCTGCAGGAAGTAAGAGGGTAGCTTGTCAACAGATGGGGAGCAAGGTTTAAGTTTAGAGAGTATTGACCTTACATAGTTAGTTGATACTGCTTTTAGAGAAAAGGAGTTAGGAGGGTTTGGAAGAGGTATAGAGTTTGTGGGGGTGCTAGTGTTGTTTCTGGGGGGGTAGAGAATTTAATATGGAGGTTATTGAGTTTATAAAATGATTGTTAAATTTGCTGGCTATGTCTGCAGGTGTTGCATTGAGACATGGGTTAGGAAAGGAAGGGTTTCCTGGATGAAGAGTCTGTTTAATAGAGCTCCAGAATTTCTTTGGGGCTGATTTAAGAGTAGAGGGAGGAATGGCATAGAAGTTTATTTTGTCATAATGGATGATTTTTTTTATTTTATTTCTGAGTTCTTTTTATTTCTGAAGAAGAGAAGGGGTCCTAGTTTTAGTCCACATTTTCCAAATCCTATCCCGGTCTTCATGACGGTTCTGGTAGATTTAGTGAGCCAGGGAGCAGTATTAGATTTTATGCTAATTGTGCGAAGAGGAGCAAGGGAGTTAAGAATGTTTAGGAATGTAGTGTTGAAGGAGTGGACAGCTTCATCTAAAGGAAGAGTGGTGAGGTAAAACCAGTTAATTTTGGAGAGTTAGGACAGAAATGAGAAAGTGAGGGGTGGTAATAAATTTGTTAGGTTTGGTAAAATGGGGAGTATGTCTGGTAACTGTTATAGAGCAGTGGTCGCTGAGGGCATTTGGAAGAGTTTGGGAGTTATGATAGTTTTGAGGGTGGGAGACCAGTATCCAGTCAAGAAAGAGTTAGGTAGGTGAGATTTATTAATGTAGGTTGGGGTTGTGATTAGCTTCTCAAACCCATGTAGGTTTATACAGGAAGTAGTGTTGGGAGCTTGTATTGTAAGCTAATCAATATTTACATCTCCCAGTATAATTATTTAATTGTGGATGGTATGTGAGAGGTGAGATAGGATGTTCTCAAGTATGTTAATATTATCACCAGGGGGAATATAGATTGCTGCGACATTTATGGTGTTGAAACTGTGAAGTTTGAAGTTGGTCAGTAGGAGTTCAGCTGGTGAGAAGGAGGGTAAGTCTAGTGCGGGACTGATTTGGGAGAGACAATTGGAGTAGAGTATGGCGACTCCTCCTCCTTTTCTTTTAGGTTGATCTAATCTAAGGATATTATAGCCAGGAAGGATGATTTCACTGTCCAGATGGTGTGGTTTTAACCATGTTTCAGTTAGGGTAACTATGTCAGGAGTATAGTAAACTATCCAAGCATGGAGTTCTTGAACTTTATTTACAAGGCTCCTGACATAGAGCAGAATTGTACTTGTTTTTGTGGGTTGTAGGGGTTGGCAGGTTTAGATACAGGGGGGGGGGTTATTGTTCAGGGTAGTGTCAGTAGGGCCTGGGTTAGGATGAATGTCACCAGATAGAAGTAGAGGTTTGTAATAGGGTTTTAATTTGAGTAAGTAGACTTTGTTTTTTGCTTTAAAGGAGAGGGGGAAGATATGTTTATTTTAGGAATGGGAGTGGTGGGGGGAAGGATGAAGGGACAAATTAGTAGATAGAGTTGTGGTGTAGTACTTGAGTTAAGAGTGGTGTTTGAGGGATGGAAATAGGGAATAGGTAATTGTGAGTGATAGGAGGTGAGGTGATAGAGTATCAGGAGTAGAGAAGGTAAGAGTATAGTTTGAGTTGTAAGAGACATGGCACTTTATGGGCTGTAGAACACAGGATGAGAGGAAGGGGTGGGAGTAAGGTATAGTAGTCGCTGATAGTGGATAGTAAGTAAGTGTGGGGAGGAGCAAAGAAGGGAGGTAGTATGAAAACAGGAAGTAGAGGAGTGGGTGATTTGGGAGGAAGTGAGGGGGTGTGGTTGTATGGATAGGTATAAAGGTAATTATATGAGGGGTGGGTGAAGAGCGAAGTGAGTGGAGCAAACAGAGCGGGGCTACACCTTCCAGAGAGAACTTAGCTAAAAAAACTATCAGCTAGTCCAGGGACACTTACTAGAGACGCTACACCTGGAGGACTTTCAGCTGCAATTAGAGCAAATATTATAAGTTACAATTTCAGTTTTGACTTTCTGAATTAATGTTCAAAACCAGAGACCTTCTAAATTGCTGGAGTGCAACATTTGCTGACTCTGCCTATAATTGGGCATGTTGCAATGTTTAAATTGTGTCTGAAAGAATTAAACTCATCTCAGGTCCAACTTTAAATATTCTAGATTATTTCTACAGCTCCAGACACTCTGTAGGTGTACTAAGGGTAAATACTGCAGAGAAATAACCAGGCATAATATCTAGCATGTGATGAGGAAACATAAGCCAGTTGATAATCAAAATTGTAGCCTAGTGGATACATATTGCTGTTTGAAACTTGGCAGCCTACTACTGCTAATTAGGCCAGGTAAAAGTAGGGTATCAAACAAGATTAATACATTTATTTAGAGCACCAAGAGATCTTACTGAGGGTTATACATATGCCTGGTCTCATTATTCCTTGACATGTGGTGGTGCCATTTCAACAGAAGATTGCTTAACTCTAATAGAAGCAGAAGCCCTGGTAAGTTCTAAGTCCTTTATTTTGTTCATCAGGGGAATAACTCTGGAGACTGTAGGGGTGGCCTTAATTTCTACTTCCTAGTGTATGCTTTCTTGTCTGCAAGCATTTAGCAACTTAATAGCCGATGTGATTCCTTGGGCTAACTCAAGGCCTGGACCCAGACAATTAGTAAAAGGAATGAAGATAGTTGTGGGGATTCTGGGAAGATATTGTCATGTATCCTTTAAAGCATGGTCCTGAGGCCTGCTAGGGAGGGGCATTCCCAGAAGATATGTAGCTACACCACTAGTGTATTGCTCATGTATTTCCAACAGTAGGGAGTACATCTTGGTAACATTCTGTGCAGTCTAGATGGAGTGTTAAAGTACTTGGAGACATTGCCACACCAAAACAATCAGAATTTACACAGTGTGCTGGCATATTTTGGGGCCTGTAATATCTTCGGCCAGTGGCACAGAGGCAAGGTTATCCTTATGTCTCTTTTCCATACCATGCTGACTCTGTGTGTCTATGTTGCACTTGGAGTAACATATCTGTGTAAACAACTGAACGTCCCTTTCTTGTGTGCTACTCCTCTCCTTCTCTCTAGTATTCACTGTATTAGATGCATTTGGGCTTGCCACTTTCAGCCTTACAACTTACTAAGTTAAGCTGCTGTACAGACCTTCTCATTCATTCACCTTTCCAAAAGATCTATTGAAAGCTATCTGGAAAATGCATCTTTTATTGTCTAGTAGCTGTTCCCAAAATATAGGTGCTCCAGGTTGAGTACGTCTCTTCATATTTGACCTTAAAACAGTCCCAAATAGGGGGTATCTTCAATTTGAGCAAGGTCTACCTACCATTTCATCACATTGCAGTGTCTTAGCTCCTAATTCACTTGTTCAGTTATCTTGTCAGCAATGGTTAGTTTGGCCCTATTTGATCATCTTCTCACTTCCAGTACCCTGTGGAACAGCCTACCAAACACTGCAGCAAGGAAACTCTGTCCCAGGCTACCCTCAGCCTGGGAGTATCCCATATGAAGGTTTGGAGCAAGCTCATATATTTTTTAAATTGAGCAGGAGGGAGCAAGGAGAGGCCCTGAGAGTAATAAACTACTAGTGGTAAGTGGTAAACCCATCAACAGCCAATATATTTTGCAGGAGGCAGACATCTTTTGAATTCCTAACCATGTTGTCTGCCCTAGAGGTGACATCCTCAGAACTTAACCTAGTCATCTTCAGCTGGGAGGCAGCAATCCAGAACTCAAGATATCGAAGCATATTATCTTTTTCCATAAAGGGGTAGTCCAGGTTCAGCCTCTCATTGAAGCCTTTGATTTTTTTTTCATACTAATTTTTTAACCCAGCCAAATGTCAAAGTCAGGGAACTAATTAAAGACCAACTTCAAACCTCTCTCTGGGTTGGATAAGAAAATTAAGTGGTCATTAGCAAAGAGGGTTAATCTTTTGTGAATGTGAGCCAATCTATATTCCTCAAAATGGGATGATCTCAATCTAATAGCTAGAAAAAGGAGTGAGAGTCTTGGGTCTAGTTTTATCCATGCCTACATATGTGTATACAAGCCCCTGAATAAAGAAAGAAATAAACCCATCTGAGAAACCAAACCTGATTGAGCATTGAATAGAAATAGACAAGACATACTGCTGAAAGCTTTCACAGTGTCACAGTTCACCAGAGCCAGACTTTTCTTGCACAACCCCATGTCAAGTATCAGCCTAACTGAAACCAGATTGCCGAATGTAGTTCTACTATTAATAAAACCTGTTTATTCAAGACAGATTGGCAGCAGAAGAAAGCTGACAATTTTCTGGGTTAAAATAGAGGTAAAGATTTTGTAATCATTATTTCGGATTGAGATGGGCTGGTAAGATGGGACCAGTAATGGATCCTTCTCCTGTTTTAGGATTACCACAATCATGACTTGCTTCCAAGTATGATGCACTGCCAGAACACATTTAAACAACTTGTCAAGCCAGGGGGCAATAACCTGACTTCTTATTCTGTATATCTCCAGGAGGACACTTTCAGGGCCTGGAAACTTGCTGTTGACCAGCATCACCAAGGTTGCCTTTACCTCTTCTAGCTGCAAAAGTCCTTAGACCTTTTGGAGGTCAGTTGAGGCAAGTTTAACTGTGCCAAGCAGGCATCTAGGTCTGGGGGCTCCCCATGTTCTCTCTCTCCCAAGTAAAGGGTACTATAATAGGAGACAAATTCCTCCAATACTTCTATAGGAATTCTTATTTAGTTTTTAGTTCCCAGACTACAAACCTGATGACCATTCTATCAACTGTCTCCTGCAGTGCCTCAGAGATAAAAAAAACTCAGGTTTCTTGGAGAATTTTTGAAGTCAGTAACAAAAGGCTCTTTCTATCTGGTCAATTTTGTGATCCAGGTGCTCATATATTTGTTCCCCCAGTGCTTTTTCTTTTGTCCTCTTGATAACAAGTCCTCACTGGTTGAATAGCAGAGCAAATTGTGATTAACTAACCTGGACTCTATCTTGTCTTATTTCTATTCCCAAAATCCAAGCACAAGGCTTTGAGCTTTTTCTTATAAATTCTTATTTTACTAAAGAAAAAATAACAGGCAGCATACTTAAAAACCAGTAAAAAAAATACTTAAAAACCAGTAAAAAAAAACTTAAAAACCAGTAAAAAAAATACTTAAAAACCAGTAAAAAAAATACTTAAAAACCAGTAAAAAAAAAAAAACGCTGCTCAGGAAGTAACCACCAGATTTTATTACAGAAAATAAAAATGTTTAAGCGCTTTCGTTCAAATAAATGTTGAACTTCATCATCTCATTTTCTAATTTCTCCAAATCCTTTGGGATTCTAATACCATGATGAGAATGGACCTTATTCCTAAGTCAAAGTATGATTGAAGTTCATTAAATTACTATTGTTTCAATTTTTGATGTCAGCCAAAAGTGCTCTTCACAGCGCCTGCAATGTGCCCAGTAATGACTCCTTCTGCAATTTGTACAGGGTTACATGGATTGGTAACATATCTAAATATTATTGTATTGTCAGTGTGTATATTCCATGATGTCCTTTAATACCATAACATCCCTTTCCCATTCTAAACTGCATTAGCTCTGATTCAAACTCTTCCCATATGCAAAAAATAAATTAATGGTTATGCATGTGTCATATTTTGTGAGCCCAAGTCGAATGATAAAAGCAGTAGGAAGTGTTCTGAAAGTAATACTGAAGCATATTCCAGATTGGAAATCAAGTGAAGGTGTTTCCTATTTACAAGCACTTTACTGATTCCAGGGAAGGATGCAAATCTAGCCTAGCAATATGTGAACAGGTACTACAGCAGCAGCAGAGTTCTATGACTTCATCTAAGCCCATGCTGTCCAGGTACTTCCTGACATATCATCCTAATACTGACGCCTGAAAAGATCTGGCATTGATGTTAGCCCCACTCCATTTAAAAAGAGTTTTTCAATCTCCTGCCCATAGAACAATGCCTTCCTGATACACTACCCAGTCCTGAAGGATGTTGCCATTGTCCAGCCAGGTATATAAGTTCACTACTATCATCAGATATCCATCTAAAAATTTTTAACACCTACAATAGTGGCCCTCTTTGTCTGTCAACAGTTCAAGCATTTGACAATTAACACATTACCTGACCAGTATAGCTGACCCTCTATGTCTACCCCCCCCCCAAGGTAACTTGCTTGGGCAATAATTGATTATCCCCTCCTAAGTTTCTGGGATTCACCTGGAGTCAAGTGGATCTCCTGATACAAAACCAAGCTAGGGGCTAGTGTTTTATTAAGGATAAAATCTTAGCATGCTTGACAGGATTAACCTTTCCATTAATATTTCGTGACAACAATGTGTGCACCATAGGATAAACTGAAAAAAAAGCAAGAAACTAGTCATATTTGGGTAGCCTAGGCAAGCTAAGAAAACTGTCCACACAGATCTTTTCTATTGAT
This sequence comes from Protopterus annectens, assembly GCF_019279795.1. Taxonomy (NCBI): domain Eukaryota; kingdom Metazoa; phylum Chordata; order Ceratodontiformes; family Protopteridae; genus Protopterus; species Protopterus annectens. The sequence goes on from NC_056726.1 coordinate 105,530,821, forward strand.
ATCTGTACTTCCTAGAACAAAGAGCCACCAGATTTACTGCAATTATTTTCACATATTGTGATGACCTGAAATGCTAAATAGAAGGTACAAGAAGAATTGCCCCAGAGACATTCTGTGCCTGATATAGTTGGCATAATAACTGAGCAGGAAGTGAAGGCTCATCAAATTCCATTGATGCAGCAGTTATACTGCAGAAAGAATATCAGCTGACATGAAATGAACAATTTATTCTTAAAGTCTTCATTTTATTTTGCTGTTTATTTAGTCTCAGACATTAAAACAGAGTGACTGACTGTACCTTGAAAGCCTACTGTGAGCCAACCTGAGAACTTTTGGTACAGGGATTGGATCATTTAATTTCTTAATGATTTTGTGCCCAGGCATCCCTTTAATTGTGTTTTCCATTTGTTTCTAGTCTTAATTGCCATGTCAAATTTGAGAGGCTAAATATTGTGCTTGATATGTTGGAGATCATATAAGAGGTTTCTTTGCTGATAAGTTACACTGGAGTATGATTACCTGATTTTGTACCATCATGTAGGAATTCCTGAATATTGTGCTGTGCCACATATACTGTATACAAAAGAAAGTGTTGTACCAGTTGTGGACTCTAGTACTTATAAATAGAAATATTAGCTGTAGTACAATATCATATGCAATGTTTAATGAACACTTATTAGAAAACTAATTGGAGGTGTTCTGCTTAAGAATATAATCATATACTATAAAACATCTTTAATACACCAGAAAAGCACTGGCTGAAATCAATTGCATACCCTCTACCCAAAATCAACAGACTGCCCCCCTGCCAAACATTGTGTTACTCAGTTTTTCTCATTAGATTACTCTGTCTCCTTTTAAAGCTGCAAATGGAAATAATATGTTGCTACCTCAGTATGTTTGTTTTGGTAAAATGTTCTCATTATTTCTTATTAGCATGAGCATTGTTGTTGTTTTGTTTACTAACTGGAAGTAAATTATGTAGGTTAGATACAAATGTATTTTTTTATCCTTACTTGTTTTGCCTTCTTTGTTGTTAGTGCAGTTGTTGTAGTCCACAATGGTGATTGGAAATCATAGCCAGCCTTAAGCATAGGCCAACTAGGCGCCCGCCTAGGGTGCCAGTCTAGCAGGGGTGCTTTTCCAGTATTTATTTGGTATAGGTACACCAGGATGGGGGCACCAGGTAGTGTGGTGGGGGGCACCATGGAGCCCTTTTGCCTAGGGCACCAGTTGACCTAGGGCCGCTCCTGTTGGAAATAATCCTTTTACTTCCTTCTGGAAGCATGATATCTTTTATGTACTTTACTTTCTACGTCATATAATGTCCACGGAGGGAAGGCTCCTAGATTCCACTTTCTCTCTTATGTTTCATGGTATGAAAGGAGTAATGTCATATGTTCCAGTCACATATCAATTGTGCATTCTTGTAATGAATTAGATGTGGAATTTCTGTCACCCCAACATGTTGAACTGTGAATATGAGGAAAGCCTTTCACTGTCCATCCTGAAATGGAGACCAGATTAGGGCTTCAGTCTGTCACACCCCAACCTACCCTGCCCCAACCCTCCAATGCCTGTGGTTGCTTGTTCTTAAGTTTGGGTCTTCAGCATCACAGGTAAATGCCCTTCATTTGCAAAGGACTGGAATGTGCCCCCGCTTTACTTCCAAAATTAGTTAAAACAATAACTTAGCACTCTGTCACTGTTTTAATTCCAGCTTTATGTACATGGATCATTTATCAAGTTTTCTGTGAAACTGCTAAGTAAAGAAATAGCTGACATAATTTAGAGAATCTCTTCTATACCTTGTTTCTTTTCCTAGGTCTGTACCATTCATTACCCATTCAAATATCGAAAGGACATGTCAGAAGTACTGCAAATAAAATGAATTTCCCAAGAAAGCCAAACCATACATGAAACAAAAACTATATGCCTCAGTGGTAAAATCGATCGTCTTGCTTTTAATGTAGTATGAAGTCTTAGTATTTTTAAAGATTACTGCTGCTGCTACCATCAGAAATGAAACTCAAGGACCTCTTAAAATGAAAAATGGAGTTTTGTTCTTAACTGTCACTGAAGTGAACATGAAGTCTAAAGCTTGTAAAGTAGTCTGTCCTGACTGTTACTGTTTTCAATCTGTCTTATTGAGATATTTTTGTTAATTTTAATTTTTTACAAAATCAGACCTAATCATGTCTCTAATTTCTTCTTGTCTCTCCTTTGAACTGTCAGTTCTACTTTTAATCTGTTAACATCCAGTCCTATAATGTGAAATGCTTCCAAGACATATACAATTATAAGCAAGGGATTTTTCAATTATTTGAGCTTCAAAACCCTGAAATGGCCTTTTTTGACTGTTATATAAGGCTGCCTCAGACTTCTGCAGCCTTTAAAAAGGAAGCCCATCAATCAATGCAGTTTATCTAGAATTGTTACATTCATTAAATGACGCTTAAATAATTGCTTAGATTCTTGACTCGTCCATGCATTAGATATTGTCTTAAAAACTTTTATGTTGGTGCACACATGTATACACAAACATAAATTAAATAAATTAAATTTCAATTAAAAGTGTACTTGAACTTAGAAAATTGCACATTGTTTACATAACTAATTTTATTTTATTTTATTCTACCAGTTGGTTTTAAATACCATGTTAAATCAGTTTTAATTTAAGTGTATATTTTGTTTTCCATCATCATACATTTTTTCTTATTATTTTTTTCTTTTTCTTGTTCTCTTTTTTCCACTTTATTCAAAATGATGTGTAATAACTATACTAACTAATTATACAATAATATTTATATAGATAGTTTTTAGGGTTCTTTACACAGACCTGAAGAAGTCTAGAAGGATGAAAGCAATCTTTGTTAACGATAGGTTATGAAAATAGAATATGATTTTTACAATTGATTTTTTAAGTGCAAATTGTATATGTATATATTTATATATATTTTTTGATTGCCAAATGGATTAAGGTTGATATATTTCCAGCCATGTAGTATATTGTCTTGGATAAAATCACAGACTTAATAATCTACTTAATAATCGGGTTAAATAAGAGGTACCACATCATTATAAATTTTATTTAAAGTACATAAGGGTAATACTATTATGACAACTACTACGTAGGGCAGGACCAGCTTGAATGTCACACTAATGGGGGAAGGGATGTGAATTTAACATCTGTGCCAATAACACTTTGTTTTACAGCACAATAAACCACTCCCTTGCCTGATAAAAAAAGTACATATATATATATATATATATATATATATATATATATATATATATATATATATATATATATATATATTTAGGTCTACTTGAAAACACCAACATGCCAAAACATCAGTGACGACAACACCGAGACCGGAAGATCGACAACTGAGATGACCGACAGTTTAAAAGCCCGACGCTGAGAACACCGACATGTTAAGGTAAGTGTGCGACAGTGACAGACTTTAGGGTTAGGGGTGGGTTAAGTGAGTTAGGGTTAGGGCGTGGGTTTGGTGAGTGTCCGATAGTGACGCACCTTAGGGTTAGGGTTTGGGTTAAGGTTAGTGCATAGATAGCTGTGTATGTAAGGTTTAGTGTAGGTTTGTAAGGTTTTTGGTGTGCTTGTGTTGTGTGTGTGTTTTTCAGAAAAGGTATTTGTTTTGTTTTGTTGATTGTGGGGATTGTGGTTTGTCGGGCATGTGAAGTTTCGTGCTTTTAAACTGTTGGTCATCTCAGTTGTCGATCTTCCGGTCTCTGTGTTCTTGTCATCGGTGTTTTGGCATGTCGGTATTTTCAAGTAGACCTATATATATATATATATATATATATATATATATATATATATATATATATATGTTGTTGTATCTTTCAGCTTTTCACGGTTAGGGGTCGCCACAGTGGAACTCCGGTCCGCTAATGATTGGCAGTAGATTTTTACGTACTGAGTTGCCAGCCCTAACATACAACCTTCAACGAAGGTACGCCCATTCACGCATGTCTCCACACAGAAGAAGATTTAGCTGAGAATCGAACAGGACAACGTCTTACTGTGAGGCGACAATCTATACATATATATATATATATATATATATATATATATATATATATATATATATATATATTTAGAAAGCTTGTGAGGAAACTATTACTCTGTTATTTTTGTTTTACTTGGATCGTTTGTCTGTGTACTTCATAAAGGATTTTCAACTGGAAACAGACTGCCTGCCTTGCTTGGATTACTTTTGAATACTTAGTAATTCTGTACAATATTTCAAATTATATATTTTTTATTATTTTTTTGACTTAAGGTGAGTTTAAGTTCGCTACTTTTACTGCTATTGTCTGATCTGATTAATATACAGTGATTAACTAGAGATATATGGACTGAAAATCTTCCACACAGAGAAGTGTCTTACACTGTTTTGAAAGATTATTGCTAAGTATGGGAAAAGTGTATGCATCTGCAACTTTGATTTTAAGAATTTTGAATTTTTAGTCATATATGTTACGGTCTATTCTGACTAATTGTGAAAGTGTGAAGAATGTTTTGTCTGCAGTTTCTTTTTAAGGAAAAATCTGCTTTAAATAATTTAATTTTTTCTGTTGTTCAAGTCACTTCTCATTGCAGACAGTGTGTGTATGACTCTGCTGTTACTTTTTCGGGGGCTATGGCCACTGGTACTGTTTTGAGGGGGGAGGGTTGCATGGCTGCTTTTTTCAGAACCTCCCAGATGATGTTAAAATGAGATTTTAAATTCTCTTTTTGACAGAGATTTAGTTTTTGCCCCCTCTTTTGCAGAGGTAACCAAAAAGTGGGATGAAATGAGTAGCTGATAGAGGAAATCTCTAAAGTTTTTCACCTCTCCTTTTCTAAATTTTTACAAGGGATTCTCTAACTCATCATCCAGTTTTGGTAAGAAACAAAGTAACCAGTCTCAGCAAAATACAGGTAAACACACATTTAAGAATAAATGGCAAAGGGGTTTCAAGAAGAATTCTGGAAAGTCCCAAAACCAAGGACAGCCCAATATATTAGAATGACTAACAGACTTTGATCACTCAAACAGTTTTTGGTGTGCTTTTTATGCCAGGGTTTTGTTCTTCCTTGCATTGTCCTTTCAGGGCTCAGCCTCTGTCTGTGGGCAAGAAAGCTCTGAAATGCTTGGCACCCAAACTTGTCTTTTAGTCAGCACAGCTCAAGATGCATGACAGTGTGGGCATGTGAAGCTTTAGAAGCTGGCCAGCTGTTATATCCATGGCAATTCTCCCTTTTTTGAAAAGGTCATCAGAGTAATGGATGAAGGCAAAATGGTGCACACTGCATACTTTGACCTGGCCACAGCTTTTGACACAATTCCCCATATGCATAGTAAAAAAAGCTAAATAAACCCCTATGCCACCTATTGGATTGCCACCTGGATAAGACATAGGAAATCAAAATAGGGGAAGTTACCTCCATAAAATGATCAGTCACAAGTGGGTCCCACAGGTTTTTGTGCTGTGACCTCTCTTCTTTGGCATTTATTTTTCTAAAGTAAAAAAAAAAAAAATACCAAATGGCTCTAGCTGACTAAGTATGCAGATGACTGCAAGCTTGAAGCAGCCATTGAATCCCAAAATGACTTAACCATCCTGCATGAAGGTTTGTGCCAAATAAATAACTGGTGCCAAAATCATGGACTAAAACTAAATGCCAAAAATGCATTATTGTATTCTTTGGGAAGTCAGCTATAGAGGGCACTACCACATTGACAATATGTCTCTAAGATTTGACCCAATTGTTTGGGATTTTGGAACTTATGTTGACAGTGACCTAACATTTGATCAACATGTGTCTATCGTTGTAAGAAAGTCCTTCTCTATTGCATAGCTTATAAACAAAGGGATTGTGTTTAGATCTAGGGATGTCTCTGTCTTCCTTTACTCACCACTCATGGCCATCCAGTCATTGAGTATAATAATCCCTTTGGTTTGCCCAAACACATGCAACAACTGGAATGCCCAAACAGATACCTTACTAAAAGAATACAAGGCCTAAACAACATGTCCTACATGAACTGACTCAAAGTCCTATAATTGTAGGCCTAAACAACATGTTCTACATGGACCAACTCAAAGTCCTTCATTATATTCAGTATCCTATAGACTACTAAAAGAGGGCCTGTAACTGGCATATAAGGCATCCTTCTGACCCAAAACTGATGGATTTACTGCACATCAGCAAGTCAGATGACATCAAAAATACTCGGTCTAGGGATCTAAATCTCTTCTACAACATCAACAGAATGGTTTGGTAGGATATATATATCTGTTTTAGAGGATACTACTGCTCTGGATCAGAATCCCCATCCACAAAAAAGCAAAGTTCATCCTTATCCATATTCAAGTGCAACTTGGATCTATAGATGAGACAAGGAAAATTTACCCCAGGACTGACCCTGTAGTAAGAGTAGACATAGACAGCTCCTAAAGGCTTTATTCCATGCATGGGTCCCTTCAAATTATCTATAGTATGATGCCAGTTATTCTCTCTTGGGGTAATGCACAATTATCAACCAAGGGATAGGTAAGGTCAATTTAAAAAAATTGGGATAGGTTAATTGGAGAACAAAAAAGGGAAATTGGCTAATCTTAAAATGGTCTGCAAAGGCAGCTAGCCTATTACTTTCCTATGAACCTATGCCATATAACCAGTGAAACTGAAATTCTGTATAATCACTACATTTGAGAATTGTGCTATATATATATATATATATATATATATATATATATATATATATATATATATATATGTATATATACAGTAACACCAAGTTCTCAACAATTTCTATAGCTTCTCTCTAAGCTCTCAACAACTCATACAGCTACCCTCACACAGCCCAGCCTTGTAAATATTGTAAATAGCATTCTACTGTTGATGTCTGTATGTAAAGCGTATTTACATTTTCTTAAAAGGTTTGTATGTAAACTGTTTCCACACCTAACCCATATCTGTTTTCCTCAAATGAAACTGTATGATCCCTACCTTCAAGCTTAATGAATTTGTTAACTATGCATGATATTGAATGCATTTATGCGTAACTATTCTACATAATATCTTTAATATTAACTATCAGTTGTATCTAAATTGTATAATGCATCTTGGAGCTTTTCTCCCCGGACCTCCACTGAAAATGGGTCAATTCAGGCCAGTGGACTTCCCTGGTAATCAAATTGCAAATAAATAAATAAATAAATAATATATAAAAAGAAGCGCCTGTTACAAAGCAAATTTACTCATCAGATAAGTTATTATGAAACCCACAGCACTGGGAGGAGGGTTTTATAAAATCTTTATGTCAGCCCAGGCACCAGACTCCTTCACTAAAGCTCTGGGTATGCCAGGAATTCAATTTCATCTACGACTCTCCCTGCAGCAAAATACAGCCCTGCAAATGCTATAAATGAATATGGACATTCTGGGAGAATGTGAAATGCTTTTGCAGTGCTAAAGTGACACAGTAGTGGAAGGGTACTACAGTAACACCAGGATCTTCTTTTAGGGCACCCTCTATATAAATGAGATGCCTATGCATTTCTGTCTACTGGTCTTGCATGAGCTGATTTACTCAGTTGCTGAAACATAGACATGTAACTAATGATACCATCGTATGATATGTCTCCTGTCTGTTTATTAAACTGATGATGGTTTAACTAATTTGTATTGCTTTAAATTGTCACGCTCATTTCCAAAACAGGACATTGAAGATCTGATTTCTTAACTAGGTTCTGGGCACCAGAACGTTATACTAACAAAGAAACATAACGTGATGCTCTGGCTTAAATGAATAAAGTCTAGACAGCAGATCAGATTTCTAGCACAGAGACCACCACCAGGTGAGTAGGAAGGCCTACAGTACCTAAAGAAATAGGTCTTGCCGATTTAAATGCTGTCAAAAATATAAAGTGCTACATTACTACTCTCAACCCTAGTTTGCAGTCTGCTGTTTTAGTAAACATGTCACTTATTCATGACAATGTCAGGGTTTCCGTTATTCACAGCAGTCTCAGAACACCTACAAATCTTAGATTTGGACATGAAAATTCTGTAAACGCCATGCAATCTAAGCAGCAGTAAAAATGGCATGAATGTAACTGAGAAGTGGGGAGTGATAACCTTCAAAACAGGGATGCAATCACTGCATAAAATATTAAAACAAACAATGAATCAAGTTAACAATTAGGCTTATGCATTCATTAAATACTAGTCTCTAGCCAAAGAAACTGTACATTCAAATGTTTTGTGCTTAAAAAGTAAATGCATGTAGTGTTGTCAAGAATTACTGAATACAGCAGACCTGTAGCTGTTATTGTGCACTGCTTGGTAGATTTAATCTGAAGAAATATAAAAACTGATCCTGCAGACAGGCAAAAGATGAAGTGGGGATTTTGGAACTGGATGCTCCAGTGGAGTATTTAGGCCAAATTTCAGGATCCATAAACAGCAATCATCGATGTTGAGGTATTGGAAAGAGGTGTCTGATGAATATAAAAATCTCCATTCTTTAGAAAGGATGGTTGAACCAATGTGATAAAATTGAAGCTGGCTGAATGAGCTGGCAATTTTTCAAAGGTTGGCAGTCTAGCAGTTAGGGCAGAAGATTAAGGCTCTGAGATCTTAATGCACCACTTCCTGAGTTCACGGCACATTGTTTGAGTCCTTCCAACTCCATTTGCCTATGTGTCAGTCAAATAAGTTACTTAATCAGACAATGCTCCCAGGGTACCCATGAAAAGGGACACCTGTGATTAATAGGCTTACCAGTCAACAACTATATAAAATAAAAATATTCAAAAAGTGCAAAATAATAATGTTACTTGCTCCAAACAGCACCCATCCTTGCAGTGTCATCAAACATCTCACCATGTATTATGCATGCCATCTAAAATTTGGCAACATGGTCAACACAGTTGCTTCTTAAAGGGTTTAATTCATTTATTTTATGTAGTCTTAAATTGTCATACTGCACTGACTTTAAGAGATATGCAACAATTAGAATACCTTTAGTTAGAAATGAGATATTTCACACTTCTGCCAACTATTTTATAGGATGGCATGAATTGCTGGAAGCAGTACTGGAAACAGTTCAGTGGTATGCAGGTCATATTACTATATTGATGTGACTTACCACTAAACTGGCACATGGACTAAAAGGAATATTATCTTCTGTAGTGAGACCAAAATGCTTATAACTCAGTAACTTATCTTTGGTAGCGATGCAGAAGATAAGTGGTCATGTTGTCCATCAGCCATACTGGACTACATCTGCAGGTAGTAAGGAGGTAAAACTCCAGATTTTTTTTTTTTTGCTTCCCCGCAGGAATGAGCTTGATGGCTCCTTTTCCTGCATCCATTAGGCCCATTCATCAGAAGTTGTGGGAGCCATGAATTCTACTGTAGGTAAAAGCCTATGGCTGCCTGGGATTCCTACATCATCTGCTTGCAGCAAGAGGTGGCCTAGGAAATGGGTCAGCTTTGTTGGTCATTTGAGGTGGTCTACTCCATCCTCCAGCACAACACTTCCCTCCCTATAGCAGATCTTCAGAGGAGAAGAAGTGTGCTCTCACATACTGAATTCCCCTCGGCTTACAATGTGATGTCATATGACAGCGCCAGCTCACTACACTCAAGCTTCACAGGGTAAACAGTTAGTGCTGCTACTGCTAATTGTCCCCTGTGTAGTCAGCCACAGCTGCCTCCCTCCCCTTGGGATGGATGAGCTGGCAATATTCATTCACTCCCATCCACCCCCCGCCAGTTCCTATAGACATCTGATCCACAAGGTAAGACTTCTGTCTCAGTGTAGCCCTTTAAAAACTGAGGTGCCAAGCACTTATCAGTGCATAGTCAGATCTACAGTAAAGAAATGTGTTGCTGTGCATGTTCAAGCAACACAAAACACCCACATATTGTCTGCATTTGTTTCTTTAATATTTGCACAAAGTATTTTTCTTAGACACATTCTCATGTAAAAGATGAATAGTTGTGTCTGTTAATGCTGTTTGATCAATAAAATTAATTCCTTATGAGCTGTTTACAATTATGATACCTGCTATGGTCACACACAGCATTCACGTATCACGTCTCATATTCAAATGCCCATGATGGAATTTAACATGACTGAACTTAAAAGCAAAAAAAAAAAAAAGCAGTTAATACAAACAAGATCCCCTAATGTTTCTGTTCCTTGGTTACTTTTTCATAGTTTATTGTTTATAAGTATCTAATATCTGAAACACTTTCTAGTCAAGTGGTCAAGTGAAAATTGGATACAGCCTTAACCCAGTATGAGTACTTATTTAGCCAAACCAAACAAAAAAATTCTGGATGCCTGCATAATGAAGTCAGAAGTTACAGGAATAATGTCATTGTCATCTGGCCTTCTCAATGTTGTTGCTTGATGCAGTGCAACCATACAGCTTAAAGACACGCCCAGCACTTAGTTGTCAATAGGATCCCAATGCAAAGGAAGGAAGGAACTACACGACATCTCAGTGCTGGTGCATTGCAATTAAAGTTTACCTCAACATGCATTTACCTTACACTCAGACATTTACTGTGAAAGTACATAGAGAACAATAAATAATTCAATACATCATGAAAATACCTAAAAACCCATACAATAATCTGGACTATCTCAGGTAAATGAGAAATTATGGGGATAAAAGCAGAGGAGAGAAAGCACACTTTTTTTTCTTATATTGGTTAATGAGAATGTTAACAGAATATAACACCTATAGTCAAATCAGACTGAGAGAATGACAGCCATCTGTTAACATGCCCTACAACAATGCACAGCTGTTTGACTTTATTATGTACTGGCATGTTCCTCTGTTTAATATGACAACGCTATTTAAATTAAAATAATACTTAATTACAAATGCCATGACAATACGTGGCAGAGTATATCTTGTACATATTTGAGAAGCAGCTCTCCAATGCACAGGTTCAGCGTTTGGGGAATGCGTTCTTGTCACCTCTATCATGACAAATGCTATATTTCCCCAGATGGACTATTATCATTAAACGAGAGGTAAACTGCATCTGTATCTAAGCTCTTAAAAGCATGTTTGACAATTCAGCATGCCACCACCCACTAACAGCTGTGATTCTTTTAAGCTTTAGCATTCCAGTGCAGCATATTAATGTTCCATTTTATTACCCAGTAGTCCTTTATCCACATTAGAGAATGCTGTTAAATCCTTACTTCACCCCATTATCAAAGGTAACTCAGAGAAACTAAAGCAGATAACAGCTTTTTCAGCCTAAGTAAGAGTACCTTAATTTTAGTAAGGCCTGAATGACTCTACTGAACTAATTTACATTTCACTGCAGTAACTGAAACAAGGTAATGAATATGTTGAATAAACACCTGTCACCCTTCAGTAAATAGGTAGACGTTTGTCATTCTTTTTGCCTAGCTGTATTGAAATGTCACTGATGGAGGTATCAGTTTACTGAAGCCTGCAGCCATCACTGATACAATAGAACAGCACATTGTTACAGTATATTAAAAATCAGTGCTAGCCTCAGCAATGCTAATTTATGTGTACCACCAGTAACATTGTGAGGTATGGATAAAGTCCTGATACCAACATGTCAGTATGTATTCTAAGGAATAACTTTTTCAAAACTGATTATGCATTTTATTATATAACTCTCAAAACCTTGGAGTGGACTATTGTCTTTCTAAAATGAATACAACAAAGCAAAAAATTAATACATATGTTGATGATTCATATCTCTGACTGGCCTATGCCCATTTACAACAGAGATATTCAATGCAAAGTTCCATTACAGACCATTAAATTACAAAATAACAAATAGGCATGTGTATATGACTATATATTCTACATAGATAGAAAGACAGGGATAAAATGTAGCTATAGCATTTCTTGCTAAAAGACTGGGACATGTTTTCCTTGTTCAGAACTCATTGGCAGAGGGATGTTTGCTGTACTTTGGGTACTGTTTACTTTCCTCGCTATCCTTATCTCATCCCCTCACCCCAGCCAGTCTACTCTCCAGACCTAGACCATCAATTCCCCATTCCTAGAGGGAAGGAATGTGCAGCATCCTCCATGACACACTCTCTCTTCACTATCTTTTGCTGGTTAATGGCACCTCTAGTCATCACACTCCCCATATGAATTTCTACACTCGTAGAACTCTAGTTAAAAAAAAAAAAAAGTTTGTTTTTTATGCTATGATATCTTGTTTTACTCAATGTACTTTTGTGCTAAATCATTCTATGTATTGTTACTATTGTTACTTTGCCATGCTTTTCTTGTCTTGTTATGTTACTATGGAGCTTTTCTCCCCGGGCCTCCGCTGAAAATGGAAATAAATCCAGTCGGACTATCCAGGTTAACAAATGTAAAATAAAATAAATAAAATAAAAATAAAATACTCAAGTGGGGGTGCAATAAGCATTGTTAGGGTGCCATCTATCCTCTGAGATGATGTCTTCCTCAGTTGTCCTACCCACCACCTTACTGGCTGGCACCTTTTGTCATTTGACTGCCATTTTCCTGTAAAGCCATCGTGTTAGCGCACCCGCCCCACCCAATTTAATTACCCTCTCCTGAGGGAAGCAAACAGACATCATCTCATCATTCTCTTTCCACCCCCATCAGCTCTTGCAGTCCACTATATACTGCTCAAACCCAAGTCAGCCAGGTCATAGTCAGGGCTTTAAATCTCTCTTCCATGGAGCAGATGAGTTAAAATCACAAAAACGTAGTATAATTTCATGATAGTATAGTTACATCAGCTGTAAAATAAATGTAGGAGAAAAATTGTAGGTTATGCAGAAGCAGATAACTTCAACAATAGAGTTAAAAGGAAAAGTAAATGAAAGGGAGCACATTGGATTACATCAGCCCACAAGAAATCTAAAGCAAAGACAAGATGGCAGAAATCCAAAAGATGGTAGAGCAAGAAAAGAGGAACAGTAAAGTAAGCAGAAGAAAGTGAAGTAGAGAGGGAATGAAACAAAAAGGAAAATAATCCAGAGGATAAGTGCAGTAAAAGAAGAGATGACAAACTGAACACCTAGAAATAAAGTATAATAAAGGCTGGAATGGACAAAAGCTACATGAACGATGGTTACATTGAGTTAGGGTATTATTGCCCTAGGTTTTTAAGTCCGTAGGTGTTTACTTGACTAATGACCTCAAGGGCCTTTTTAAGCTTAGCTATGTATCCCAAATCTCTGAGAAGTTCTGCTGCCTTTGGTAAGTGTAAGCAGGGGCTTGGGAGGCAAGAACTGGGAGATGAACTATTTACAGGCTGCCTTTGTCCATTAGACACATAGATGCCAAACCAGGGATGCATTTTTGGTTACCAATTGAATTCTCCAGTTACACTTGAATTGGGTTAGGGAGGAACTCTGTTTCACATGGATGAGGAACCTGTTCCAGAGAAGGGGTAGTCTATGGGATCCATACCTGTCACTCCAGCAGGCCCTATTTATATCACAAGCAAGGTTTACATCTTTAGAATGGTCAATTCCAGTGTTGCTTGTTTTGCAGATATTCAGGAGGTCCACAGAAGTGGAGTCTGACAATGCCTTTTTGCCAGGTATAGATCTCCCCACAACAGCCTGTATGAGACAGAATACAGGGCTAGGGCCTTGAGGAGGTCTGCATGGGACATTTTACTTATGCCCTGTATTCGTTTAGTGAGGAACCTCTGTGGACATTCCAATTGTTGGATATACCTGGGTAGGTACATACCAAAGGGGGCATTGTACTTAATGATAGGTCTGATGAATGCCAAATACAGTGGAACAATGACTTCCTTAGACTTAGATGCCATACCTTTGTTTATAAATTGCACAACATAGAATGATTTCCTTACTGTAGAAAAGTGATGGTCAAAGGCTAGATTTACTGTCTGTATGTGTCCCCCAAGTCCCTGACTACTGGGTCAACTCATAGGAGTGTGTTGTCAATATGACAGTTACCAGGGGTGGATGAATTCCTGAAGGATACTATTATGCATTTCTTGGCATTTAGTTCTAGTCCATGGCTCTAGCACAAGTTGTTTGTCTATCAGCCCTTCCTGGAGATTTGTCAGTGGGCAATTCAATGACAGCTCCTAATTTGCAATCATCTGCAAATTTAGTCAGCCAGAGACCACTGACATTGGCCATGACTTCAGAGAAATAACTGCCAAAAAGGAGCAGTCCCAAGGCTGATCCCTGAGGAACACCTCTTGTGAGTGGCCTCTTTGTAGAGGTGGACTCTCCAATTCGAACTTCCTGGGTCTTGTCTGTGAGCCAGCTGGCTATCCACCTGATGACATAAGGGTTTGTACCTAACCTCTTATGTTTGTCAACTTGCCTGAACGGGGGATTGTGTCATATGCCTTGTCCAGGTCAAGGTAGGCAGTGTGAACCATTTTGCCCTTGTCAATTGCTTTGGTGAACTTTTCAAAGTACACTGGGTTGAGAAGGCATTACCTTTCCCTACTGAAACCAAATTAGGTTGGATCTGGTGTCTGGAGGTTTCCTATGTCATTATTGATCATTTCCATGATAATTCTTTCCATGGCTTTGCATATGAAACAAGTGAGACTTATGGTTCTGTAGATGGCCTGCCCTTGTGCAGAGGGATAGCTGTTGCTGTTCTACATTCATGAGGAATGAAGACTATTTGGAGGCCACAGTTAAATAGCAATTAAAGAAGGCCTGATAGATCATGTTTTGAGCTATTTAGAATACATCCTGGAATACTGTCTGGGCCCATTGATGCAGTGTTCTTGGTCTTAGAGAGAGCATTAAGGACATGTTCCCTAGTGATAGTAGGGGAGTTATATTTGATGGTATTTCCTGAGAGTAGCTGATGGGGAGAGAGGGGTGAAGTTGGAGCTGAGTTTGTCAGCCAGTAGGTTTACTATATTTTCTGGCCAAGTATAGGTGGCTCCATTTACAATTAGCTCTGCACACAATTGTGTATTGCCTTTTAGGTTGCAGACATAGATAAAAAATGCTCTGTGGGTTGTCATTGGTATAGGAGGCCAACTTTATCTCATATTTGGCTTGGGTAGACTTTATTTGTCCTCTGAATTGTTTGTTTAGTTTGATGAGAAAGCGTTTGTCTTGCTGGGTGCTGCACCTCCTAATTTTTGCCATGGTTTTCTTCCTTTTGTTATACAACCTATTAATGTTGTGATTCCACCAGGTGGCCTGTTTTTTGAGTCAGTTCTGTACTTCTTCCTATTGGGTACAACTGCCCCTATGCAACTATTAACATGCTTGTATAGGGTTTCTGTGAACATTTCTGCATAGGCAGCAGTGTTCTCGGAGTATATGGAAGCTTGAAATGTTGCCAGGTTATCACTTAATAGTAGGAAGTTAGCCTTAGAGTAATTCCTGAATATTCCAGGGTTATCTGGGGTTCCAGGTTTTATGTTTACTTCAAAGCAGAACATTTTGTAGTCTGACCTTACCAGAGAATACATTACACTAGGGGAAATGCAGCACTCTCCCATATTAGTGAGGACCAGATCCAGTATGGTTGCTCCCCTTGATGGTGTACTGACAATCTGGTCCAGGCAGCTTGTGCTTACAAAATCCAGGAATCTCTGTGCCTGTACATTTGGTGACATATATGATTCCCAGTTTATAGTGGGGTAATTAAAGTCACCCATGAATATGGTATTGGCTTGGATGGTGAGTGTTTCCAGTAAGTTTAAATACATGGTATGGATTTCCTGGGCCATAAAGGAGGACCTATAGCTTGCAAGGAAGTGTTATTGGATTTTGCCTATGGTATTTTGATTGTGAAGCTCAGTTGCATTGTTTTGCTTGACCACCCTTGAGGTATATTTATTTTGGATGTAAATAGAGACACCGCCACCTTTAGTCTGCATTTGTGTAGTAGCTGGTCTAAATGTAGAAGGCATTATAACCTTGCACTGTCAGTGTGTTTTCCATGGCTATAAACCATGTCTCAGTGACCTCACAGGTGTCAGCATTCTCTTGGATGAAGAGAGTGTCTAGGGAGTGGTATTTTTTGTTTAGACTCCTGGCATTGAGTAGTAACACTTTCAGTTTTTCTTGGTTTTGATTTGCTATGTTGGAAGTACTTTCAGTTTGGCATTGCCTAAAAAAAGTCACTATGGGGAGGACAATGTTTTATCTAATATTCAAAAGCCTAGAAGGGAGTGGGGCAGACCATCCCTGGCAAAGCATCATGGTCTGTTGACCATCTCATTCCATGCTGACAAATATTGCACCCCTTAGAATGACACCAGAAACTATTCCAAGTATTAGTCAGGCATCTTTTGTTCATATTGTGACATCGTCCTTAGAGAAGGTAAAATGCTGTTCAGTGCTAGCCTCATACCAGCCTGGGGTACATACTCCAATAGCTCTATGATCTCTGTCTTCATATAGTCAAGGAAGGTATGTCTCAGGTCATTTACACCCACATGGACTATAACTGAGTCATGCTTGTACATGTGCTCCAGTGACGTGAGTGCATCCATAATGTGGCAGATTCTGGACCCTGATAAGCAACTGACTGTGACTTTCTCTTTACTCAGTCTGATTAGAAGGACATTAGTGTGTCTTACAATGGAGTCTGCGATGACTAGAATGTTATATTTTGTGGTGGCTTGCCTTACAGGCTTAGAAGTAGAGTCTTCATGAGAGGTGGCTCCGTGTGTTGATGTGGGTATTGTTTTGAAAGAGTGCATTGGGGGCTGCTGTGGGTATTTGTTATGTGCATTTCATCTAGGAGGTCTTTGTGATTTAGGAAGGTCATATTTAAGTGCCTCAGCATATGTGGGTCTACGTGTCTGCTTTGAATTGTGTGTGATGGCTGCAGCGTGTGTATTACTGGCAACCTTATTGACATTACGAATGCTTTTATGTGAGAGCTTTATCTCTAGTGACATTGTCTAAATACATCACTCAGATATCATAACAGTTTGCTTGAGAATTAACTGGATGTCAGTAAACATGAGGCAATTTCTACCTTGCCTCAGGATTCCCATATCCACCAAGCTGGTAATGGAGATAGTGGGAAAGTTCATACCCATGGCAACAGAGCCTTTTTTATTGATTAGACAGTTGGAGCAAGAATATAAAGCAATGTCAGGAGTATCCAGTTTGCAGCTCTGGGGGCAGTGCTTGTCACTGAAAACTAGTCATTCTGTGTGCACCTAGGTTTTGATGAAATTTCAATGGTGCTTTTACAGGAAAAAATGCCAATATGCAGAGCACTGACAAACACTTGGGAAACTAAAAAGTAGAGCCTGATGATTTATGGACATAGTATTTAGGCAGATATTTTGAAGTTTGAAGCAAATCAAGTAGTGTTTACTGAAAAGAAATAATTAGCTTGTCAAGAATGAAGAAAAGAGGGGAGTATCCTGAATGGCTACTGCCTGGCTATTACCAGTGCTGGTCTCACCACGGCTTTACTCTGCTGGGGTATGATGCTCCTTTGCTTCTTCTCTCACCAGAAGCAAAACAACAGCACTAATCCTAAGATGAGAACCAGGCACGTCCTGTTTGGTGATCTACAGTCTTGACCTAGATGATGTAAGAGTCTGTACACTTGTCTAAGTAGATGGATTTAAGCGTGCTTGATTTCACTGTGATCATTAGGATAAGTAATAAATACCATTAGTGATTTCCAAGTACCAACACAGTTCCAAGTACCAACACAGTTCCAAGTACCAAAAATGTAATGGCAAAAAAGACCCTAATTAATCTTATGACTGTGGAACATAAGAGCAATGCTATGCAAGTAATCACAGAAACAACAAGAGACCTAGCCATATACACCTTTAAGTAAATGCACTTAAAAAGCTCTTGCCTCCCTTTATGAGTCCTTAATAGTGCTCACCTCCCAAAGCAAAAAAGGCTGTACATGGTAACCTCGGTGTAAATTTATGTCATCAGAACTAGCCTGTACATGGTAACCCTGGTGTAAATTTATGTCATCAGAACTAGCCTGTACATGGTAACCCTGGTGTAAATTTATGTCATCAGAACTAGCCTGTACATGGTAACCCTGGTGTAAATTTATGTCATCGGAACTAGCCTGTACATGGTAACCCTGGTGTAAATTTATGTCATCAGAACTAGCCTGTACATGGTAACCCTGGTGTAAATTTATGTCATCAGAACTAGCCTGTACATGGTAACCCTGGTGTAAATTTATGTCATCAGAACTAGCCTGTACATGGTAACCCTGGTGTAAATTTATGTAATCAGAACTAGCCTGTACATGGTAACCCTGGTGTAAATATGTCATCAGAACTAGCCTGTACATGGTAACCCTGGTGTAAATTTATGTCATCAGAACTAGCCTGTACATGGTAACCCTGGTGTAAATTTATGTCATCAGAACTAGCCTATACATGGTAACCCTGGTGTAAATTTATGTCATCAGAACTAGCCTGTACATGGTAACCCTGGTGTAAATTTATGTCATCAGAACTAGCCTGTACATGGTAACCCTGGTGTAAATTTATGTCATCAGAACTAGCCTGTACATGGTAACCCTGGTGTAAATATATGTCATCAGAACTAGCCTTCAAGACAGACAGAGAAGTATTTTGCTTGACCTGTAGTAATAACTTATTCCATAGGCAATAGATAAGTTGAGTTAGCGACCTGTCCCTCCAGTGAGTCTTGTTTCTTTGTTAGTGTAAATTTAGGTCCCTTACTATGGGTGTTTGTGGAGCCACGGGTCTTGTGAAGTAATAGGAGATCATATAGGTTTGATCTTTCATGGCTTGAAAAGCAATAAACAGGTCAACTCAGAGCAGCTAGTAGGGTACTGAGTATAAGGACAGTTATTCTAATCTATTAGGACAGTTGAAGGATTTAAGGTCCTTATTTTTTTTAAAGGGTAGAGCTTTTCCATTTGAGTGATACACTTGGATTTTTACAAACCAAACAGAGTGCTGAATTTGATAATCAGTCTGATAAGGAAAGAGTACAGTAGGGAGATGTCTTCTCTGGATCTTGAAGATATTCTCTTGGAAATTAACAGGGCCATATAGAAGGATTTTCTGAGTGTGGTAGAAATATGATGATCAAATGAAAGAGTGGTGTCCACATAAGTACCCAGGTCTCTCGTGACCATATCTGTTTGAAGAGGAATATCATTATAACATATAAGGGTGCAGCAGCTACTATGCTGCACTTTTTTGCGTATAGCTTTAGGCTTCTTTCAATACAGCAAGGAGGTTTATATTCCAGCCCTTGTTAGAGCATTTTAGCATGTATCTATCAGCAAACTTGTTCAACCACACTTCAGGGACATTGGGATGTATGCCTGAAAAATAAATGCCAAGTAGGAGACAGCCCAGCACTGACTCCTTTGATAATTCACTAGTTACAATCTTAAGTTCAGAGTGGGTTCTGGGAGGTTTCACATTTTGGGATATGCTGAATAGTCAGTTTGCAACCAAGTGAACAACTTAAAGTTTGCATTAAGTTTGTCTAACTTTTCAATAATACCATAAAACCGGCATAGGGGTTACTGTTAAAAACCTTAATCAGGTTGTGACAAGCAGAATGCTCAGTGATCACTGTTCACAGCCTCTGTAACATTTTCAAAGAATTTTAATAGGTTCAGGAGATAAGATCAGCACTTCACAAAACCAAACCGATTGGGATCTAGATCATTTAAGTTGTTTATGTCTACATAAATGAGCTTTGCTATATGTTCCATGGGTTTGATTTAACGCTGGAGAGGCAGATGGGCCTATAATTATCAGAGGGTGTAGAGAGGCTGTTATGTTGGCATATTGTACAAGCAATGAGGTTAACAACTGCGCAAATTACATTATTTTACAAATTAAGGAGAACTGTCAAAAGTGTTTTGCTTCTGTCATTAAATGAATTGCGTTATCAGGAGTACAGCTAAGTATTTCTATGATTTTCAGTAAAAATGAGTCCGTAGGATATTGCTCCCTTCAGATACTAGTTTTGTTCTTGTTATTACTTAAATATTCACATGCTTTCACAGCAGAATAGTGTAAAAATAAATAAAACACAGCAGAGCTGATAGGGTTATTGGTACTTTCTAGAATATTAATGTACTAGGATCCTAAGAAACCTTGCCTAGCATTATCATGGTAGTTTTTAGCCCTTATATTTTGCATATTACAGCCCTTGTTAGAGCATTTTAGTATCAGTGGTTGAGTGGATAACAGCACCTAGCCAACATAACAGCTTCTCTACAGACTTTGGTAATTATAGGCCCATCAGACTTACAAGCTTTATATACAAAGAGGTGAGCAGAACAAGGATATGCTGGGACATTTACTTGTTTCCTCTATCCATGAAGGACATAGGTGTTAAACCATGGGTGAGTTTGCAGTTTCCCATCCATTCATCCAGATTATGTTTGAATATTGTAATGATGGGGCAGTAGTTAAGCATAGAAAACATTAATAATTAGTATGCCATATCCCACACTCACACCATAGTGCTCCTTTGCTTTAAGAACATGTGGTATGGATCATCTGTAACAAAAATGTAATTGTATGGCACAGTGTACTACAGCATCTACTTCTGCAGTCTCTCTAACAATATAACTAGAAATCTGGAGAAAAATATCGTATGTGTATTAGCAGGCATAGAAAAGTAAGATGAAAATAAAACTTACTGTGGTAACTCAAGAAATGTCAGCAAAAACCAAGAGCTGATTGGTTATTCAGTCATATGGGCAGAAGCCGGCTTTATGAAAACAACATAAAATGCCTTAAGTGCATTAAGTGAGAAAGCTAAAAGCTTTAACTTTTCTAAACAGATATTTCATAGTCTTTGACTTACAGCACTGGGAAAATAGGATGACCTGCCCAGTGTTATGAGTGGGCATGATGGAATATTACTCTGAAATGGCTAGTTCACAGCTTTGCACACTAATCATACGGGTAAAGGAGATGTCTTTCATCAGCGTGTGCCTCAAAGCTAGTTTGGTAATGAAAAGGCACTTTATTTCTGAGTGACAGCAGAAATAAAATGAGCAGGTGCAGCCAGAGGCAAAGAGGGGACTAGCATCTGTCAGGTACCCCCAGGGGAGCTCAGCAGCACTAAAAGGCCAGAGCTGACATTTATGTCAATATAATATAGCATTTTACTTGACTGGCATGCACAATGCTGTGTCTAGCTGAAGTCAAAGAGACTGCTCTAAAGATGTTTGTTCTTGTTTTATTATTTTTTCATTACCTAGTAAGGTACAATAGGTATGACAGGCCTGTCTTCAGACTGAGTCACACTACATGAAAGTGTGGGCTCTGGACGTCAGCTCCATAGGTGCTCAATGTACCACTGCAATTAATAGCAACAACCCACTCTGAAACAAATAATTCGGTTTCAAGGCACATATCATTTCCTTTCCTAAGCTGCTGTCTGAGGAAATGAGCTAATAATGTTACTGCGAAGTTTGGCTGGATTAAAATGCAGGCAACTTTGCCAAAGTGAAAGGAGGGCAGGATGAAATCATTGTCTGAATATTAAAGCAGTTTAGAAATATATCCTGGCTGCTTCAGTTTCCATTTGTATTAAAACCTGTATTATCTTTCAAATTGCCAGCCCTTCTTGAGTTAGTGACAACTGAGCTCCATTTCTACTGAATACCAAATGCTGCATTGTTACAAGACTTGGAAATAGGAGACATGTTAGACATAACAACAGATATTAGAGCTGTCTGAACTCTGAGATATAAAATATCCCCTCCAGTGTCTGAAAGTTAATAAATACTATTCATGATAAAGCATAAAATCCGGCTTCTGATTAGTAATTCATTGTTGGCATTTTGTACAGCAATGCTAGTTTATAATGAAATTTGATTATTTTACCGTTGTCTAAAATGTGATAAGGATGAAGTTTTTTTTATCTCTTAACAGCTTTCCTGCTCCCCTGCAAAATTATAGCATTTAGATATAGCAAAGTATAATCACATTATAAGTCCAATGTGTATATATATATATATATATATATATATATATATATTGCATAATTTATCTGGAATATATCAATAATGCAATGGAAATAATGGAAAAAACTGGCATGCATGCATCCTTCATACTGAAAAAATTATTAAAATCAATGTTTTTTGCAGAGGACAAGTCCCCCCCCCCCACACACCCTCAATTCTGCAAGTTTAAATATACCAACTCTGAGTTCTCACAGCAAAGGGGAAATGGGCCATTTTCCCTACTCTACTGTCTTTTGCTATTGGCAAAAATGCATATGATGCTATCCTTTAACAGTGTAAGTGAAAGGAATATGTCCTTTTATGTACACTGCTATACAGAAATGATCTGCACTTCCTTTCATCAATCTAAATGCATTCTATGAAACAAAGCAAAAATGTACCTTGTTGAAGTATTACCAACAAAGTGACCACCCCTATATAAACGCACACACACACACACACACACACATATATATATATATATATATACATGTATGTGTGTATATAAATATATGTGTGTGTGTGTTTGTGAGCACTGCCATTGGTTGACTTGAGGTTTAGTTGGTATCTGTTTTATTGGCAGAGTATGGTTGACAAAACAGATGTGTGAGAGTGACAATTCCCTGAGTTGGGGGATATACCCATTCCATGGGAATTGTTCAGTCTTGAATTTAGTATATATACCTATCAGAGAATGTATATCATTCCGCGGTGGTACAGCAATAGCGTTGTTACCTCACAGCAAGAGGTTCTCCCGTTCAATTCTCGGCTTGGCTTGGGAGAGCCTTCTGTGTGGAGTCTGCATGTCCTCCCCACAGTTGGGTAGCATTCGAAAGACATGCGTGCATAAATGGGCGTGCCTTCATTGAAGGTTGGACGTCGAGCTGGCACCTCGGCGTTTCGTAAAAAAAATCTACTGCCAGTCATTAGCAGACCGGACTTCTGCTGTGGCGACCCCTTACCGGGAAAAAGCCGAAAGACCAACAACAACCTATCAGAGAATGTGGAGGAGAGTAAGGGGGTTTGACCCCTAAAAAAAGAATGTTTGAGATTAATCATAGGAGCATATGCAGAAGTGTGAAAATGTTAGCATTTTTAAGATTTAGTCAATCTGACCTGGATCATTAGATCCATGTATCTATATCTATAGCTATAGGTATATCTATCTAACTAGATAGATAGAATAGATAGATAGATAGATAGATAGATAGATAGATAGATAGATAGATAGATAGATAGATAGATAGATAGATAGATAGATAGATAGATAAATAGATAGATAGATAGATAGATAGATTAGTCACTTTTTTACACTAATATGGTAATAATTTGCTGATTTTAGAATAATTCTTTGACAATCATCATGATATCAATGATCAATAATTAAGATCAAAATATATGCAATAAATAATAATTTTTTACTAAAACATTTTGCTATACAAGTTTGGGTAGTGTAGTTAAGTGATGACCTGGCTATAAGTTGCCTTTTTTTCTAAACTGTGAAACTTTAACATTTCACTCAAACCATGGCATCTCCGATGCACCCCCCCCCCCAACATACTGCATTGAATGCCATTAATGCAAATTAAATCTAA
Organism: Protopterus annectens; assembly: GCF_019279795.1. Taxonomy (NCBI): domain Eukaryota; kingdom Metazoa; phylum Chordata; order Ceratodontiformes; family Protopteridae; genus Protopterus; species Protopterus annectens. Next base: position 105,554,412 of record NC_056726.1, read on the forward strand.
GAACCTGGAATGCTGAGATCTGTAGTCCGTGCTATGTGAGCTAAACTTGCTTTACTAAAGATAAATCTAGCCAACAATACTGTCTTATAAGCTATATTAAATGAGTTTCATCCTTTTGTTAGACACTTACTAAAATATATGTTAGAAAGAAGCTGTACACAGTTATACCTTTTATGAAAAATTCATACTTTTAAATTTGACACATTTTAGGTTTCACCTGGTTGCATACAGATCATTTTAGTAAAAGCTGAAGACTTCAGTGTTTCTTTGCACTTATTAAGTTAACAGATTCCTTGCAGTAATAATAGACTCTTGCACCAGACATGTAGCAGAAGTAAAATCTTCTGAGGATGGTCTACTTCCTTTGGAACATGAGAAAAAGAGAAAGATTGAGAATGACAGGTACTTGCTAATAAATGTAAGCATCCCTAATTTCCCTGCTGCACACAAGTTCAAGAAGGGACTACAGGCAGATAAAGCTATCAACATATTGGCACATTCAAATTCTGCCAAGTAACACTGCTCAAAACAAACTAGAATAAAATGCAAAGAAATCAGTGCATTAAGAACTAAATGGTCTACCAAATTATATAATAAAAAAGTTGCAATGAGATATCAAACCAGACCTCTCAATTGTCCCTGTTTTGTAGGTATGTTCTTATTTTCAGGCCTGGTTTACCCCTGCTCATGATATACCTGTTTTTGGACATATATCCCTATTTTGGCGTTTTATTTACCCCTTCATACAATTTTCTGAATCCCCCCTCATCACACATGATTTTTGAAACCGTCTAGTACACAGAAAACCAGACTGCATGACCAATATACTAGTATGCCACCAATAATGTAAAGAAAGATGACGCACTTCTTGTATCTCCCTTTTTCAGAAAAAATGTCATTGTGTTGTAGAATTTGCATTGCTGTTCATTAAAGTCTACAGATTTTACACTGTCATTTTGATAGTGTGCTTATATTTTCCATCATTGTTGTCACCCTCTGTATTTTAAATGTGTTTCTGAGTAGTATTCCAAATTCCTACTTGAAACAGGAAAAGTTATGAACTATTTGGTATTCAGTTTTGATTCTAATTAGATGTTCACATTTTTGGCTGAATGTTCCTACTTTTCAGAAGTTTTTGTATCCATTTTTCAATGTCCACAGGTTAAGAAGTATGCCTCAAATTACAAATGTTAAATTTTCAAAATGAGACAGTGTCACAGTGAAAATGAATTAGATGCCTTGGACATAGACATACATGTGCCAAAAACAAAGCTGAATGACAGAAGCCCAATGATTTTAGCTTTCACTGTGTTATTTCACATATTTGTATTAAAGATGATGACCACTAAACATATGTGATGTAACATATTCTGCAATATAGATAAAATGTGATGGGTTTGCATTCGGCAGCATGGTCATTTTTTGAAAAAAAAAATTAAAATGAGCTAAGAACTCTTGCAAGCACTGACCAACATAAACAAATAGTGACTCATACAGCTTATCCCTATAAAAGACAAGGTGTCCCATTCCATGGTTAAAATTCTATATTCTTAGCCGGTTGTTAAACTGTGCACTCAGTATTTCTACTGTAGATACTGTAGAGCTGAGCCATATCTAAGTTGTTATAACAAATATTTCCATTCACAGGTGACCTCTCTTTATAATAGACTCTCAACCAGTTATTACAGCAAAGATTCACATAAGAGCACACTATCTTATCCAAATTCCAGTTCTGATTTTCTAACAGCTACCTTGTTTTACCATCTTCATTTCTTTGTACAAAAGAGTGTTCATACCACATTTTGAATCTTACTGTCACTAGTGGCCCATCATTTATACATATTGACCATCCCTGCATACCCATTCTGTGTGGTCAAATTTTGCTGACTGAGATACCATTCTTACACACAGTTATGGTTAGCTTCTGACTACTGCATACCTGAAACAGAATGTCTTTAATGTGCAGCCTATGAGTAGCTGTGGGTTTGTGAGTGGGAAAACACAAAGCACAGTAGATTCAGAGCATCTGTTGAGATGTTTGGTGTGATCTTACTGTCAAGCAGGTTAAAAAAATCATTGGTAATAACATCTTGTCCACCAGTTCCTTTGGTAAAAATGCAAACAATGCTTCAGTGTATCATTCTAAACTAAAGCCTATCAGGAATCATGTGCATATACAGATAAGTTCAGTTATCAATCCTACCATCAATTATAGATATGAAACTTAAGAGTGACTTACTGACATCATGTAAAGTGGCCAAAGAGGCACCACAAATCATAACTTCAGAAAATATGGTGCATTAAGTGAGCTGGCCACATCACCATCACAAATGTTTCCACTGAAACCATTTTTACCAGTATTGAAGTGGTAATTATCAGACTTAATTTCTGATGGACTAAACATGGCATATAGATGCCTGACCAATTGCTGTTCAATCAAATGTGTTATTTCCAACTATTCCCCACTCACTGATGTCAAGAAGTCCCTGACAGTGAAAGGAAATATAGTGAAGATACTGACAATATACATTAAACCATGATATATGAAAGTTATGAACTGGGAAACCCAATTAACAGATAATGTCATAAGAGCAACATTGTTTATTGAAACATAATTTGTTTAAAGAAAATAATGACCTACCATTCAAGATGACAGAGAAAAAAAACACAAAGCAGAAATGGAAAAATACTTGGGGTAGAAAGCTATCATGATTTCAGTTTTTGCAGCTAGGCACACCTGTGGGGTCATGACTGGACAACATCATCTGAATGCTCATTGGCACATACTTGTAGAGATAATCCCAGAATAAAGACATTGTTGTCAGTGTTAGCCCACCTTATGCAATTTATAAAAAAGAAATCTATTCAGGAAGGGACAGTGTTGTTTCTGGTAGTGACCACTGCACATATTCTTAAGAAAGCAAGCTACAATGTTTCTAGGATGATTTCTAAAAAAAAATTATGAGTGCCTTTTAAAAAAAAAAAAACTGATATAACACGAACACAAAATTTCAAAGAATTTATTTCTCCCCACCATCACTCAGTGGTCTATGCCACCTGTGTACTGCTTCATACATTATTTAACCCCAAGGTTACAGTAACCCAAGGGAAAGTAAAGTTCCCTGCTCACACTGACTAGTGTTAGTAAACTTAACTTTTGTGTATGCATCTGAAATTTCGCACACTTGACCTTGATACAGTCTGAATCCCAACCACAGATACTTCTAATTAAGCCTGTTGAGTGACTTTGGACAGGCAGATTCATTATTTCCTATACTTTGATTGATAAAGACTGTGTGAAAAAGATGGGGTTCAGTAACCTGAAAGCAAATTAACTTGGCTAAATCATTAAGTTCATAAATATGAGAACATACAGAGATTTGTACTTATAATACATCAACAAGGCCAGAAAATATTATTTCCTTACCTGAGAGTTTACTTCAGTAGCAAACAGATTGCAAGAAATTAATAATTTAAAGGATATCAGACTCTGTGTGTGTGTGTGTGTGTGTGTGTGTGTGTGTGTGTGTGTGTGTGTGTGTGTGTGTGTGTGTGTGTGTGTGTGTGTGTGTGTGTGATCTTGAAAGGAGGACAAATACATCAAAATGCCCTGCACCGCCTTCACCCCTGGCAACTTAAATATACCAGCTTTGAGAAGGAGCAATAGCGGGAAAAAGGAGAACCTTCCCTAATCTCACTTTTAGCTAATTTTGCACAAAACCACTGTAACTACAGTGATGAAACAAGAATCAACCAAACAAGCTGTCAGTTCATGTTTTAGAAATTCAAACAGTATAACACAGACATTCAGGACTACATATATATATATATATATATATATATATATATATATATATATATATATATATATATATATATTTATATACAGATAGGTTTACTATCATTTGTCCAATTGCACCTTGAGCGAGTAATTGGTTGAGCGAACCAAATGTGTGGAAAAAAATGACTGAAACAAATGTCAAAAGCAGAAGTGGAGAATGTTGGATTTGACATATTCCAAACATTCTCCACACTTCTGCAAGTTATACTACTCTGCAACACACAGCAAAAAACATTTTTGCAGGGGGGGACAAGACCCCCTGCACCCCCCACACCCTCTGCTACTTATATATACAAATCTGAGATTGCACTACAGTGAGGGAAAGGGTACATTTCCCGATCCCTGCTTCAGCATTAGGTATACCTGCATCTGCACTTCACTGCCAGGACCAAATCTTCCACCTTCCTCCATATAGTAATTTCTGGAGATTCTTCCCACCACCATTTGAGCTTGCCTTTACCAAAGCAATTACATTGGCAGGCACATTGTTGGCACTATCAAACCATCATATCTGTTGTCCTATCACACATTTATAAATATGAATTGTTTCCACAGTTCTGGCATATGTGCAGGAAAGCAAAATATGATTTGGTGAAGAAGATTTCGGAGAGACATGAAGAAGGCAAGAAGAAATTAGGTCATCCAGCAAAGAGATGGCTAGATTACTTGAGATAAGATCTGCAACAGTCAGCCTAGAATGTTGAAGAAGGAAGGAAGGAAGGAAGGAAGGAAGGAGAGTGGCATTGAATCGAGAGAGAGATGGCAATGGTTGGTGTGACACCTAGACCCCATGTAGACAATGGGAAAAAGAAGGAGGATGATACCTGGGCTGTGCCTGCGAATGGTCTATAGTGATCAGTGTACTACCCTGGTAAACAAATGAAAATAAAACAAAAATAAAATAAACATCATGATGTTGCTACAACTCTTCAGGTAGACTGTTACTCTAAGATTCTCTCCCTTTGTCTGACTCTCTAAATCAGCCATTTTTTCAGTTATTGATGCAGGCATACAACTTCTTAATATCCTTATACTAATTGCTCCTCCAAATGTATTTTTCACCTGTTCCACTGTAGCATCCTTCATGTAAACTCCCAGCTCCAGATTCAGGATTGACATATCATTAAAGCCTTCCATATGCCCCAATATGTGATCCAACCTATCCTCCATCACAATGTTTTTCACTCCAAACCTTCACTAAGAAAAGCATCTGTGTAACATCAAGCATTCTCTTTTTTTTTTCAAATATATTTTTATTGCATTTTTTTCTACTTATTTTAATACAAGAAAAGAATATCACAGAAAAATATAAGAACATGTATTAGGAATATCAAGTTGCAGTAATCCTATTAAAGTACATATAACATGAACCATCAGTGTTAAACTAACAATATGCAAAATTAACTAACACTCAAGCTGTTCCTATTGAGCTATAATACAGAAAACTACACGGAGATAATATACACCATATTGAAATCTGACATTAAAACACTTGCATCAAGACATTCTAGCCTACCTAACTTACGTTATATCTTGTACTAACTATGTAGACTATATACATTGATGTCACCTTGAATTTTCATCTTATATGTATTACCATGACCTACCCATTGTTGTTGTGGGTAAATATTTTACAATACTAAGTATCTTTAGTTTCCTTATTTACATCTAATAATACTGATGTTGTAGTCCCTTGTTCATAAATCAGTTTTGACCTAAGATTTCTATAAGCTTTTTCCAATGTTTCTGATAGTAGGATAGTTTTTTTTTTGGCTTCTTATAATTAGTTTACTGGCTAATAAGTACTTTATAGCCATTCCTTTAAATTCTTCCCATGTAATTTTACTTCTATCTAACCAATTTTGGGCTATGTATGATTTCATCATTGCATACAGTATGATGTGTTTATTTTCATAGGAAAAATTGGTAGGGAATACATATAAAATTGCCATTTCCCATGACAGGGTTGATTTAGTGTATCCCTTTTTTCCTAACTTGGCTCTTAACGAATACCATAATTTGTAAACATTCTTGCACTCTTGCTCCAAAAAATATGAAGAGTGTGTGCAACGCTGTGTTGGCATATGGTGCAATAAGAAGAGTGCGAGGGATTAATTTTACTTAGAAAAAGTGGTGTGTGATAAGCATTGTTATTAATCATAATTTGGGTGTAAATTAGTTTTTTGAGGGGGGTTAGTTTCAAAGTAAGCTCAATTGCAGCAGATTTTTGTTCAACGTTGATCTAATTATTTTTCTCTTCCCAAAATTTTGAATATACAAGTGCATCTTGATATTTAATTTTTGTTATTAATCTATAGGTATTTGATAACATTTTAGATCTCAACAGTAACAGGTTAAATTATTTTGTTGATAGAGCTGCATGTCTTGGTTATCTATTTTAACATTCATAGTAATTGTATTAATCAGATATGTTAATTGGTTGATTATGGTGTTATAACTTTTATTTACTTCAAATCTCTGCCTAATGTTTTCAATTGAAAGGCTTTTGACCTGATAGAGATCCCATATGGTGATGTTTTTGATTTTGGGGTACTGAGTCATGTTTATCATAGTATTATTTAGTTTAATATTAGGGTTAAGATGTATTGGTTGTCCCAGTACCAAACTATCTTTAAGATTTAGGGAGGATACCAGCTTTTTAAATATTAGTGTGTTTCTTATGATTATGAGGTGGACCTTAAAATACTTTAATGTCTTAGAATTCAAAAAGGGTACTGCTTTAGGATTTAAATTACATGAGATTAGATGAATATATTTTAATCCATAGTGGATACCATGCTTTGTTGAATGGTTCAAAATTTGCTATTTGTAGAATTCAACTAGCATTTATAATGTTATAGTATGTTTGGAATTCAGGTAGACCTAGCCCCCCTTTTTGTTTGGGAAATGTTAATCTAGAATATTTTATTCTTGTATTTTTTGGATGCTGAATAAATTTACCAAGTAGTGTTTCAAGTTTGGAGAAGAAGTTTTTGGGTATATTTTGATTAATAGCACTAAAATGAAACAATAATCTTGGAAGAATATTCATTTTAACTATAGCCATCTTAGATAGTAGAGATAGATTGAGATTTAACCATCTCTTAGTGTCCTCAGTGATATTAGTCCGAGTTTTGAGCAAATTGTTTTTAGTCATATCAGATTGGGGGTGAGTGAACATGATACCCAGATATTTAAGGTTATAAATGACTTTTATTTCATTTTTGGGGAAATATAATTCTTTATGTCCTAGAGTATTCAGAGGGAATATGACTGATATTTTTGGGTTAATGGCATAATTGGATATTTTTGAGATTTTTTCAATTGAGTTTAATATCTTATTTAAATCTGTATTTGGGAATTCAAAATATATATTTAAATCATCAGCAAAAGCTGTATACTTTATTAGGATTTTTGAAATATTCATAAGATGGTGATGAGTTCTTTGTGATATTTTAAGAAGTAGAGGTTCTATGTATATATTGAACAGATATGGTGATAGTGGGTATCCTTGTCTTGTGCCATTCACAACTTGAATAGGTTTTGATTGCTTTTTATTTATAAATAGTGTTATCATGGCATTATTGTATAAAGCCCTAACCATGTTTATATAGTCTTCAGGGATGCTAAATTTCTTGAGTATCTTTAATAAAAAAATCAAAATTTACCCTGTCAAAAGCTTTGGTTGCATCTACTGAGCGTGTATAGCTAGGGCATTTATCATTCGCTTTTAAACTAATGATTGAATTAATGGTGACTGTATTGTCATATATTTGTCTGTTGTTCATAAAACCTAGTTGTTCAGATGATATGATAAGAGGTAAGATTTTTTGATTCTACTGGCTAGGACTGAAGAAAGAATTTTGATATCAATATTTATGAGTGTTATCAGCCTGTAATTATTTGGATTTGATGCTTCAGACTTGGGTTTTGGTATGAATATAGTTTTTGAGATATTGATATACAAGTCGTTGGTACCATACTTTATTATGTATTCATATACTTTCAGTAATATTGGAGCTAATTGTTTTTTGAAAGTCTTGTAAAATGCCACCACATAACCACTTGGCCCTGGTGATTTGCTTGGTTTCAACCTATTTACAGCAGCAATAATTTCCTCTATATTTAAGGGAGCTTTGAGGTTATTTATTTCTGCTTCATTCAGCAATGAAAATTGTAACTCTTCAGAAAATTTATGAAATAATGATTCATTAAACTGGTCATGAGGGCCATATAGGTTTTGCTAAATCTTTCCAAAGGGCATTATAATCCCTTCATCCTTATCTAGAGATTTGTTATTATAGTTTAATTTCTTTATTTTGATAGGGCTTTTTTTATGTTTATGATTCTTGCCAACGCTTTTGAGGGTGATTGAGCCAATTCGGCATATTTGTGAAGAAGTTTAATTTCACTGATTGAGAACTGCTTTGTTTGAATTTCCCGTAATTGTATCTGTAGTATAACCATTTGACTTTCAATTGCTGGCAAATTATTAATTTGTAATTCTAACTCTATGTTTTTTAATTTTTATTCTATTGTTCTGAGTTTTTCCATGTTTAATTTTTTATAGAAAGCAGATTTTTGAATTAATATTTCCATAATAGTGGCTTTTGTTGCTTGCCATTGAATGTCATATGGTATATCTGTTACTGCTAGGTTATTTTTAGCTTAGGTGAGAATGTCAATGATATCCTGTGAAACTTCTTTATTCTTTAATAAGTTCATATTTAACGTCCAGTTCTTAACTGTTTGGAGTCTTCACATTGAGCTCCCCAACTTTATTATAATGTTTATTTTTGCATGATCTAATATTGTTCTAGGTTCATTATTTTAGGTGACTGTATTATTTAATAGAACTTCAGATATTAAAAATATATCTATTCTAGATCAAAGCTTGTGGTATGGTGAATAATAAGTGAATTTACTAGTAGTTGTACTATTCCTATAGTTTTCAAATGGGTCAGCTAACTTAAAATCTTCCATTATTTCAGCTATTAGTGTAGTGAGCTGAACAGGTTGCTTGTTATCCTTATTTGTCCTATCAAGTTCTGGATTAATTTTCATATTCCAGTCACCACCTATGATATAGAGATAATTGGGAAAGTTCTCTAATATTCTATATATCTCATATAGATAGGTTACTTGATGCAAACATGGAGCATAAACATTTAAGAGTAAGAACGTTTTTTTAAATGGCAGTTCACAAGTAAAATAAGAGCATTGACCATTTAGGTCATAGCTACTCTTCATTATAGTGCCATCAAAAGATTTCTTAACTACTATAGCAACTCCCCTAGAAGCCTTACTGTCACCAGCAGCAACAATATGTTTCACCCATTTTTTTTTGTATCTTTCTCCCATTGCTCTTTCAACATATGTGTTTCTTGAATGAAAGTTATCTCTGACTTAGATTTAAAAATTAAATGCATTAATAGATTATTTTTTTTTTCTTATTTTGTAAGCCCTTTACATTCCGTGAATCTACAGAAATCATCAAAAACTACAGTACACAGAATACTGACTTTCAGAACTAATGGAAGTATACAGGGACAGCTTGACCTTTCAAAGTTATTAGAATTTTTATACAGTTCAATGGTATGAATATGTGTGACATCACTCCCTTTCAGACCCCCCTTGTGCATATCCACACTAGCCTACTAACTGAAAGAGAGATAATAAGAACATTAACAAGTATAATACATAAAATATCTGTCATTCTAAGTCCCAGCAACAAGAAACAACAACACACATAACCGCTTGCTCAACCAAAGCTTATGTAAGAGATATGATTTCTAACCCTTACTTCAATTAAAGGTAATTAAGCTGAGCATTTTTAAAACTGCTTTTAACTGAGATTTAGATATCTAACTTAATAGGCAATCTAAACATATTACAATTCAAAGCAAACCGTATCTTTTCTATTCGTTCACACATAGCAGATACTTACATGCATAACTGAATTTAACTTATTATAGTTTATCAGTCACTGTTGGCATGTTCCTTATTTTTATAATTCAAGTACAGTCATTTTTAGTGTACAGCAGTTCTTTACTTGTTGGGTCTGTATGTACAGCTAAGAACAATTATAGTCCTGATTATCCATTTGTTATATAGGAATCAAGCACATACACATCAAGATTCAGCTTTGTGATCAGACAAAACAGTATCAAAAAGTCTTTCATAGTCTCTGCTGTTCAAAGTTGGTATGCTTGCATTTTTGATGCATACTTATTTGAAAGCTAAAGAAAACGTGTGAACAGTAGATAAAACAAAACATACCCAACTACATTACTTTGCTTTCCTAATAAGGACTAGTTATTATATGCAGCTGCAGCAGCTGCTTCAGCATCTGGCCCAGAAGATTATTTTTAGTCCATCTTGTATATATCCAGGAAAGAAGAAATAACAAGAAAAAAAAACAAGAACCTATATATTTATATTTGTATATAATTGTTTAAGCTGTTAGACTTAGTTCTGGACTAGATTTACCTTCCGGATGCCATTTGCACAAGATTCTTCACTTTCTTAATCAGGAAAATCTAAATCCAATGGTTTTCTGAAATATGAGAGCCTTGCTTTCATTTTTAATTGCAGATGCAGGTTTTCAGCATTTTTGAGCTTAGATGGATGCCGTAGTTATTTCTTTGACCTCAGTTATGCTTAGCCTTCCTGATTCACAGTCGCAAAGGATTATGGGCGCTGTAGTTCGTTTGGAACGGTGTGGCGATACTATTTGAACTGAATTAGAAAGTCCAAATGGAAAGCAATGGATTTAGATAGAAAAAAGGTAATTTAAGTACTTTTCCTTGTCATTTAAGTCAATTTAGCATGCACAGATGTACAGAAGTATTTATTCATTGTGTTAGGATCCTTTTGAGGTAACAGCACATTACTTCATGGCAGTTTTTTAAAGGCTTTGAGAAGCTGTTTTTGCTTCTTCTTTATTTTTTACTGCATAATTTAAGCCATTATATTGAAATTGCAGAGTCGCTGGATATTTAATTTGGACTCTGATATTTTTGCTTGCTAAGTAAGTGCAGTAAGGTGATAGGACTTGTCTTAATATTAACTGTAGAGGCAGATCCTGAGCAAAGGTTATCTTGCAGCCATTCCATACTATGTGTTTTCTTTTTTTTTTTTTTTTTTTTTGCAGCCTGAATTATTGCTTGAGCATGTGAAACATTAAGAATCCTTGCATATATTTGTCTGGGGGCTTCCAGAGTTTGAGATTTTCTCAGAGCTTGGTGTTTTCTTTCAATAACAATTATTTGAGATAGTTCTTTGTTGTCAAGAAGGAGATCAAAGATTTCTTTTGCCACATTAGTTAGTTGTGATTGTTCATATCTTTCTGGGATGCCTCTGATCAATACATTATTTCTTCTTGCTCCAGCTTCAAGATCAACCAGTTTTTGTTGCATTTCTTTAAGTGAGTTTTCAGTGATGGAAGCAGCGTTCTGTATTTCTTCTATCTTTGTTTCATTACTCAGTATTCTAGCCTCATTTTTATCCATTCTGGTTATTATTTGATCTAAGTTGTTGCCAGGTGCTGTAAATTTTGAAGAGAAAGATTGTATTTCTGTTTGCAGAGGAATTAAGGCTGTTTTAGATCCTCTGTGTCAAAAGATTGAGCGCGTTTTGGTTTCATTTGATGCTTTGCAGCTTCAGCTTGTGATTTGGTAGTTTTCTGCCTCTTAGTGATAGCTTCTTTTTCAGGAGAAGCAATTTGAGATAATCTTATCTTAAGTGTGTGTGTTTCCATTTGATCCATTTTTCTTTGTTTTGTGAAAGTTTGCTCCTTTTCTTCTTTATAGCTGCTACTTGCTAATTATAGGCCACAGCACATGTACAGGAATCACTGCTTAGTCATCTCCCGGATCCAAGGTATGTATTTCTTATTTTTACACTCAGAGGTTAAAAATAAGCTTCCCTCAGATAAGATATAAGTTTTAATTTCACAGGAGATGCTTTTTTTCTAGATTTGTGCTGCACCAGTAGACTTAAATGAGGTTAGAATCATAGTTAGAAGTTGGAGCAAGCTGAAGTTTGTGCTATCTAGTTGGCAGCCATCTTAGAACCCCAAAGCATTCTCTGAGATTATTCTTTTATCTTCAAATTAAACATATTTATCTAATCAACTGATTACTGTGGCCTGAAAAGAGAGAAACACACCAGGTAGCCATCAGAGAATAAAATAAACATGACCCCCCAAAGTCATTTTCTGATTTTTTTCTTGTTTTCAGTTGAATACTAATCAATATATTACATCAAGAAAATTGAAAATAGTGTACAGATTCACTGATAAAGAACTAATGGTGTGCATTCAAGGAGCGTTCTAAGCTTTATGTCCATTGTCTGTTGTAATAGATTTCTGCTCCCCTGTAATGTTAAATCAGTAAAGTGAGTATCATAATATGAATGAATGTATGAAATTAAATATAGTTATGTGGGCACACTCATCATAACAGTACATGTTAAAATAATAGGATCATTGTTGCTTGACTTCTAAGCTGGGGATAAACCAGTGAAGGTCAGCCTTTCAGCCAGATCTTACTCAACTGTCATATGTTCCTAAGAATGTGGCTGGAGACCCATTCAGTGTCCATTAGAAAGAACACCACACCTCAATGAAGGGAATCCAAATGTGAGCCAAAATTATTGTAATTATTTATACAGTTGTACCCAGGAGTGTCATATAATGTTATGTTTCTAACAAGTTATCTTGGGAAAAGCTAAAGAAGCCCTGAAAGATGGCAATAAAATAAAATAAATATAGTAAATCTATACCTATCAGTAAATTTATACAAGGAACATGTTAAGTGCTTAATGCACTCCTTATGACATGATTTTAGAGGAATGAAGAGTGAACCGTAAACTCTGGCTAAACTTAGTAATATTGTAAGAAAGTCAAACAAAGATAGCACAGACTTGGAATTAGTACATTTAGCATGTAGGGGAGCCTTTACACAAGTACAGCCTTTACACTGGGGGTGCAAAGAGGAAATGTACATGAAAAATCAATTTATTTTCATGTTTCATCTTGTTTACATACAGTACTAGGTCTCATACAGTCAAAGCTTCAGTCATATTGTCAAAAATCAATAAATGTACTTAACCCCCCAATTATTTTATTGCTTGTGCAGAACGACAAATTCATATCCCCTGTCATGATATTGTGCACCTACAACATGCTCCACTGTGCCTTCAGATTTGTGAGAGAAAAGTTTCAGTTCCTGTAGGTTGGTGCCATATCCTTTCCCCTCCATCCCATCTGGACTCCTTTTAAATATCCTGAAGTCCTTTTCCTTGTATGGGGTGTACAAATGCAAACAGCAATCAAAATGTATCCTGTCCAGTGTCCAATGGAGAGAAAGTGTATTACATCATTGCTTCAGGAATCTGTCTCATTGAGTAATGCAGCCTAGGAGTCTGCCTGCTACTACTTTCACATTTCACACCTACTGGTTCAAGCTTGGTATGAGTAACACACTCTGATCCTTTTCTTGATCCGTTTTCCACTAGTTCCACTCATCTACCTCTTGAACTGACGCTTTACAATGAGGATGTTTTTGCCCAAGTGCAGTACTTTCTGCATTTGTCTGTAATGACCTCTACTGTCACCTTCCTGCACAACTATTCAGCCTTTCCACATCACTGTAATGTTCAAACATAAGCAAACTGCCTGCTAATTCATCAAAGCTGCATTCTACTTTAATAATCCTTAGCATCCAGACGTTTTAAGGTTGATGCCTTCTCCCTTTTCTCTAGCAGATTAATGAGAAAGATGGCCAGATATAATCTCGGATCCCAGTCTGAAGATATACCCTCACTAATCACACCCTAGGAATACCCTATGCAACACAGAACAAAGATTCTCATTATTTAACTCAGTCCATATAAGAAATGCATTCCATCAAACTTCCAATCAATACCGTCTCAATACGAATTAGGAAATAAGGTATAACTTATGCTCTTTACACCTAACATCTCTCACTCTACATAATAATATCATTACTGCTTTTTTCAGTCCCAAATAAAATGAATATCCATTCCTCTCATCTCTTCTCACCCACCACCCTCTATCTCCAACTTACCCCCTTCACTCGCTCTCTCTCTCTGCCCTTCCCTTTACTCCTTAATCTTCATCTTCCTCTTCTTAAACAGGCTCAATACCAGTTTGAACTATATCCCTAAATGTGAACAAATATCTGTTCATACCTTACACCTCCTTACTCTCCCTTCTTCACTCACTTCCTTACTTCTATCAATTTCTCTCCCCTGGCTTTTTCTCTAGATATACAATAAACCTGCTTTTCCTCACTTCATATTGCAGTTGCTGTTTGTATTATACTTACTTACATTTAACTTCTCTACAAACTGGCTAAAATATCTCTAAATATTAAATCATTGTCATATAATGTGTATCTATTCTTAACAAATGTTTTCATATTATGTATAATTTGGTATAATTATTTCAACTGTAGTTTTTTGTATTATTTTTGAAGGTTATAAAATTATTGTTCTTAAAATGTTTTGTAATACTTTGGAGCTTTTCTCCCCAGGCCTCTGCTGAAAATGGTCTCCTACCCAGTTCAACTTTCCAGTAAATAAATGAATGAATAAATAAATAAATAAAATACATAAACATAGGTTGTGCATATTGTAAATATTGCATCATTCATACAGCTATTATACCAGTTATGTGTAGAAGTAACATTCATATAGTTTGTAAGCAGTTTAATTACTGTGCATTCTGCTTTTCACACAGCATATCAGGTATTAAATTAATCACTTGTTCTGCTGTGCACACTAAATTACATATCAATAATATCTTTATTATCTTCCCAGTCTGAATCTGACATTGGTCATACAGGATCAGTGACAAAGCCTGGTTAATAAAATAATGCTAACTAAAATAATCCTTCCTTAGACTTGGCATCTATCCAACATAGCTGCATCAGTGTTTGTGTAATGAATAACTAGGTTAATCCATTTCTCATGGCTGTTAAATATGTTTCAAACACACAGGAGTGCTCAAGCCAGGAATGACTCTGTGATAATTCCGTAGTGATTTTGTTGGTTCTTAACATCATCACTTTTAACACGTTTATTGTTTTATCCTTCAGCAAGCAGAAGTCCATTTCTCAAGTCTTATCAACATCATTAACACCTCCAGTTGTCATAACTCCTGCCTATGTGGAGTCAAGTCAAAAGTTTTGATGATATCCAAGTTCTACCACATCAATCAATGCATACCTGGCAATTTTTCCAGTAATCCAGTGGTAAAGTTATTGATTATTGTACTGGAAACTTTGTCACCTAAGAAAGCAACCATGTTTCTCTCTCAGTAATCTCTCTATGGATTGTTATCAAGAAGAGAATTTAATTTTTTTTCTGTTCCTAAACAATCTCCATGCACCAGTTTTAATTTACTTGCATTGGTACTTAAAAAATAAAAAAAACAAACAGCCAGATTCACAAATGGCCAAATTCCGTGTAGGAACAGTGTAGCAGCTCCTGCACGCAATATGGCCGCTGTGTGATCAAGGATAGGGCCGTGTTAGCGTGCACGAGTGGCCCTATACTGTTCCTTCACAGAATTCTATTCAGTATGCAAATCACCTCATTTGCTGGTGAAAAACATGCAAATGAGGTGATTTTGCAATACAGCAAGCGGAACGGATTCCGTATAGGAACAGTGTCAGTGCAAAAATGTATTCGGCTAGTAGCCGAATACATTTTTGCATCTGAAAAAATGGAGGCATGACAGCTCATGAAAAGCAAGTATTATGTAGAACAGAGAAGCCAATGGCCAAATATAAGGCCATTGGCATTAAAAGGCACATAAATATTATAAAAATAAAATGTTTATTTTTTTTTTGGCCGATCTCGGCCGTTTAAGCTAAGGGCAGTGGCGCGCAAACACAGGGATGCCGAAAAAAAAAAAAAAAGGGAAAAACTGCCTTTTAACAAAAATCTGCATTTTGTCATTATAGTCAATGGCAGGCAGAATGTAGACAAGGCAAGGGAGCACTGGTTGCCAAGGGAAAAGGGTGTGCTTGGGAATTGTAACTATGGATCTGCACACTGGGGTATGCAAATGAAGGGACCTATACTGAATCATAGATTTCTACCTAGTGGAAGACTGCACCTAACCATGGAGGTGCAGGAATAGGGAGCCATGTAGGCAAGAAAAGAGGATGACTTCAGTAGGGGGTGTGTCATGCTTGGTGTAAACTTATTGGAGCCCTGTGTCCATGTTTGCTGTTAGCTAAGCAGAGCTAAGGAAGAGGGTGTGTCTCACATTGTTGAGCACTGTTTTCCTTGCTTAAATGGTTGTGTGCGCCATGCACCAGCTTTTAAACAAAAAAAAAACCAGGAAAGAGTAGCTCAGTTCACATCTGAGCACTAGGTATGCGCGGCATGCCTTGGGGGTTAAATGGGAAGGCAATGGGAAGGGAAAACACCAGTAGGAAGGCAATCAAGGAGGACTAGCATAGCTGGCAGGTGAAATGTATCAGAATCAGCTAGTTACACAACAGCAGCCCAGCACAGTACTATAAACTATGCAAACCCCTTTCATTCTGTTTTTTCCCCCAAACTCTACACCACTGGAGTACACAGACAGGGAAATTTTACCTGACAAAACTAACAAAATGATAGGGGCTGCTGTTGCTCTCATACATTAATATGTACAAGAGGCTGAGGGTGGTGAGGATGTGAATGCTGATGACCATCCCACAGTGAGGAGAAGGAGAACAGTGTACAGACCCAGGGTAACCTACCAGGGCCTACATGAGCTGGAGATAGTGGAGAGCTATAGGGTGGACAGGGACATTCTACAGAAAATTGTTGAGCTGTGCTGGCCCCCGCCTTACACACAGAGCCAACAGAGGGGAACCCAGCCCAGTGGATACCAAGGTATGTATAGGCGGCTTACGAATACTAGGCATAGGTACCTTCCAAAGGGCAACTAGAGATATCATGGGGATCTCATGGGTATCAGCATCCAGAGAACTCCACCAGTTCCTGGATGCCATGTCAGCACATGCTGGTAAGCACATATATTTCCCCATCACCCATGAGGCATTGACCAGCAGTATGCATCTCTTCCACATAATAGCAGAATATCCTCAGGTAGTGGGTGCTATAGACTGCATGCACATGCACATCAAAGCACCACCCAGTGAGCGGGGTAGGGTCTACATAAACCACAAGGGCTTCCTCTCCATCAACTGCCAGGTCATGTGTGATGCCCAGGGTATTATCTTGAATGTGTGTGCTAGCAGCCCTGGAAGCTATCATTACTCTCACATCTGGCATATGACGCAGCTGTACCAATCATTTGCCAGAGGGGACATCCCATATGGCTACCTAGTGGGGGATGCTGGCTATGTACTGGAGCCGTGGCTGATGACACCCCACAGAAATGCACACACACCTGAACAAGAACTCCATAATGAGGCACATGCGCAAACCAGAATCATAATAGTGCATGTGTTTGGGATGCTCAAGTCATGGTTCTGCTGCCCGGACATATCCAGTGGAGCCTTGCAGTACTCTCCAGCTACATGTACACAAATGTTCATAGTATGTGCCATGCTACACAATATGATCCTGCAGAAACAGCTGCAGCAGGAATAGCATGGGGCAAGGCCACAAAGACCCCCACCATTACCAAGACCAGCACAGGCACAGAAGGACTCAGAGTAGGAACCACCTGAACCTGCCCATGTAGGCAGAAGGAGGCGTCCCCAGTATGCCCAGGCCTTGGCAAAGATGCAATGCACAGCACATACACTAACACGGTAGGGACCCAGGGAATAACACCTTTCTCTGACTCACACATACAGTAAAAGGGATGCCAAATATGACACTATCTGTGCTTTACCATGTATAAGGAGTGTACTATGTGCATCCAACATAGTCAGCCCTCCAGCACCACCATCAATACTGGCCCAGCCACAAGGTAAATCACTCTTCCTATCAATTACTGAATGCAGTAGTATGTTCTGATAGTTATATCTATGGTATGGATGTGAGCATGCAAGGGACTCGGGTGGCTGAATGGGATGGCAGCAGATACTGGACACCTATATGGGCAGCATGAAATCCATAACAAATACTGGTGTCAACACACTAGGCAGTACTAGACAAGGGGAAAAATACCAATGCAATACATGTGGTGGCCCAAATGTGTGTCCATAGGACACACACATGCATATCAGTGAGGCTCACATACCCACCACCAGCCTCAGCCAGCAAGACAGGTGTAGATGACCATAAAGAAAGGCTGGGCTAAGGCCTCCAATTGATGGCAATGGTGAACAGCCCCCCTCCAGACCTACACAGACAGACTGCAACAGGTCTGGCAGTTGTATGTTACTTCTGAAGGGTAAGAAGTCTGAAACTGAAATGTAGGTCAATAAAACCTAAGATCTGTACTCCACTGATATGCCCCCAGTCTGCATGATAGGTCAGAATATAAAATGAAGTGGAAGCCAACAGAGTACCTGACATACCAGTACAGTCATAGTACAGTTTGCAGTTGTTAGGTGTCCGCCCCCCCCTACAATCCTATGTAGAAATGCAGTAACATGTAAGTGCGAGGAGTAGTATCAGTGGAGCACAGATTACCCGCGCTGGCCCAATCTACAGGATAAATTGCTGCATGTGTCCAATATGCAGGGGTCTGTGTGTTAGGTTGTTGTGTGATCAATGTTGTCTGGAAGTGGTCAGCATGTAGGCATGAAGGGTTGTGTCTCAATGGCCTATGGGCAGTACTGTGGTTGACAGAGCCATGTTCCGACAACTGCAGTGCCAAACGCAATGCTTCTCAGCAATATCCATGTCAGCAGTCATCCATACTCACTGTCCAGATATCAATATCTGTCACCGTTTGAAAGATGGACATGCCATGAATGTGGGCCCATACATACACACAGTACACAGGTGGAAGTACCCTAGACAGAGTGCATAAAAGTTAACTGTCAGCTAAACACAACATTGGAATTGTACCGACAGGTTAGCAGCACATTAGTTGTCCATGTAGTATGGAATAGTGATGTAGTCTGGCCAATCATTGGCAGACCACATAAGGCACAGTTATGAAGTAATGTGAGAGTTCCTCTGTTCCTGCACAAGGCAGCATAAGGGGAATGTCCCAGGTATATCTGTGAATCAGCTGCAAGTAGCTTCCATATCACACATGCACTCAGCTCACCCCACCATCAGCCACAGGTTTATCACAGGTCATATCCTTACTGTTGGAAATGTGTACAGTATGAACCAACTTCTGTATGGGAATACCCACAGAATGCAGCATGCTGAAGAGCTGTCCTATGCAGGTGTGTCCTTAGCTGTAAGCAGCACCCTGCCTGCATCCAGACCAATGGATCAATATGGACAGGGACTATTGCCATTAACACCTTGCACACTTACCCTGTCACCCCAGGGGAATCCACTGGCTTGCAGCCTGGGAATGTAGGAGTGACAGAATGCAGTGGCCTGCTGCAGTTTGCCTGCATCACTACCAAATGGCCTACAGTCCTCTGTGAAAGGCTTGTGCCCCACCCATAGTGCCAATGTATGGTATCTCATGAGATCACAACTAACAACCTAACACAGTCAACAGAACACAAATGCAAGGTCACATTGACAAATCCCAGTAGCATGCCCACCCCCCATGTCCCACTGCACGAACTGTGGACCAATCCATAAATACCACTGGGATGAAGGGTCAGCTATAAGGATACTTCTCAGATATCGCTCGCATAATGTTAGGAAGAGGATAGCATAACAGAGCGGGGGTGTGTAGATGCATGGACATCATGGAGTGTGTAAAGTCTGAGACTCTGATGTGTGCTCATACTACCCCTGCCTGCAAACCCAGTAATGGTTGGCTACAATCCTACTCATAAATCACAATGTGAAAGGGAACTGACCATATATATGAGCCCTGCCTCTGGTTAACCTGGGTGAATCTGTACAGCTGAGATGTATGGCCACAGCAAGATATGGCCATTCTGTAAAGTCAATATATGTACAAGAAGGGGATCCTCAGACACCATAGCACCAAGATGATGAACCATTTACATAGACCCATCAGCAAGTGTCTGTAGCTAGCATGGCAGGAGTGTGCAATAATGTGTAGGCTGTGGACCACAATACTGGACTCAGTTTCATGCATCTTGTATTTCCCAGTAAATAACTGTGAGCAAATAATTATATCTGTCAGTAGTTGATGACATAATACATCACAGTGTGAAACAGTACATATGTCTGAATATCTCTGCTAACACCAACCATGTTACACAAGCAGCACAGACAGCAATAGTTACAGTATCCCCCTATATGTCACCCATTGTGACTCCATATTGTCAACCTATATACAGATATCCTACAGAAACAGGTTGCTAGTTGTATGTGTAGAACACCAAACCCGGGACTGAAGTACAACCCTACCTGGAATGGATTCACAGACTCAATACAGAAGGTCATACTGGGCATGCTCCTATACTTAAGAGAAATGAAGCCCATATCTGACAACACAGTGGACTATACATATCTGTCATTTGCAGATGTCTGTGCACACACACACCAAATTGTACACCATTCATGCTTCACACACCCATTGGATAGGAATACTCACACATATCCAAGGCCAACACAGTATAATTTGGCAAACATACACATGCACAGATGTGGGGAAGAGAGAGACAGACAGTGACAGAGCGAATTCACTTATGAGGCTTGTCCCACCCACTACACATCCAACTGGCTGATATCACATGATGTGCTGATGTCAATCACTGTACACATTCCTTTTGGTAGCCCTCAGCCTTATAGTGTCTGTGTTGCTTGTGATAACTGTGTAACATGATAGTAGAAATCAGTATTCATGAAGTATATGTATACTCAGGCCTGTCAGATGTGAAGTTCTGTGTGACTGAGTGTGTGTGCGAGTGTGTGTGTGTGTGTGTGTGTGTGTGTGTGTGTGTGTGTGTGTGTGTGTGTGTGTGTGTTTTCAGAGGAATGGTTTATGGCCCATTCACACACACTGCACTTCCCATTGCCCATGTTCGCACTCCTGCTAATCTTAGTCACCTTGAAATAAACCATCGTCCAAATATCAGCCCAATAAGCTCCGTGGCACTTGTGATAACTGTGTAGTACTGTAGTGTACAAACAAGTTAGATAGGAGTTCTAATCTTGGTCCTGGCACATGTGTGTGTGTGTGTGTGTGTGTGTGTGTGTGTGCATAGATGAATAATTTTACACCTGCCATTGGCCTACTTTAGCATGCCTGGTGATGTCAGTCACCTTGAAATAACCCTTTGGCCAAATCTCAGCCGATTAAGCTCCATGGCACTCATGATAACTGCGTAATACTGTAGTGTAGCAAGCTAGTTAGGTAGGAGTTCTCATCCTGGTCCTGGCAAGTGTGTGTGTAGAAATTAATAATTTTGAAACAATTCACACCACTACACCTGTCATTGTCCTGCTTTAGCATGCCTGCTGATGTCAGTCACCTTGAAATAACCCTTTGGCCAAGTCTCAGCCCTATAAGGTCCGTGGCGCTCATGATAATTGCTTAATACTGTAGTGTAACAAACTAGTTAAGTAGGCGTTCTAATCCTGGTCCTGTCAAGTGTGTACCTCAGAAGAGATATGTCACAACAAACTCTGTTACACCAGCAATGTTCTCAGTTTATAACTGCAATATGTCAATATTGGCCCTGTGTTTCTGCCTCTGTCCCCCAAATCTGTCACCCTTTGTTCATATGTCATGCAGTAAGAGGTTGATATGTACAGTATACCATTATTTACTGACATAATTCCTGATATCAAGCCAGTGATATATCAGGCTGCCAGACATATAATGTATAGGAGGCCTAATACCTGAGGACAAAACCTTGACATTTTGTTGTAGTTTGCACAGTAGTGAGGTCTGTGTACTTATGGTGATTGTTGACAGAGTGTCCGTATTATGTAGCCGTGTCTTGTGATTATGTTACTTTGCCTGTGTACAGACTAGGGTAGATGTCAGTGTTCTTGGTCCTGTTCTATCTGACATTGCATGCTACTCCAGCTTCTGATACCCTATCAGCCTATATGTTTGCAGGGCCAGACTGAGACAAGTCCCATACCACAGTCAGGTATCAGACTACATTATGAATTGGGCCAGTATATGTAGGGGTTAGTGTGTGAGTGGCAAACATGATGATGACTGTTGTTCACACAGTCCATATACTGTACTATTACTTAGGCTTACCATTATGTGACTGTGACTGTGTTGAGAATGGTACTGGGTATGCACTTTCACACTGGTCTGTTACTCTGAGCTGTTACATGCCTGTAGTGCCTGCTATATTTGCAATTACATGTGTATTCCCCCATAGGTACATTGGGTTAGTGTTGTGGCAGTCTGCCTGTAGTGTAGACAGTGCTTGGTGACATGCCTAGCAGCTCAGTGTATTTAACCTAGTGTGATGTCATGTCCAGATATTTGGCAGATGTACTGTTGCTTGCTCGCCATAAGTGTTGTGTATTTCTGGCAAAGCAGTGGGCTGTGGTGAAGATGTATGTCACTAACTAGTGGGAAGTATGTGAATTGGGACCTCTGCTCCTCCAGTTAATATGTGTTAGGACAGACAGGAGGGTGTGAATGCATCACCTGTGTGAGCTTATCTAGGCCAGTATGTGAGATATATCCTCATTTTCATGGCTTTAAACATCCCCTTTGTCAGTCTTGTTCCACATTGCTTGAACTAAGGAGTTCTGTGTATACCTCCTGATTGACCAGATTGTTTAAGACTGTCCATGTTTATTGCTCATATTTTTTCTGTATTCCACAGGATCATTACTGTGATTTGTGTGGTACTTCACTATGATGATGTTATGATGTCTGTCAGTAACTGATGGTACTTCACTATGATGATATTATAATGTCTGTCAGTAACTGATGTCGTACATGTCAGTTTCAGAAGAGCCTTCCTTCACAACATGTATGTTGACACAATCCATCACTGTAGCAACATTCTACATTTATAACTGCAATACATACATTACATTCCCTTGCACTAAGAGGTTGAGAGTTATGGTGCTGAGGTATGACTCCACTATGTCATGGGCATATGTTTTATATATATATATATATATATATATATATATATATATATATATATATATATATATATATAGGTCAATATTACATTGTCAAACTCACAGGGGTTTGAATGATGTAATATTGAAACATGAAATTCGAAACCCAAGAATTACGAAAACACAGCACAGTGATTACTGTTCCAGTACAAAAAAAAAAACCACTTACACTTTAAACTTAAACTAATGCGGGGGGCACCCCCACACACCCCCTACATAAATATACCAACTCCGAGATCACACCACAGTGGAGGAAATAGCAAAGCCCCGAAAATGGCCCACCGATTTTATTCCCTGGGAAAAAAAGCTGTGTGCTGTGGCTTTGCTATTTTCCAATATATATATATATATATATATATATATATACATATATATATATATATATATTCATTATTAAAGCCATTATAGAAAATAATTGGAAGATTTTAGTAGGTAACAAAGACCTAGTAAGTTTAATAGGTAATAAACCTAAATTTACCTATAAGAGAGTATTTAATTTAAAAACTAAGTTAGAAAGAAAAAATCGGAGAGATGATACCAATGCGAGATTAGTTAGTACAAAGAAGGGTACATATGCTTGCAGGAACTGCAAACAGTGTAGCTTTATTAGTAGTAGTTCCTTTATCACCTTTAGTTATTCGAACTACACTATATGGGACAAGGACTATGATAATTGTAACACAGAATCTGTAATATATATAGCGCAGTGTGTATCATGTGCACATTATTACGTAAGGAAAACCATTAGGACTTTGAAATGTACAATTTACGAACACAACTTAGGTATTAGAAATAAGGATCCAACTAATTCCCTGGCTAAGCACACTTCTAAATGTGCTGAGTTTAAAAAGTTTGAATTTTTTGTAATAGACAAAATAGAGAAAATTGTGTTCAGAGGGGATTTGAACAATATTTTAGAATGTAAAGAAACACTTTGGCAGTTATTTTTAGGGGCAGATCAAGCACCCGGACTAAATGAGTCTATTAATTTAAAATGTTTTTTATTAAACAAATAGACAAGTATTTTACACACATAGATATATATATATATATATATATATATATATATATATATATATATATATATGATGTCATTTCCTGTGTATTTGATATAAAATGATGTTTGGGTGGAACATACTTTTTTCTGATGAAGTTCATGTAATAAAATAGTGAATGAAAGCGCTAAAAATCATTTGGTTTCTGTTGTCACTGGATTAGCATTTGGAATTCGACACTATTTTTTCAGTTTGTTTTTCGTGTTCGGTATTTAAATGAATAAGTGCTTACACTGTGTAGGCTTCATTTACCAGTGCGCAAATCTGCTTAGCATTTACATTTAAGCAATGCTTATACCTGCTAAGCATAGCTCAGCCCTGGTAACCAGTGATCACATTCCAGTCTGATAAAATAGCAGGGTAATGACATCTTTAAGAAGTGTATTTCATTTCCTGTACATAACATTCTTCTATGTGCTGTCATTACAGTTGCAAGGGGTGTGAGTATACTGTATGGGATACCTGCGCATACATGGGTAGTACCACAATCTTTTTAATTTGGATTTGTTTCATACATGGGTAGTATCCCAGGTTATATGCAGTCACACTTGCATGTTACACTAGCTACAGTGCACTAGTTGACAGAAATAGTTTAACACATATTGTATCATTATGTTAGCACTTTTAACAGTGATTTTTCTAGTTAGAGTAGATTGCAGATTGTGGTACTGGAACCATACACCCCTGTATGCAAAGCTGGACTCTGAGTACTGAGTATCTTGTTCTTGGTGTTTGAGCTATATGTTTATATGTATCTCCTACTGGATATTGATCTGATTTGTTGATGTGAACTGTAGACTACTATGTTTTTGGACATGTCATTGAGGACTGCTGTCATGTAGTAATAGCATACCTTTCAGTTTCAGATGTGTATCTTGAAAAACATTCACCCTAATGCATAACCTGTTGGCTAACTACTTACTGTCTGTCCTCTGTACAGATGTGCAGATGCCAGATATTGCTAAGGCCATACCATTATGTAGGTGCCCACATTGTATTGTGCTGTTGGCCTAGACACTGCTGCTAGTTCTGACATATGGGACATTCCTTAATGTAGGCCTTGCCCCACTTCCTTGCCTGTGTTAGGGACATTACAGAGGCAGTGGCCTACAAATTCACATACAGTAGGAGGCAATATGTCACAGAACAGGACGTGAAGACAGCCAACCAACATGGTGGACATATCCACAGATTTGTGAACAGATTCTATGTCATCAGTGCTGTTATACACATGGTGGATTGAGAGATTGACAGGGTTTGTGTGGACATGCATTTAGTGTGTGACGTCACGAATCACAGTGATACGTCTCTGACATACCTCTCCACTGGCACGCTGTCCACACACTGGCCACATGTCTGCCAGTTATGTTTTGTGTGTTCACCAGACAGTTGGTGTCCTTGGTAAATCAGTTGTGGACTCTTGGGAATGCAGTCAATGAATACACACACATCTATGGGTACTACCGACATCATATTCCTCATAAAGGATGTTACAACAAACCCAGTGACATCTGAAACTGTTTCAATGTATGACACCAGTATGTTCAATCTACCCCTGTGTTTGTGCCTCTGTTCCCACCTAGTTAGTGAGTGGGGAATGTTATCAAAGGCTTTGGCCAGATCAATGTAGGCTGTATGTATCACCTTTCCTTCATCCACAGCTCAGGCGACTGACACCAAGAAGTTGACCAGGTGGAATGAGCAGGTATGACCTACCCTTCACAAAGGTAAACTGTGTGGGATCCTGAGTCTGCAGATTCCCATATCCCTGTTTATTAGGTGCATGATGATGCATTCCATAGCTTCGCATAACAGACTTGTCAGGCAATTGGGGCGGTATTTTCCAGGGTCTGTAGTTATACCTCATTTGTGGAGAGGGGTGACTGTAGCAGTGTACAATTCAATAGGGACAAAGCCTGAGGTGAGGCTGTGCTTGAACAGGGCACACAGGTAAGGTACCAGGTCACTCAGTAGTTCATGTAGAACACAGCTAGGGATAATTCTCAGGTCCCATAGAAGCTGTATTCTTGGCCTCGGACAGTGGTGTTTTAACCTTTGCTGCAGTAATACTGGGTGCCTGGCAGTGTATTGGTATTGTGATTGGTCTTTTGGGGGGGAGTGAGGGGTAATGTTTGCACTCAAGATGCCAGCCAGTATATTGTCAGTATTTTTTGGCTCAGTCTGGGAGGTTCCATTGTCTAGTAGCTCAGAACAAATCTTGTTATTGCCATGGAGATTCTTAACATAACTGTATGATACCTTGTGGTTGTCTTCACTATGTGCTCCAATTCTGTTCTCACAGCTAACTTTGTAGTATTTGATAAGGGATCTCAACCTTCAATTGAGGTTGATAAGTGTTGATTTCCAATCTTGGAACTTCATGATATTCCATACAGGTTTCCTCCTTCTGTTGTACAGTGTCTGTATGGCAGGGGAGTACCAAATCAGCTTACTTTTATTGGAGGTGAGGATCCTGGTTGTAGTGGGTATGGCAGTACCCATGCATTTGTGTACATGTTCATAGTGCATTGTTGTTTGATTCAGCTGTCATGCACCTAGTCTCCATTTGCATGCCTACTGTGAGGTTAGCCACCTCTGTTGTTATGAGGCCATATTCAGCATTGGAAAGGCTTTTCATGGCGGTTACCTGTGCAGGGGGCATGGGAGGGCCATGGATTTCCAAAGGTGATTAATTTGTGTTCAGATATAACAAGGGGGAGTTGTCTATTGGTGTCAAGCAGCAGTCATCCATGTTAGGATGAACCAGGTCGATGTGATGGGCATGTGCACTGGTACATGAGTAGCTTTCCCAGTTAATGGTGGGGTAGTTGAAGTCAACCAGTATGTGAGTGTTCTGATGTAAGTGTTCTGATAAGTGCTTTCGGCTTACTAGCCTTCATCATGATCTGATGAAGGCTAGTAAGCCAAAAGCACTTATCAGAAGATTTATATACTCCACCTTGCTAAGTTTTATTTAAGTTTTATTGAAGATTAAACTTTGTTTTGCTTTTAAATTTGTTCTGGTGTGCAGTGCTGGAACCAAGGATTTTTTTGATTTATTTCTGCATTTATACTCGGCTCCTTCAGTAGTGCAGCTGTGTTTTGTTTTTTCAGTATGTGAGTGTTAGGTTGGACAATATCAGCCCCCGGGGTGTTCAGGGACATGAAGTGTGAGTGTTGGGACATATTTGGAGACCTATAGCAGGCTACGACCTGAACCACTGTAGCTGTGCCCACTGAGTGGTGCACAGCTACAGTTATCCCACTCCACAAGAGGGAATCCATCTTGGATCCTGGGAACTACCCCCCACATCAGTCTGACGAGTAGGATCTGCAAGGCCATGGAACGTATTGTCATGAAACTTATAAGCAAAGACACTGGCAACCTTAAAACACTGGACCCCACCCAGTTTGGGTTTGTGAAGGGCCGATCTTGTCTCCTGAACCTGATTGACTTCTTTGAATCAGTCTCCAGAGCTGTGGATGAGGATAAGGTGGTCCACACAGCCTATCTGGACCTTGCCAAGGCCTTCAACACCATCCTCCACTTTGGAATCATAGATAAACTTACTAAGCTGGGCATTAATCCATACGTCACTCGATGGGTTGCCAATTGGCTTACTGACAGAACCCACACTGTAATAGTAGCTGACTCCAAATCTAGCTCCAGACAAGTGACAAGTGGAGTACCGCAGGGTTAATTCCTGGGACTGCTCTTGTTTGGCATCTACTTATCTGAAGTACAGGCCAACACTAAGGGACTCTGGCTAATAAAGTTCACAGATGACTGCAAACTGGGAGCCATTATTGAATCCCCAAATTATGTGGATATTCTACAAAAGGGACTTATAGAAACAGATGCTTGGTGCCAGGGCCATGGGCTCAAGCTCAATATCAAGAAATGTATAGTTATCCCCTTTGGGAAAAAAACATATACCCATGAATTACCACATAAATGGCAGTACGCTAAACACTGAAAGTGTGATAACAGACTTAGGGACACAAGTGGACAGTGGTCTCACCTTCGATAACTACATCACCACAACAGTCAGGAAATCCTTCTATGTGGCACACCTCATCCAGAAAAAAGGAGGCCATTGCTCCACTGTACTCATCCCTCATTAGACCCATTATAGTATACAACCCCCCATTTGGTATGTACCTCACAAGACATCTGCAACAACTGGAAAGGCCACAGAAATACCTCACTAAAAGAATCACATGCCTAAAGCAGATGCCCTATGCTGACCATCTAAAAAAACTCCAGCTATACTCTGTTGCATATCATCTACTCAGCGATGATCTCTGCTTAACATTCAAGGCCATGTCAAACCCAGAGCTGTTGGACATGCTACACTTAAAGAAATCCCAATCCCTCAGAGCCACACGCTCCAGGGATCTAAACCTTGTCATCACAATGAACAAAACATGCTGGAGGGATAGCTTCCTGATCCAGAGACTCCCCAGACTCTGGAATAGACTGCTCATACATGTTAAGCAGAGCACCTCTTTGGCTCTCTTCAAAAGGAACCTTGACTATTGGATGGGAGATAGGAAATTCACCCCAGGGATCATGTCAGTTGCCCTGCTAGACAGGGTCCAGGGAAGTAAATATTGTGGGAAGAAATAGCCAGAGAATTGTTATGGCTAGGCTTGTATAGGCCCAAGTGCCGATAGCCTAGTACCAACCTATGAACCTATGAACCTGTGAACCTACTAAATGTTAGCTATGCCTGCAGGATCTGTAATGCCTAAGTTGGTCAACAGTCTGGAGGTGTGTGGCTCCTTAATGAATATAGAAACACCACCACCTTTGGAGCTTCAGTCACAGTTCTGCAGCCAAGAGATGTGGAATTGGTAATAGGCTGGTAGTACTGGGGTACTTCCTGCTGCCTTTAACCAGGTCTCTGTTACAGCACAGATGTCATAGTTGCCCATTTTAAGGAATACATCCAGTGAATGTATTTTCAGATGTAGATGTCTAGTGTCCAGCAGCATGACCCTCAGATTACATGTGTTTGTAGCTGTCATATATTTCTGTATATTTATGTATACATATACATATATATATATATATATATATATATATATATATATATATATATATATATATGGGTCTACCTGACAACACCGACGCACTACAACACCGACAATGAAATCACCGACACCACATAACCAAAATTTCACAAACACGAAGCCTCACATGACCGACACACCACAATCCCGACAATCAACAAACAAAACAAATCCCCTATCCAAAAAGCACAAACACAACACAAGCACACCAAAATCCATACAAACACACACTAAACCTTACATACACAACTATCTATGCACTAACCGTAACCTAAACCCTAACCCTAAGGTCCATCACTATCGCACACTCACCTAACCCATGCCCTAACCCTAACTCACTTAACCTGCCCCTAACCCTAAAGACTGTCACTATCGCACACTCACCTAACCCGCGCCCTAACCCTAACTCACTTAACCTTCCCCTAACCCTAAAGACTGTCACTATCGCACACTCACCTAACCCGCGCCCTAACCCTAACTCACTTAACCCACCCCTATCCCTAGAGTCCATCAATATCGCACACTTACCTTACTCGCACCCTAACGTCCATCACTACCGCATACTTACACAGCCTTTTCACATGTCGGTGTTCTCAGCGTCGGGGTTTTCATCCATCGGTCATCTCAGTTATCGATCTTCTGGTGTCGGTGTTCTCATCGTCGGCGTTGTCAGCTTTCGGCATTGTCAGGTAGACCCATATATATATATATATTTATATATATATATATATATATATATATATATATATATATATATATATATATATATATATATATATGTAAAGATTTGTCCACATATATGCATCTCCATACATATATACATGTTGGCAAGGAGCTCCTCCATTGCTGTAAGTGGGGCCTCTCTGGCTGGCCCCCCACCAGTAGTGGAATGGTCCCTCACCACAGCAGCAGCCCGTTGTCATGCATGCCAAATCTGGTTAGTTGCTCTGTGCCTGTCCTCTTCGTACATGCGGCCACAGTTCCCCAAGATGTTCACTCTCTGTTTGAGGTCTTCCCAGAGGGCTGTCGTCTCCCGCTGGTGTTGGCAACCCCGACTGAAGAGGATGTGGTAGTGTTCCAGAATGGCCTCAGTTATGGCTGCTGTCTCCTGGACATAATAGGCTGGAAGCCTCTGCATCACACCTGAAAGACATAAACTGGGAAAAACATATCACAGGACATCAGACATTGTCCATAGTTATTTACGGAGACAGCTCACTAGTAATGAGTATCAGTAGCCACAACAGTACATCAAATAATACTCCAGTACCTATCAGAATTGTATGGCCATGCATAGCATTATGTGTAAGTAGACAGTCTGCACCTGATTAATGGTGAGGGTCGGGTTGCATGTGTTGTGCATATCCTTCTACACTGATGTTGAGCCAGGGGGTGATATTTGTCCTAAACATGTCAGAAGATGGTTGTCTGTAGCTATGGTGTGTGTGTATGTGCTGTGGCAGACCTCCATTATAGGGTGGGTTAGATAGTTGCCTTTGAGACCACAGACATATGTGGGGATGGCCTTCCGATTGCTTTCAGTGGATGTGTCCTATTTGTACTCATACTCATCATTACATTAATGTACCTGTGATCTAATATGCTCAATCAGACACAGGTTGACATGATGCCCAGATGGTGACTGCTCCTATACATGTGGTGGTGGAATGAAGACGTACAGGGGAGTATGTAGAGAAAGGTGTCAGCAAAGGAGAAGTGGGACTGACAGACAGATGTAGAGAGTAGACATGAGTATAAAGAGATGGGGTGCATTGCAAAGAGAGTGTTGCACATGGCTATGGATGTGGAGTCTGACATACAGATGTGGAGTCTGGGGTTGTATGTAATGTTGGACAGCACAGATGGTGTATAGGGCCTGTAGCTATTGGCTAGACAGAAGCTAGGGAAGATTTGCAGCACAAAACAGTGGTAAAGGAATATGGGTGAAACATACAAGCTAGGAGTGTGTTTAGAACATATGGAAACATCACGTTGATGGCCTGTTCCATGAGGAAAATAGGGCAGGGAGAGTAGGTTGGCTGAGGTGGGTATGGTTAACCAGGAGGTGCAACAGATTACCAAGGAGAATGTAAGGATAGCTATGAGGTGGTTTGACAGTGGAA
Organism: Protopterus annectens; assembly: GCF_019279795.1. Taxonomy (NCBI): domain Eukaryota; kingdom Metazoa; phylum Chordata; order Ceratodontiformes; family Protopteridae; genus Protopterus; species Protopterus annectens. The sequence goes on from NC_056726.1 coordinate 105,585,668, forward strand.
AGGCTGTTGTTCCAGGTGACATACCTGTGGATGCCTGGAGGTGTTTCTGAGACCTGGCAGTGGTATTTTTAACTGGATTGTTTACTGTAATCTTGGAAAGTGAGAGGATGTGTGAGATGTTGACGAATATGTATGGGTACTGCTTACCTGAACAAGGGTGTTCTGCAGAGCTGTAGTAACAAGTGAAGGATAACGCTGATCAGTCACAGGATGAGGTAATGGTAAAGGGTGGTGGCAACTAGGTTGAGAACATGGTGATGATTGATGATTTCCAGTATGGTTTCATGCCAGATAAGAGCGTTACAGATGCAAATGTTGATCCACAAGTGTTGGTGGAGCTCTGCACTGAGGCTGAGATGCAGCTGCATTGTATCTATGTGCACCTACAGAGATCATATGACATGCTGCCTGGAGAGTAGTTGTGGTATTGTATGTGGAGGTCAGGGGTGCCAGAGGAGTCTGTCAGACACCACAGAATATGTAGGAGGCTAGTGTGACAGCAGAGATTTCTGGTTTTGACATGGCAGGTGAATTTAAGGTGGAGGTGGGAGTACATTAGGGGTCATCTGTGTGTCTTTTCACATTTGCAGTGGTGAGGGACAGCTTGACAGACATGATCAAACAGGGGCCGCTGTTGACTGTGCAGTTTGCAGATGACATTGTAGTCTGTAGTGAGATTAGGTGACAGGTTGAGGAGACCCTGGGGAGGTGCGGTTATAGGTTCATAGGTTCATATGTTCATACTAGGCTATCTGCCCTAGGGCATTTATAAGCCTAGCCAGAGTGTGTTTGGCTTTCGCCACCCATTTTAAATTAATTTTGCTGTGCCCTTTTTCGAGGTTAGTATACTGTGCCTCTGTCTAACAGTGACACAGAAGTGATACCTGGGGTAAACCTACGATCTCCCATCCACTCATCAAGATTCCTCTTGAAGAGAGTCAATGAGGGACTCTGCCTAACCTGGACTGGGATTTTATTCCAGAGTGAAGGGAGCCTCTGGGTTATGAATCTGTCCCTCTAGCATGTCCTATTTATTTCAGTGCTGAGGTTCAAGTCTCTCGAGTGCGTGGCTCGTTGGGATTTGGATTTTCTGAGGTACAGCATGTCCATTAATTCCGGGTTGGACATGGCTTTATATGTCATGCACAGATCGCCTCTGAGCAGGCGGTATGCCACTGAGTAGAGCTGGAGTTTCTTTAACCGGCACCATATGGCATCTGTTTGAGCCCTTTGATCCTCTTGGTGAGGTACTTTTGGGGTCTTTCCAGTTGCTGCAGGTGTCTGGTAAGGTACATCCCAAAAGGGGCATTGTACTCAATTATGGGCCTGATGAGGGATGAGTAAAGAGGCACGATGACCTCCCCTGATCTAGATGTGAATCCCTTCATGATTAGGTGGGCTATATAAAATGTTTTTTTAACCACTTTGGCCACCTGGTTGTCAAATGAGAGATTGCTATCAACTTGGGTCCCCAGGTCCCTAATTACTTCTTCTGTACTTAATGGATTACCACCTATGGGGTAATTTGTGGGCACTTTGTTTTGCCAAAGGGATGACTATACACTTTTGGCGTTTAGCTTGAGGCCATGGCTCTGGCACCAGTTGTCTGTTTCTATGAGGCCCTTTTGGAGGATGCTTGTGTTGGCTGGAGAGTCGATTATGGTGCCCAGTTTGCAGTCATCTGCGAACTTGGTCAGCCACAGTCCTTCCATGTTGGCCTGTACCTCCGAGAAATATATACCGAACAAGAGAGGTCCCAGGACTGAGCCTTGTGGGATGCCACTTGTAACTGGTTTGGAGTCTGACATGGCTCCAGAAATTCTAACCATGTGGGTTCTGTCCTTGAGCCAGTTTGCAACCCATCTAGTGACATAGGGGTTTATATTTAAGCTGGTGAGCTTATCTATAATGCCCGAGTGGGGTATTGTATCGAAGGATTTTGTGAGGTCCAGGTAGGCTGTGTGGACCACCTTCCCCTCGTCAATGGCCTTGGTGACTGTTTCAAAGAAATCGATCAGGTTTAAGAGGCAGGATCTGCCCTTAACAAAGCCGAACTGGGTAGGATCCAGTGTCTGTAGGTCCCCAATATCTTTATTTACGAGGTCCATGATGATCCTTTCCATAGCTTTGCAGACCAAGCTAGTCAGGCTTATGGGGCAATAGTTTCCAGGATCCATTGAGGCACCACCTTTGTGGAGAGGGACCACTGTTGCTGTACGCCACTCTTTGGGTACATATCCTGTAGTAAAGCTGAGATTGAACAGTAGTTTTATGTTTGGGTTTAGCTCTTCTTGGAGTTCATGTAGGACGCAGCCAGGGACACCGTCTGGTCCCATTGATGCTGTGATTTTTGCTTTGGAGAGGGTGGCTCTTACCTGAGCATCTGAGATGTCAGGGGGGCAGCACTCTGCTGGGATAGATATTTGCCCTTTTGGTGGGGAGTGGGGGGAGAAGTTTGCACTGAACCTGTTAGCTAGCATGTTGGCAATGTCTGTGGGTTTGGTGTATTTCTTTTCATTTTGGACTAATTCTGAGCATATCTGGGAATTCCCACCCAGGTTACTAACATAACTAAAGAAAGCCTTGTGATTATCCTTAGTGGTCTGTGCAATTTTTCTCTCGAAGCTGGCCTTAGACGATTTTATGAGTGCCAGTAGGTTTTGCTAATACTGATCAGAGACGCCTTCCCTTTTTGGGATTTTGCTCTATCATGTAGTAGCTTCCTCCTTCTATTGTATAATTTGTTTATGGCTGGGGTCCATCAGACAGGACGTCTGCCTTTGGAGGATTGGGTCTTGGTTTTATTTGGGATTGCATCATCCATGCATTCCTGAAGGTGTTCATAGAATGCATTTATAAAGGATTCTGCGGTCTGGGCCGTATTTTCCACAGGCCCGGGGGCTTTGAAGGATTCCACCTCGGTTTTGAGGAGTGTGAAATTTGCTTTAGAGAAGTTTTTCACTGTGGTTTTCTGGGCAGGGGATGGGGTTGGGATGTGAATATCCAGTGAGATTAGTTTATGGTCTGATCTTACCAGTGAGGGATACACTTCTGGTCTGGAGCATAAAGGCCCCATGTTGGTGATGATCAGGTCCAGTATGTTTTCCCCTCTTGTGGGAGTGGTAACAAGTTGTTCCATACCATTTGAGTTTATAAATTCTAGGAACCTTTGGGCTAGGGTGTTGGAGCTAGAGTAATGCTCCCAGTCTATGTTTGGGTAGTTGAAGTTGTCCAATATAATGGTGTTTGGAGAGACCTTCATATTTTCCAGTGTTCTCAGGAAGGCTGAGTGGGGTTCCTGGGTTTGGGAGGGTGGTCTGTAGCAGGCTATAAACTGGAAGGCAGTTTTACCCACTGTTAGTTGCACATGGATAGTCTCTGATGCTTCGTGCTGTGCCACCAACCTGGAGGTGTGGGTATCTTTGATGAATATTGATACTCCCCCTCCTTTTGTGGTTCAGTCCAAATTTTGGGGGTGAAAAGCATGGTATGAGGTATAACCTGGTAGTGCTGGGGTGCTCTCGGGAGCCTTGAACCAGGTTTCTGTTACTGCACAGAAATCGATGTTCTCCATGCTAAGGAGAGTTTTGAATGCGTGCATCTTGATGTTTAGACTTCTGGCGTTGAGTAGCATTACTCTTAGTTTCTTATCTCTTGTGATACCTATGGAGGTGGGTTTGTCTTTTCAACCTTGCCTAAAAAAGGCACTATGGGGTAGCAAGAGCCTTTGCCAATATCCGAAAGCCCAGGGGTGACAGGTGCAAGCTGTCCCTAGCGAAGCATCATGGCTTGTCGAGCATGTCATCCCAGGCTGACAGGCATTGGATCCCCTTTGAATGACACCAATACTTAAGCCAATTGTTGAAATTGATCATCTTGTCTTCATATTGTGGCATCATTCTTGGTGAGGGTAAGATGCTACTCAAGGTCAGGCTCATACCGGCCTGGGCTACATGCTCAGAGAGCTCCTCTATGTCTCTTTTCATGTAGTCCAGGGAGGTACGTCTCAGGTCATTCACACCAGCATGGACAATGACTGAGTCACATTTGTACTTGCCTTGGAGTGACCTGAGTGCTTGTGTTATGTGGCGGATCATAGCACCTGACAGGCAGCTCACCGTGACCTTCTCCTTATTCAGCCTGGTGAGCGGGACGTCAGTGTGTCTGATGATAGAGTCACCTATTACAAATGTATCAGGTGTGTTGTTTAGCCTTAAGGGCTGTGACTGTTTGGCACACTGGCTTTGTGAGCTATGTGCTGCACGTGCTTTGTTTTGGGGTAGCGGTTGCTTGGGTGTCTGCTTTGGAGGTCTCTGCTGCTTAGGCAGATTTTTATTTAGAGCCTCTGAGTATGTTTTTGTGTGTTTATGTGTTTGGCTTGCTGTCATGGTAGGTCTATGTGAGACTGGAATTGTAGTGAGTGTGGTTTCCTTCTCCACCTGACTGGTTACACCAGTACTGAGTTGAGAGAGCTTAGCCTCCAGTTTGGCTATATGGTTGCATCTCTCACGTGTGTTTGAATTTTATGTTGTAGAGTGGGGAGGAATGATGATCAGCAGGACTAAGTAAGAATATATGTGTGTGAATGGGGTGGGGGATAGAGGAATGGTTACAATGCAGGGCGTACAATTTGGAAGGTGGATAGGTCAAACTACTTGAGAACACCAGTTCAGAGTCATGGATAGTGTGAGGGAGAGGTGTACAAGAGAGTACAGGCAGGTTGTGTGTGGTGGAGAGGGGAGTCCAGAGTTATTTGTGACAGACAAGTACCATTAAGAGTGATATGTAAAGTCTAGAGGAGGGTAGTGTGACTGGCTACATTATATTGTTTGGAGACAATGGGATTGTACAGACAGGCTGGATTCAGGGCTGGACACAACTGAGTGTGGGATGTTCACATTTGCACTGTGTGTGACAGGGGGGATAGGATTAGACCTATACCAGCTACTTTCTCAGTTTATAACAGCAATATCTCCATCCTGGACCGGTGTTTAGACCTTTGTCCATGAGTATGTCAAACTCTGTTCATATATCATGCAGTCAGAAGCATAGAGATATGGTAGATCATTACTTAGTTATGTAATTCGTAATATCATCCCAGTTAGGTATTAGACTGCCAGACATTTTATGTGTAAGAAACCTTATATATGATGACAAGGCCTGGACATTTATTGGGAGTGTGTACAGTTGGGAGGTCTTTGTATTTCTGGCTATTGTTGACAGCCTGTCAGGATTGTATTGTGAATATGTTTTTTTCTTGTGGGGGGGGGGGGGTGGATGTAAGTGTTATGTTTCCTTTTCTATCTGCCTTTGCATGTGGATCCAGATTCTGGTGCTCTATCAAGTGTTACATTCTTGTAGGGTAAGACTATGACATGCCCCATAACACGGTCAGGCATCATACTACACTGTGTATTGGGCCATTATATGTAGGGGTAGTGTGTGAGTATCAAACATGCTGACAGTTTGGTTCACACACTCCTTATACTGCATGCACTTTCTCACAGGTGTCTGTTTCTCAGTGCTATTACATCCCTGGACTGCCTGGTATATTTGCAATTACATGTGTATTCCCCCAAAGCAAGATTGTTTTTTTGTTGTGTCAGTCTGCTTGTAGTTTGGATATTGCACTGTATTTTCCCTAATGTGATGTTATGACCAGATATTTGGCAGATGTGTAGTGTTGCCTGGCCCACATAAACTTTGTGTATGTCTGACACATCAGTGGGGGATGTGAAGGTTTACATGACTAACTCCTGGGAAGTCACTGGGTTTTGGACTTCTGCCATTCCACTCAATAGATGTTAGAACAGAGGGTGTTGCTGCATCATGTGTCAGTTCGTCTACACCAGTATGTCAGATATATCCACATTTTCAGGGTCCCCCCCCCTTTGCCAGGTTTGGTTATGCTTTCTTGCACTCAGCTGTTCTGAGCATACCTGTCACCAGCCAAATTGTTACAGACTCTCCACATTTATTGCCCATAGTTCTGGTCTGTTGAACAGTATAATTTTATTCCTTCCTGTGGTGAATCACTGTCATCATGTGGGGATGTCTGTCAGTATATGATGGCATACATTACAGTTTCATAATTGACATCCTTCTGAACATTTATGCTGACACACACCCTGTTCCTGTAGTGACATTCTATATTTATACCTACAGGATGTACATTGTTTCCCTAGTGCTGGTCCATTTCCCCCCCCTCCATTTTTTAGCCTTTGTCAAGATCTCCTGCAATTAGGGGTGGGGAGGTATGGTGCTGGGTATAACTGCAGTACATGTTATGTATATATATATATATATATATATATAATATATATATATATATATATATGACAAAGCTTGACAACATGGGGGTACAGATAGGGACATATTTTGAATATTGCTCTTATAAACTTTTAGACAGTTGCTAGAGTAACAGGATTTGTTTTAATATATATTTTCTGAAGGATTTGAAGTCTGACACTCAAATGTATGTCATCATTTGGTGACTACAATCCTGAGATCATCCCACTGATTTGCCAGGAAAAATGAGGAACAGGCCAAAAATATGAGCCAAATATCTGGACATCCTGGGAAAATCTGTACAGTTGAGAGGTATGCTTATGCATACAGCTTACTACCACTCCCAGGATTCGAACGATGGCTGTGTCTGCTAAAAATACAACAGTTTCTGTTTCATCAGAGTGAACTATTTAGACACCACTGTCTGTTCTTTCAGTGTTTTCTTTCTAATTCTCTCTTGGTTGTACAATCTGACCTTGTAATTAGAACAGTCTTATACAGACATTCCTAAACATATTTTTATGTAGCATAGTGTGAGAAACAGTGGTTGACACAACAGTACTATTCTGATATCAGATGTTGGTGAATGCTACATGACAGGCCATACAATACCAGAGTACACTACCAGTCCAGGATTTAAAACTTTATTGCCAGGCAGTGACAGTTTTCTTATCTGAAAGACCTGTGGGGGGAATGTTTGTTAATACTACCTGACTGTTTCTACACATATTCCCAGATTCCTAGTTAATATTATGTACATACCTCTCAATCTCTTAATGCACACACTCTGGACAAAGTTTGATAACATGGGGATACAAATAAGGACATATTTTGAATATTGCTCTTATAAACTTAGAGAGTTGCTAGAGTAGCAGGATTTGTTTTAATATACATTTTCTGAAGGATGCGTGGTCTGAAAATCAAATGTATGTCATTATTTAGTGACTACAATTCTGAGATTATCCCATTGTTTTGCCAGGGAGACAGAGGAACAGGCCAAAAATATGAGCCAATTATCTGGACATTCTGCGAAAATCTGTACAGTTGAGAGGTATGATATACATACAGCTTACTACCACTCCCAGGATTTGAATCATGGCTGTGTGTGCTAAAAATAAAACAATCTGGGTTTCATCAGTGTGAGCTATTTAGAAACTGCTGTCTGTTCCTTCAGTGTTTTCTGTCTAAGTCTCTCTTGGTTGTACAATCAGACCTTGTACTTACAACAGTTTTTATACTGCCAGGTGACATTTTACTGCTTTATATTTATTTGATATGACTACTACAAGCAGGATTGTTACTCACCAGCCTCACAATGCAACCTTTGCAACCTACTGGCATGGGCTTCCTGATTCACAGCCCACTCAGCTGCAGCTTTAAAGGGAATAGAGAAATATTTAGCCATACCTATCCATCATATACATAGGCTGGACTTTGCTAAACAGTTAGTGATATGAATACTTACACACTGCTAGGACATCACCCCTCTGCCTTGCTTCTTGGACCCACTTGTCCAAGAGCTCCCTTTTCCTCCCCTTCAAGTTGACATAGTGGTGCTGGACCTACTCACCAGTCCAAGGGATACCAGTGGCATAGGTAAGATCACGGGCGAAACAGTCCCAGGCTTCCACTTTATATTGGGAGCCCTGATACTGGCCCTGCAGCAGTGTCTCATCATGGTTATTTACCAGGAGTCCTACCATGACCTTTGACTCCTGTATGTCCCAGCGCTGCACCTGGAAGTGCATGCCCTCACCAACACCTGCCATACTGCCTACAGTTGGAAGCTGCAACCAGTTATGATCTGTATTCCCACCTGCGGGGTTTAAACACAGCTGATGTCCTGCCCTTTGCCATGATTGGATGGTTTTGAATATGCTGAGCTAAGCTAAGCTATGGGCAAACCTGCTTACCTAAGGTTGGCAGTGCTTAAAGGGGCAGGTTCAGCATTGCTTACCAATGGGCAAATCCACTTATCTGGGCTACTCATTGCTTAGCAGTCATATTTACATAATGCTTACACCTAATAAGCAGAGCTGTGCAATGCTTAACATTGCTTATTTTTTATTTTATAGACTATCTGCTGTATGGGATTGATTCATCATTCATTACATATTATATATTTGTTTACTGTCCCTGACATCCCCCAATGTGCTTTCATTACATTTATACATGTGCAACTATACTGTATGGGGCACTTGTGTTTATATGGGGGTTTCACAACTTTATTAAACTGACACCTCACATCTGGACCTACTACAGTATTCTGGTTAACAAATATATGTTATTTAGTAGCTAATTATAAAAAAAAATAATGTTTATGTACTGCTTTCACATGTAAAATGCAAATTGGTTACAGTGGGTATTGAACCAGGAATGGCTGCTTACAAAGTGTATGCTCTAACCACTACACTATTGCAGTACTACTTATGCTGGATGTCTCTTGCTATTTTAACGTCTTGTGCTGTTTAATCTGGACTAAGTGTAGCTAAGTAATGGGCACACCCACACAGCTATGCTTAAACGTTATTGCATGTGTAAAAAAAAATGTATCTGTTGTGTTTTTTTATTTGTACCCTTCAGAATATCAATGGCTTTGTCCACATTCCTTACTCTGACAGATTGGGAGGGGTGCACTATGTGCTTATGCTAAATGTGTTATTCTATCAACTTTTGCCTTGGTAGGGACGATTGTCCTTATGACTTTGACCAGATTTCTTATCCTGATGGGTTGGGGGTGTTACGAGCATTCTCACTCATTTTAAATTGCCGAACAGCAATTCTGGTGTGCATGGGGCATGTGTATTGTGAGAGCACTGCTCTCAGACACACCCCCTGCACTCGTACACAGAACTGTGTCCATTTTGCAGCACGGCAGCACGCCTTCATGAATATGCATGGCACGATGCCATGCTGCACAGGAATGGTCCCTTCTGTGCAGGAATAAGCTATTCCTGTACAGAAATGTACTGAATCTTGGAGAAATAATCATAAAATTGGAGTACAAGAAATCACTTGCTAATAAATACATTATGTATTAGTGCCATTATTCCGCCCACCATTTTCACTAACCTCAGGGTTTCTGGTACCATTAAAGAAATGAAGTAACTCAAAGCTGTAACAATACTTAGCGATCAGTTTTGTAGCATAACATTGCTTGAAATTCAGTACAATTTACAATTTATTAGATCAGATTAGATTAGATTAGATTAGATTAGATTAGATTAGATTAGATTAGATTAGATTATATAGTGTAGCCTACCTTCCCAATATAATATATAAATATTATAAATAAGAGCAGTAAGATAATATGGTAAACAAATAAATGAATCAAGATTGCTTTCTTGTAGTTGCTTGATGTATTGCGTGTTCCCTTGACCTCTATATGCAGCAATAAGTGAATAAAGAGCTCTGTAGCTTTAAGTGTTCTAACTGTCAGGAATAATGGATTAAAAAAATCTACCTCCATATTCCAGGCTCTGCTTGCTTTCAGTCAAATGATTGTGTTTTTACTTTATGCTGGACTTGGACTGGCAGAAAAAATGGAAGGGTAAATGGGTAAATAAACACCAGACCAGTGCTTTCAAAACTGAAGATCAATAAAGATTTATTAAAGGATGTAGTCACTGAAGGAGCTCCTGTTTCTAGCAGTCTGCATTTGAATGGCAGATTCAATTAATATCTACTTCTGGCAAAAAGAATTGTATTGTGTTATAGACTACACATAGTACAGTAATAAGTGAGGGAAAAATTAATGGTTAAAATTAAATAAAATTTGTGACAATAGTAAGTATTGATAAGATATGCAATGTCATCTCTGGTGGTATAGAAAAATAAATCTTGATTAGAGCTCATTTGCACAAATATTAATTAACACCTCAGGCCCTTTACAGAGCTGTCATAGAGGAGCAGCATGCGCATCCTGAAAGGAGAGGGTGGCGTTAGTTGCAGGTGTAGCAGCCCTTTGGAGGAAGGGGTGAGTTTGTTTCTGGAAATGTGCATGTGGTTCAACAAGACATCAATGGCAATAGTCTTTCACTAAGCAAGTGTATGGCAGCATGTGCTTACATATTGGAAGGTGATGTGGCCCCCATGGTGGTGTAGTTTGCATATCCCTTCATTCAGGGGAGGGGTTAGGTTAATAAGTTAAAATATTCTCATTACCAGAATACCAGTGAGAATATAAGCAACTCTTGTGGCTGTATGAATGATGCCCATACCCAGCATCTCTCACCCTAGTGGAGCTGGGAAAGATTCCCACTGAAAGGGAATGAATGGGCTAAAGTCTTATTGAAAACGACTTGATGACCAGCACCTGTGGAGAAAAATTTGGAAAAACGGAAAGAAAGACAAGGTATACACTTATCTTTTAGTTTCTGTTTCAGATTTTAGAAAAAAAATGAATGCCTTTCTTAGGTTCATAGGTTCATAGGTAGGTACTGGGCTATCTGCCCGAAGGCATATATTAGCCCAGCCATGTTGTGCGGTATTCACCGTCCCTTTGGTTAGTTCCCTAGGCCCTTGATCTAGCAGCTAGTACCCTTGGCCCCTATCTAGTAGAGCTGTTGGTATGATCCCTGGTGTGAACTTTCTGTTACCCATCCACTCGTCAAGGTTCCTCTTGAAGAATGATAGTGAGGGGCTCTGTCTCAACAATATTCAGAAAAGAATCATATTGATATATGTCATATATAGATACATAGAGAGATTTTGCAAGTTTCTGACAGAAACATATTATGAGTAATCCATTTCTGCAACTCTGTTCATTAAGTTTCAGTATCAACCCCTTTGTCTACCTCATGGCTATAATAACCAGTTTTGTATCTGCTTTGCAATGACATGCAAAATCAGCCATCTCCTTCTTCCTGGCACCTTTGCTTAGGCAGCAAGACTCCTGTGTGGGCCAGGCTCAACCCTGAGTTACACTCCTGTAGTTTAAAGTTTCCTGATTCTCAGGTTCCTCTCCTTACTCCAACAATTACACATTGTTTTATCCATATTCACACTCATGTAGCTTTATAACTTCATGGTTCTCATGATCCTCGCACAATCTTCTCCTTAATCCATTACCTAAATGTTGTTCTGTATTCTCAGACTGAAACCTCCATCCTCCCTGATGAAGTGACATGAATTCCAATGCAAAGTGATACAGAACAATGTCAATGAAAAAATAGGCACAAAAGCAGATGCCCAGTTTATTGCTTTAAATTTGTGGCAAACAATCACTTCTCACTATGAAGAGGAACAGAGTGATAGCTAGATAAGACTTAGTTGTTTTATATCTACATATAAAGTTGATGGTTCTCATATGATTCCATATGCATTCTTAAATGCTGCAAGCAGTCAGAAGCATATAGTGACACTGTCAGCAGCCAGATCTGCTTAGACATCATGATTTGCCCAAAAACACAAATTTTATGAGGAATAGGTCAAAAATGTAAAGTAAAAATCTGGACAGTTGAGAGGTATGTATCCCTGAGCTTGTGCTGGAAACAACAATAAATACAACAAAATAAAACCAGCAAATATAAAATTAGTCCTTCCAAATATATTAGTGTTCACAAAAAGAAGTAAAGCAGATTGTGGTATCATCCATTCAGCCTCTTTGATTGAATGGGTGAAACGGCAGTCTGTTTTCTTTTTCTTCTTTGACCACTAATAAATTTGGAAGGATAGATTTTGCTTGCAAAATCTCTCTATGTATCTACATACGACATATATCAATATGATTCTTTTTCTGAATCTTGGTGAGACTGTATTACATGAAAAATATTGCACAGTTTGTGAAGTACTGTGCAACTGATATTTAAGTCTCCTCACCTGGACTTATTCACCTGCCAGTATAAATGGAAATATGTAATAGCACAAAATACTTTGACAGAAGTGCCCCTGAAATGGTTACCTTGAAATTCCTTTCCAAAATTCCACACAATTACAGAGTTATAACCACACAACAATCAAACAATTAAAATTGGTTGAAGGCATATTTTACATTAAATTACACTGCAAAATATACACTTATAGTAATAAAACACTAAATATAAAGTTCAAACTGTAAAAATATAGATGCATATTTTATAAGGGCAATACGTTGGGGTGTACATGGTACAGGTATTACCACACTAAGGGATTGTAAGCCACTTGATCTTCAGACTCATGCCTATCAACAGGCCCGGAAAGTCATTTTTTTTCATAGTAGGTTATTCTGAACATAAAACTTATAAATCATTCAGATGTCTATAAAAATGATTTTTTTACACACGTTTCCTGTCACAATTCTGTAAAGTGACAAAAATATGGAAAATATCAATTATTTTGAATGTACTAGAGCAGATGTCAGGTTAGAATTTATATAAATGTTGTTCACCTTTTATCGAGTACAAAACTGAGGTTATTTCATTTATTAGACATTCTTGAACATTTAAATTTGTATTTTAATCTTTTTACTTGCTGTTTTTGCCTACTATATATATATATATATATATATATATATATATATATATATATATATATATATATATTATCTGGCAAAGTGTTGTAAAGAAAATTAATTCTCACAAAAAAGCCAGAATCAGGATTGCAGGAATAGGGCATGATGTTATGTTTATATTATGGGTACATAATAGCACAAGAAGAAGCATTGTCACCTACCAAAAAAGAAGTTCATCAATTCAATTTTTGCCTGGAGTTCCTCCTGTGTGAAGTCTACATGTCGTCCAGCAGCCCGATTCCAAACGCCTTGCTCTCAACGTGAGTGACTGTTTACACTGAGAGCAGGTCTTTTGGAATCTGGCTTCCTGTGTATGCCTATTTGTAGATAAGTTTTACACCGAAGTAAGTCACTTACACTGAGAGCAGGTCTTTCAGAATCAAGGCAGACTTACACAGACAGCAACTCTTTTGGAATCTGGCCACCTGTGTTTGCATGTAGTGTGTGTAATGTGGAAGAAAGACCTGGCAATCTACTTTTATTCGCTACCTGCATATTAAACTCTGTGGATGTTGATAGCTGTTCACTGGGTCACTACAGGAGTTGGTTGTGACTCCTATGGATGGATGAAGGGATGTTGTCATATAAAATTCATATCTCTGTATAGTGCAAAAAAAAAAGCTTGCTTAATTCCTTGTATTTTGTATGCAATATGTATCTGATTGTGATAAAATTTTACATAATTCTTGAAAAGACGATGTGGTCACTGAATGAAATGCGGTCACTGAATAAAAGTATAAAGCTCACACAAAGAATACTACATGGCAAAAAACAAAACAAGATTAAGTGACATATTTGTTGAAAGTATTTTCTATCAAAAGGAGTAGCAAAAAATAATAAGCAAATCCTCCACAGGTGGTTGAAGTGAAATTTATCTAGGGACAGCAGCTTGAAGGAAAAAAAATAAAGAACACAGTGTTGATCAGTGCTTTCCATAGGAAATCACTGTCACTGTGATTTCTGTGTGTGCTGGCAATAATACACTTGCCTTGGGAGATTTCTCCCTTTTTCACATTGATGCAACTGTGGAGTGGTGTGAGAGGCTTGCCCTCCACATTGGGAGGGAGGGTGGTTACTGGGGGCAAACATTTCCATTTTTTTACCATTCTGTGTTTGGGCATTATTATTTTGGTGTTTCAGCTCCTCGGTCTAGTGGAAGTCGAAGCTTCATAGTAGAACCATAACAAGCACTACTTCAACAAAATGTCAGCAGTAAACTGCAAGGCAGAGTGATTTTCCTATTGCACTGTAACTAAAAATACAATTGTCAAAGCAGATGTTCTTCGTGTTTCACTGTTGCAGTCATCAGACTTGGGTTATCTGCTTGCAGTAGCCCTCAGTCGGCCTGATTAACAAAGTCTTGGGTCCTGTGTCGGTTGTTGTCCCTTCTTCCATGACGTCAGGTCATCAGGGGTATAAAACATGCAGCCGATGCCATTACATCAGTCTTTCTTGCTGTGCGGTGCCCGAAGCAGAAGCAGTTCGCAAGTGTCGGTCGGCCGACTCCTGAAATTTTCGTTTTTGAGTTTTAGAACCGAAGTCTTCAACTAAAAGCTAAGTACCCCGTTGGGGAAACTTTTATTTGCTTTAAACCGATGTCAGTAAAAGTAAATAATTGCATTACTTGTGGAAAGCAAATACCTCATAAAGATTTTCATTCGTACTATATTCCTTGCCTAGCCCTGACCACGATGTACCTCGCTGTCAGTTTTGTGCCTTATTTAAACCATGAACTATCCGTCATCGGTATATTTTCATTCTAATTATTATGGTGCTCTGTTCAATTATCCTGATATGTCTTCAGCAAGCCATCCAACTACCGACATTCTGAAAAACTGCAAAGATAAAGACAGAGACAGGCCACCTAGGTCCAAAGCTGCCAACAACGCTTCTCCTAAGCCAGTCGCCAGTTCACCGGTACTCAGTGAGGTGCTTTTGCAGCCCCTGATACCCGCTACTTCAGATTCACAGGCCTCTGCTGAGACCCATTTGGAATCCAGTATGCCGCGAGATGCTTCAAATTGTGGAACCTGCGGATGTCTGTCCCTTGGATGGGTCCAGAGCTGCTCTGCAGGCACCGGCTTCTGAGGGTGTATTCAGGCCTACTGACTTGCATATTAAACCGATGCCATCTTCGTCTTCAAGGCCTAAAACTCGTACCATGCCTAGAAAACTGACGCCCTGACCGCATGGTCAGGCCTCTATGCCTAAAAAACAAATGATAAGAATGGCTGAAGACCTTATTACTTTAATCATGGAAAGCCAGCCTTCCTCCTCTAAGAGACCTAGGACTGTGTTTGCTTATGATACTTTTGACCAGGATTCTGAATTTTCTGTTTCCTCTGATGACTATGATTTACCCTTATCTACCTATGAGAATTCTGATGCTGAGGACTCTATTCCCTCTGCTTCTTCCCCAGAGGATTTCTCTTTTGGTGAAACCTTGCATACTCTCAGGGAGGATTTTCGCTGGGACGGTCAGGATTTCTCTGATTCTAAAAATAGGCTTGGGGATTTCTTACTACTTCCCCAGCACAGGCCTTTAGACATACCTCCTGTACTAGACATTGTTGATGATGCCTTTTCGGAATCAAGCTTGGCCCCTGACTCTTTACCTCCTGCTCCCTGAAAACCTGAGAGATATTAGAGGGTCCCTGACTCTCACAAGTTCCTTTTTAAAAATCCTACTGCGGATCCTGAGACCATTTCACAGGGACCCAAGGGTATTAAAGCTACTACTGCCAAAAATCCTACCCCCTCTGATAGAGACTCCAGGGCACTGGATAGATGGGGTAAGAAGGTATACACTTCTGCAACTTTGGGCATTAGGGCCTTAAACTGTCAGTTTCATATGTTAAAGTATCAGTAGCATATTATTGGATTGCTTAAACAGAAAATGATGTTGATTCCTGATTTTGCTGAAAATAAGGATTTACAGGATTTATTGCACTCAGCTGAATAAGTTGGAAAACAAACTTTGCAATGTGATTTTGATTCACTAGAGGCATCTTGCAGGGCTGCTGTAACTGGGTCTGTACTTAGAAGGCATGCTTGGCTTAAGGATCAATCCTTGTCAGATCATGTTAAAGTGAAATTACTGGATGCTCCCCTTAAACCAGGACTGCCTGTTTGGCAACAAGGCAGAATAAGTTCTTAAAAAGATGGAGGAAAAAGCAAAATCTATGCAAACTGTTAAAGATTTTTTACAAGTACAACCTCCAAGGTTTAGTAGGCATTGGCCTTCCAAGAATTAGTCCTTTCCTGCCACTTTCAGACCTTTTTAGTACAAATCCAGATCCAGCAGAGCTCCCAGGCTTCAGTCCCAGGGTACGCACAGGACTAAGCAGTGGGGGGCCTCCACTTCCAAATCTGGGAGTAATAAAACTCCCCCCTATGGTAAACTGTCTCAGTGACTTCTTTTTAAAACTTCCAAGCACTTCTCAACTAACTGCCCCTTTGGGGGGAAAAATTACTCTTCATGCAAAGAACTGGGAACTCATTACCCAGGACAAATGGGTTTTAATTATAGTGTCCCAGGGATACATATTTCACTTCCACATGTTAACAATACCAAGCAGATGGCCAGATCTACCCCCAAATCAGTGGGCAGAAATCCAAAAGCAAGTACTTTCTCTTTTAAGCATGGGGGCTATTCAATTTGTACCAGAAGAGGAAAAGGGACAAGGTTTCTACTTGAGACTTTTCCTGGTACCTAGAAGACAGTTCATGGCGCCCTATCCTGTACCTGTCTACTCTAAACACTTTTTTTGGTGATTCCAAAATTCAAGATGCTGACTCTTCACCAGTTGCTCCCTATGCTAGGCAAAGATGCCTGGTTGGCAACACTAGATTTAAAGGAAGCATAACTGCACATCCCAATCAGGGAATCTTGCAGAAGATACCTACGCTTCAAAACAGGCTACATGCACTATCAGTTCTCTGCACTGCCCTTTGGCTTATCTACTGTGCCCAGGGTATTCACAAAGTGCCTAGCTCCAGTCATTGCATTTTGCAGGCAAAGGAAAATACAAATATACCCATACCTGGACGATTGTTTAATTCAGGCAGAAAGCCAGGACATACTTTTGAATCATCTGGCCTTTGTACAAAGGGTGCTAACTTGTCTGGGGTACACCATAAATGAAAATAAATCACACCTGGTACCCTGTCAACAGATTATATTCCTGGGAGCAAGCTTGAATACAACTTCCCAGATGGCTTTCCTCATGCCAGAGAAACAAATTTATTTGACAACCTACTTCAAACAAGTGGCCACAAAAACCCTGCTATCTGCAAGGCAAATACTACAAGCCTTGGGGTTCATGGCCTCCTGCATTCTTCTAATTCCATATGCAAGACTGCATATGAGGAAACTACAATGGTATCTAAAAAGCCTATGGTGTCAACATTCTCAGGATCTAGAAGCAATGGTTCCTATCACACCTTGCTACGCCTAGAGTTTCTTTGGTGGGAGGAGGCCTGCCACCAAAACAAGGGACTATCATTCACACTACCCCCTGCCACCCAAACCCTAACAACAGATGCATCAGACTATGCATGGGAGGCTCATCTGGCAGGGAAGTGCATTCAGGGCAAATGGAACCCAAGTCAAATGCACCTGCATATCAATCAAAAAGAAAGATTAGCTGTACAGAATGCTCTGACAGCCTTCAAGGACCACATTCTTTCAGGACAATTAATGGTAAAGACGGACAACACCACTGTTATGTGGTACATAAACAAGCAGGGAGGTACACATTCTTGCCCCCTCTGCAGACTAGCCATGGCATTGTGGAACACAGCCCTGAGCTACCAAGTGCATCTGCAAGCTCAATTCCTGCCAGGAAAACTAAATACACCGGCAGACGAACTAAGCAGAAACCTCATGGACCCACACAAGTGGAAACTGGAACCAAGGATTTTCAATATGTTGGCAAGTAAATGGGAGAGCCTAGATATAGACCTGTTTGCCTCCCCACAGAACTATCAATTTGTCACATTTTGCACATGGATTCCCCACAAACAAGCTTGGAAAGTGGATGTTCTGTCCTTCAGCTGGAAAAACCTATCAGTTTATGCCTTTCCTCCTCTGCCTCTGCTCTCCAAAGTACTACCAAAGATCAAACAAGACAAACCAAGGATGACTGTGATTGCACCAGACTAGCCATGCCAACACTGGTACCCCCTCTTGCGCAGTGTGTCACTGTTGGCCCCATGGCACCTGCCTCAGACTCGTACCCTATTGTCTCAGCAGGAGAACCAGATCCTGCACCCTCAGCTTCACACACTGAGCCTAGCAGCCTGGCTAATTACCTAATCTCTCCTTTACCATCCCTCAGTGAACCAGTGATGGATATCATTTTAGAGGCAAGGAGGCCTAGTACTAGAAAATCTTATGCTGAAAAATTGAAAAGATTCTGTGCCTGGAACCAATCTCAAGGGATGAGCACAGCAGTGCCCAAACTACCTCAGATTTTACAATACTTAACTGAGATGCTTCACAAGGGCCTGTCTTTCTCCTCCATCAAAATTCATGCCGCAGCCATTTCAGCTCATTATAGCACAGAACCTCCCCTCTTCTCTCATCCACTGCTCAAGCAGTTCCTCAGAGGGGCCAAAAATTTATGACCACCCAGGAGAGATCCAACTCCAGCCTGGGACATTAACTTTGTATTGGAAAAAACTCACTCTTCCTCCTTTTGAGCCAGCTGCTACTGCAGACTTAAAATTCCTTTCTTGGAAAACAGCTTTCCTTTTGCAATCACTTCAGCAAGAAGGGTATCTGAATTACAGGCCCTCATGGCAGTGGAGCCTTTCATTATCTTTCATGCGGACAGGGTGTCTCTCAGGACCAATACCTCCATCATGCCCAAGGTGGTATCCAGTGTGGCCCTCAATTAGTCCATTCATTTGCCAACCTTCTTTCCTAATCCAAGAACAAAGGGGAATAGATACTGCATTCCTTAGATGTGCGCAGACAACTTAGATTCTACTTGGACAGGACTAAACCTCAAAGGAAATCTGACCCACTGCTGGTGGCATTTGCTGCAGGGGAAGAGGGGAAGGCTATTTCAAAGCAAACCACTTCCAAATGGATATGCCATTGCATTAATTTCTGCTACAAGCACCATGGAAAACCTATCCCACAGGGGATTAGACCCCACTCAATCAGGGCTGCATCTACCTCTACAGCCTTTCTCAGAGGCATCCCTACCAGGGACATCCTAGAAGCTGCTACTTGGAGTTCTGTACATACTTTCACCAAGCATTACCATCTGACAATTTTCTCTAAATCCAGAGCTGGCTTTGCCACTGCAGTCTTGTAGGGCCTTATAGCTGGTCCTAATGCTATCTAAATTCCTCCTCCCATCCTTAGCTTTGGGAATCTACTCAAATGTGATGACTGAAATAGTGAAACATGAAGAACATAGTACAGTTGTGTACACTTACCATAAATGTAGATGTTCGAGTGTATTCACAGTTGCAGTCCTGGTTACCCTCCCTCCAGCCCCCTTACTTCTTTTTGGCTAAACCTCTACTCTCCTTTACTATGCTCAAAAGCTTTTTGGTGTATTTGCTTTTTTGTTGGAGGTATAACCTTGTATATTTATAGATTTAATTGCTTCCCATTACGGGGACTCCTGACATTTGGGGCAAGAAAAACTGATGTAATGGCATCGGCTGCATGTTTTATAGCCCTGACGACCTGACATCACGGAAGAAGGGACAGCAACTGACGCAGGACCCAAGACTTTGTTAATCAGGCCGACTGAGGGCTACTGCAAGCAGATAGCCCAAATATGATGACTGCAACAGTGAATACACTCGAACATCTACATTTATGGTAAATGTACATAACTGTACTTTTCTGATGACAGTAAAAAATCAGTAGGGATACAGAAAACCAGAAATGTACAGTTCAAACATAGGTTACCTCCAAATAAGAACTATGTTTAGAATTAAAAAATGCAGGTATTATGGGACATCACAATTGTTATCATGCACACATTGAACTTCCATACAACAACTGACAAGACAATGAAAGTAACATATCCGATATATTTTCAAAACTCTGAACTACACAGCCCTTCAACACATCTCTCAACCTTTTACCTCCAAAAGCAGCACAAGCTCTTGTCACCTCTTTCTTCTAAAGCTCCAAACCAAACTTACACAATGACTTTAGGCCCCTCTCCATCCTTCCTAATTCCAGTAAACTACTTAAGGAAATAATATACTTAAAATTAGCCAATTATTACAACATATTAACTCTTTGTAACACACAGGTATAGCTTCTAGTCTGCAGAAGCACTGTGATGACCCGATCTACATTATCAGGCAGAATTTTCCTTGTTATGAATAAGGGTAACCTAACTGAATCAGTTTTCATTGATCTCAATAAGGCCTTTGACATTGTAGGTCATAATCTTATACTAAGCTAACTCCTAACCATTGACATTATTGATTGATTGATTGATTGATTGATTGATTGATTGATTGATTGACATTTGATTACTGGGAAAGTCTGACTAGGTAGGAGTCCATTTTCAGCAGAAGAAAAAAGATCTAAAGTATTACAAAATATTTTAAGAACAATAATTTGACAATCTTCAAAAATAATACAGAAACATCTATGGTTTAAAAAAACTATATCAAATTAGACATAATATGACAGCATTGGTTAAGGGTAGATACAAGTTGTTTGACAATGATTTAATATTTAGAAAAATTTTGGCCAGTTTATAAAGAAATTAAAGGTAAATTAGTGTGTAATACAAACAGGAATTGTAATGTGAAGTGAAAGGAAAAGCAGGCTTATAATATATTTAGAAAGAAAGCCAGAGGAGAGAAACTGACAGTAGTAAGGAAGTGAATGAAGAAGGGAGAGAAAGGATATGTAAAGTATAAATAGATACTTGTTCACATTTAGGAATATAATTAATCCTGGTGCTGAGCAAGAACAGGGTCAGATTTTGGCTAGAAAGTCTTTCAGAATGGGTTTGAAGGATATGAGGGAGGGTACTGATCTGATGGATACAGGTAAGGAGTTCTAGGCCTTACCAACATAGTATGAGTAGAGACAATGTCCAGCAGATTTGACATTAGTTTTAAATCACTTGGCAGGTTCAATAATTTTATATCCTGAAGAATCTACAAGGCTAAAATAGGTTTTCAAAATACTCCTTCATCCAAACTAACCAAATAATGTCTCAAGGTTCTGTATTATTTCTACTTTTATCCTCTATCTTTATTAATAAATTACCCTCTTACATAACAGATCATGCCCATCTAATATACAGATGATATGGTAATGTACACGTCTAGTCCCTCACCTCCAACATCAATAAGGAACAAGATAATTACATATATCAACTCCTTACATAGATACAAAAATTGAACCACCTTCTTAGCCTAAAAAAGATAATAGCATGGCCTTCAACACCCCCCCAAAATGATCCACAGGCTCCCCTACTGATAAAGAAACTTCAACCCTCTAAATATGCTGACCAGTTCTCTTAAATATGGGCCTAGGGATATATCTTCACACACACACACAAAAATACATCAGCATGTAAACATTACTAAAACAAAAGATATCCCACTTTTTTTTCTTGTCTGGTAAAAATATCACATTTCCTCTCCTTAAAGGAATAAGCCTGCATAAAAAAGGCATTCTCTTGCACAATTAAGAGTATGGTTTATCTATTATAGCTACAGTTTCTAAGAAAAACAAACACAGACCCTATCCAATCAGATCTGTAGATTTATAACCAATTTAGTAACCCACTCATCTAAAAGAGATCATCATTGTTTGACCATTTATATGGCGAAATAGTTACCTGTTGAACAGGGATAACAACTAAACTTCTAAATTTACAATCATTTCCATTTTTTGCTAAAAATATCACCATCAGAACATCTAATGACCTCTGTAGGTCAGCCTCACACCCCTCACAACAAAGTTCACTGCACAGACCACAGCCTGTCCCTAGTTCACCTTAGACTTTGGGAATCTTTCCCACCTAGGTTAAAATCTCTTCATTCATGTCTTCTGTTTCAGTCAGAACTGAAAACTAAAATCTTCTTTCGGCTGCTCCCATTAGGGGGTCGCCACAACAGATCAACTGTTTCCATTTCTTCCTGTCCTCTGCATCTTGCTCTGTCACACCAGCCACTTGCATGTCCTCTCTCACCACATCCATAAACCTTATCTTAGGCCTTCCTCTTTTCCTGTTACCTGGCAGCTTCATCCTTAGCATCTTTTTCCCAATATACTCTGCATCCCTCCTGAGCACATGTCCAAACCAATGTAATCTTGCCTCTCTGGCTTTGTCTCCAAACCTTCCAACCTGGGCTGACCCTCTAATATACTTATTCCTAATCCTATCCATCCTCATCACACCCAGTGCAAATCTTAACATCTTCAACTCTGCCACATCAAGCTCTGACTCCTGCCTTTTTGTCAATGCCACTGTCTCCAACCCATATAACATAGCTAGTTTCACTACCCTCTTGTAGACCTTCCCTTTCACTCTTACTGGTACGCGCCTGTCACAAATTACTCCTGACACTCTTCTCTACCCACTCCATCCTGCCTGTACTCTCTTCTTCACCTCTCTTCCACACTCACCATTACTTTGAACTGTTGATCCCAAGTATTTAAACTCATCCACCTTCGCCACCTCTACTCCCTGCATCCTCACCATTCCTCTATCCTCCCTCTCATTCACACACACATATTCTGTCTTAGTCCTGCTGACCTTCATTCCTCTTCTCTCTAGAGCATATCTCCACCTCTCCAGGGTCTCCTCCACTTGTTCCCTACTCTCACTACAGATCACAATGTCATCTGCAAACATCATAGTCCACGGGGACTCCTGTCTGATCTCATCTGTCAGCCTGTCCATCACCATTGCAAATAAGAAAGGGCTCAGAGCTGATCCTTGATATAATCCCACCACCACCTTAAACGTGTCCGTCACTGCCACCGCAGATCTCACCGCTGTCACAATACTCTCGTACATATCCTGTACCACTCTTACATACTTCTCTGACACTCCCGACTTCCTCATACTGTACCACAACTCCTCTGTAGGAACCCTGTCATATGCTTTCTCTAAGTCTACAAAAACACAATGCAACTCCTTCTGACCTTCTCTGTACTTCTCCATCAACACTCTCAGAGCAAACATCGCATCTGTAAAATACTGACCAAAAAGCTAATTTTTCAGGCTTTCAACATATTCCGTTTACTTAGCTGATATACATTCTATGGTACAGTCTTGTGCTGTCTGTAATATACCTTCAGTTGAACTGTTTGAAATCCCTATTTATATCCCTTCTCTCCTCTCTTCTTCTACATCCACCTAATTGTTGAAAATGTTCTCTCTATGCTATAATTCACAGCATATGTCTTAATTATTGTACTGTCATATATACAGCTATTTTCACTAATTCTGTATTACATTTGCCCTATGTTGTATTTTAGTGAATTTGCCTTCTATATCATTTTTCTTAAACCTATGTTGGTTTCTGTTGAATTGAATTATTTTTGTGTACATTCACTCCAAGGTTGAACTGAAAATAGTCCACTTGGAGCATTGCCCTTCCCCAGTTAACTAACAAACAGATAGATAGATAGATAGATAGATAGATAGATAGATAGATAGATAGATAGATAGATAGATAGATAGACAGATATAGACAGATTTATCAATACAGTTGAAGATTTTCCATTTGCACCCTGTTCAGAGGGATACAACAGAAATATCATGATTTTGCAGACTCTTCTAATTGACTTTAATATGGTGTCCTTATGGCAGCAGGACTAACTGGGAAATAATGATGCAGAGCTTTACACAAATGTATCAGGTTTGTAAGGCATTAGAAAGCTATCTACAGTGAAAGTATTTTGATTGCACTTCTCCAAAACACAGTTTGGCATTGATATATTACCTTCCACTACATTCCTAGATTTAATGCCAGTTTTAGTCACTGTTAAATGTGGTAATCAGAATTAGTGAACAGATGTTTCTATTTCTCTATTTATTTCAATGTTAAAATTTATTTATTTATTAAAATCAATAAAAATATTAAAAAAAAGAATTAGTGAAAAGGAAGTTAATGTTTCATTTGGAAAAATCACACAGTGGTAATAAGTCTTTAAGTATATGAGCATGCAAAACAGTGAGTTTTGAAGAGCCTTAAAATCACTCTTAACATTCACTGTTGATTATGCTCCAGACAAGAATCATGAGATTGCCAACAGTCTTTACCATTTGCAGTTATGTACATTTTGCTCCCAGGCACCAGAGTCAGAATGTTATCCAAAGGACATTCCACAAGTGGTGAGTGAAACTGGAGATCACAGGCCAGTAGACTGATAGAGGAAATGTGGACACCAGCTGCATGGAAATCATGTAAAAGGCATGAAAAACCTTGATAGTTTCTGAGCATCATGGCAAAGGGCAGGTAGAGACCTTAGACTGTCTGTTCAAATATTTGATCCACAGATGGAAGGAAGGGGATACAGTTCAGATGATTACAGTACATTAAGCAGCCTTAAGCTGAGCCTTTCAAGCCTAAGGTGTCACAAACTTCAGCAAATATTTGACAGCAACCGGGACAATCATAGGCTGGACTAAAATGCATGTGTTGCAGATGAACCAGCAGCCCCGACCCCACCACTCCCTCTTGGCCAAAATTTGCTATCACGACTTTTGCAAAGTTTTCATGAATTAAGTACTGATAGCAGGTCTTATGGCATGTTAGCAACATAGACAGTTGCATTTTAGTGTGGGATCTTCAGAGTTACAAGCTACTGATGGAAATGGCAGCCAGTGACTAGGTGTTCTGAGTCAGAAAGATGTCATCTGGACATAGGCAAAGAGAGTCATATGAATCAAATCAAGACAGAGCAGTTCAGAAAGAGTCACCAAGGAAATAGACTGCTTAACATGTCTGAAAGAAGCATCAGGTAAGATAAATGAGGATGCAGCTATTTCCTTAGTAGAGAACAGCAGTAATCTATAGACATGATGCAGTCGCTACAGAAACAGCTTTCATAATTTCTCTGCTAACTTCTTTTAGGATAGGCATGGCCCACAGATTTGGTGACAGTAGGAACTGATGGGATATCCTCAAAGGGGCAGTCAGATGAGTGACAAAGATTTATATACAGTATCATCATCATCATCAACCCCTTTTCCCATTTTCTGCATGGGGCCAGGGTGTTGGGTCAACTGTCACTAACTTTCTTTAGTGATCATGCCTGACTGTTGCAGGTCTTCTCTCACACAATCCAGTCATATCTTTGCTTTATGCCATCATTTTGTCATGCCTTCTTCCTGTATTTCCCACATATTCTTCACCAGATTGTCTTCTTCTTTTCTCCACATGTGCCCACACTACTGTAAACTGTTCTCTTTCACCTTCTCTGCTATTAGAGATACTTTGCCTTCTGCTCTGATGTCATCTTTTCTTCATCTGTCCCACAGTATGTATCCTAACCACCTATCTCAAACAATGCATCTCCATCACATCTAACATTCTCAACTGCTTTACCTTCACTGCCCAGGTTTCTGGAACATACAGTAGTACTGGTCATATCATTGTTTTGTACATCTTACTTTTCTGCTTCTTTGGCATTTTTCTGTTCACCCATTACCCCCAACAATCTGTGTCAGTTGGCTGCAGCCGCTCTGGTTCTAGCTTTGACATCCTCTTTCAGACTTCCTTTCTTCCCAACCATCCCTCAAAGATATTTGAAAATGTTAATCTTCTCAACTATTTTCCCTTCTTTCTCAATTTTCTCCATCTTCTGATTTCCTTAATTTGCTGCAATGACAACTGCCTTATTTGTACTCAGTTTCACCCCACATGCCTTTACTTTTACATTCCATCCCCCATCCTTTGCTGAAGTTTTTTCGCAGAGTCTACCTGTAATGCTACTTCATCTGCACACAGTAACTTTGTTGATCTATCCCCTCCGACCTGTTTGCTAATTTATTCCATCACCCATATGAACATCAGTATGCTCAGAGATGAACCCTGATGCACACCCACTCCCACTGAGAATCCTGTGTGAGTCCACTGTTCATACTTGTGTCATTGGATTCTTCTATAAAGCCTGCACCTTTTCTGCAAATGTTTCTGGGGACTTCAAACCATTGCAGGACTGCACAAATCAGCTTTCTTGGGACCTTGTCATATTCTTCTCAACTATCTGTCTCACTGCAAACATCAGGTCAGGTATTATGCATCCTGATCTGAATCCAAACTTCTCATATCCAATCCTACTTTCTTTTACTCAGTGTATTTGCTTAGCAGTCATCCACTCCACCACTTTCATGCAGTGTGACAGGACTTTGATACCCCGGTACTGCCTACAGTTGTGACTGTCCCCTTTGTTCTTGTACACTAGCACTAGACTGCTTATTCTGCAGTCATATATTATATGCCTTTCTCTCCATGCTGCTATGATTGGCTCCTGGATCCATTGCCCCCCCCAACTCACCTAGCATCTTGGTCATATCTGCTGTGACCTCATCTGATCCTACTGCTTTCCCCTGAATTAATTTCCTTTAGCATTGTTCTTACTTCTGTGGTGGGTTCAATTATAAAGATATTAAGTGTGGTTTTTCCTTCTCTTTCTAGAAGCATTTTCTTTTGTTTGTTTGTAGTGGGTTCTTCTTTCTCTTTCATATTGTAGGCTGTGTCTGGGGCAGTACAGCTTTTGCAGAGTTTTCTTCATTCAGAAACTAATGGAAGTACTCCTTCCATCTGCCTTTGATGTTCTCTGGACTGGTGAGTAGGTAATTGCTGACATTCCTTATTATGGGTGTCTGATAACTGTCTTCTTTTTATAGGTTTATATGCTCATAGGTGTTTACTAGGCTAACAACCACAAGGGCCTTTTTAAGCCTAGCCATAAATCCCAAATCTCTGAGAAGTTCTGGTATCCTTGCTAAGTGTAAGTAGGGGCTTGAAAGGTGAAACATTTGCAAACAGAGGCCTGGAAGATGAACCATTTGCAGACTACCTGTGTCCATTAGAGATATAGGTGCCAAATTAGGGATACATTTCCTGTTCCCCATTCAATTATCCAACATTCACTTCAATTGGATTAGGGAAGAACTGCTTCACATGGATGGGGAGCCTGCTCCAGAGAAGGGGTAGTCTCTGGAATATATACCTGTATCTCCAGCAGGTCCTATTTATATCACAGGCAAGGTTTAAGTCTTTAGAATAGGTAATTCTGGTGCTGCTTGTTTTGTGGATATGCAGGAGGTCCATCAGAGTTGTGTCTGATAATGCCTTGCACACCAGGCATAAATCTCCCTTCAAGAGCTGCAGAAGCCAGAATACAAGGATAGGGCCTTGAGATGGTCTGTTTAGGACATGTTATCTCTCTGTCTTTGCAATGAAACCTGATAGAGTTTCTTTTTGCCATTTGCTAAGTCACTTTCAGAAGCTGATGCCTTATTCTTTTATTGTTGCAACTGCTGTCTTAGCCTGTTTGTTAGCCAACCAGTATCCCTTCTTTATCTGGTCCATCTTTTCAATATTCCATTTTTTCCTACATTCCTTCATTTTTTTGATAACTTCTTGGACTTATGCATTCTATCACCAGTTTTCCTTGTGTAGCTTGATTCCAAACCTAGCTCAACCGCATATCTAGTCTACAGTCCTCACACATGCTGTTTTGAGAATTTGCCATTCTTCTTCATCTCCAGCTATTTCCTCTTTTTCCTAAGGTTCTAGAGTCCTGAGTACTTCCTTGAACTCTAGTGCTTTTGTTGTAATCAACTTCCAGATCTTCAGTCTAGTATTTGTTGCCCTTAGAGCTTTCTCTGACAATTGCTTACAGCTGATTGTGGCCACCAGTTGTTTATGTTGTGAAACTACTGTTTCACTGGGGATGGCTTTGCAATCTCTGATTCTACCCCAGTGCCATTTCCTTACTAGCAGGAAGTCTACCTGAGTTGAATGTTGGCCGCTCTTGTATTTAATCTTGTGACTGTCTCTCTTGCTGAACTATCATCAAGCCATTTTACAGACGGAATTCAATGGTAGCCTCTCCTTCTTTAGCCTGTTACCCTACCCATGTGAGCCCAGGCAGTCCTCATATCCTGTTCTGTCTGTTCCAGTATGAGCTTTCAGGTCCCCCATTATTAACACCAACTTATGTTACTCTGCTTTTGTCTACTAGATCCTGCAGCCAAAATTTGAATGCACCGTTGGGCAACTGGGCACTGACACCCAAGTAGCTTATTGACCCAGGGCTTCTGGGTTTTATGACAGGCACATACACTAGCCAGTAGAGACACATAGACTCATGTCACCATTAGCATGGTAGCTATCCCTTACACAGTATGCAGTCTGTGATCTGTGTTCTCCTATCCAGAGGGTACTAAGCATCACAGTTTATCCCAAAGGAAGTACAACTCTTCCTCCAATAGGCATCACCTACAGTGTTTGCTGCTGTCCATGACTACATTCAGTTTTGTGTGACTTTGAGATGG
Organism: Protopterus annectens; assembly: GCF_019279795.1. Taxonomy (NCBI): domain Eukaryota; kingdom Metazoa; phylum Chordata; order Ceratodontiformes; family Protopteridae; genus Protopterus; species Protopterus annectens. The sequence continues at coordinate 105,613,970 of NC_056726.1, forward strand.
AATCATCTGGCATGTTTTTTGGGGGGGTGACAGGATCCTCACAGAGACACAGGGAGAACATGCAAACTTCACACAGGCATCGATTAGATGTTAGGCTCAAGTCTTGTACCTTGTGCATGGGAGGTAAAGACCATAACCATTATCTAAACAACTCAAACAAAAAACTCAAACACAATAAAAACAAAAATAGCAAAATAGAAAGGAATGAAAACTATTAAAAAAACACTATAATTTTCAACCAGTTGTAATAATAAGCACTCTCGTCCAGTACAATCACATGAACTTCTTTAGACAAACCAAAAATCAATCCTTGTAATTTAAATATCCTGTTCAAAAATCATGTGATACTAATTAATGATATCACAATACCACCCCTCAATAAATTTAAAATCAACACAACAATATACATTCTTTCAAAAAAAAATTGTACAAATAAAACTTCATGCTTAAAAATGTTATATATAAACAACTGCCTTTCCAAAGCTTTCAGCTTCAGCACACAATCAATAGAACAAAGATCATTCAAACCGGGAAAGCTATACGTGTTCAACCTCACTTGCCACATAAGCTAATTTTTCTCTAGTCTTAATACCCAGGGGCCACCTCTAATATCTTTATCTACTTGGTCAATGATTTTATACTTAAAAATGTGCCTGGGATTAAGAGAAACATGTTTTGCTAAGGCACTGTGTATGTTCCATTTATTAATGCTATATTGATGTTCATACAACCACTCTTTGAATTTACGCTCAGTCTTACCTACATAAAATTTGACATCCGTGACATTTAGCTAGGTTTATCATGCCTTTAGAGTTGCAATTAAATTTCCCCTTAATATTATACATTTTGTTCCTAACCAAAAAAGTACTACCAATATCTATGTATTTACAAGATGGGCAAGCTTCACATTTAAACATACCAGGGCTCCTTACACGATGAGCTTTTCACTTTTCTAAAATATATTTAATATTAGCTTCCCTCTTAAAAATGAACTTAGTTTGATTACTTATTTTTGCCCTAATGCTTGTATCCTCCATTAGGAGTCCCCAGTGTTTGGTCAAAATTTCTCTCAAGCAAAAAGAATCAATACTAAAAGGTATAACAAAACTTAAACTGTCAGAGTTAATACCATTAAAACCCGAGGTATTTTATTTTTTAAGGAATGTATTTTGTTGTGTTGATTTTAAATTTATTGAAGGGTGGTATTGTGATGTCATTAATTAATATCACATGATTTTTGAGAAGGATATTTAAATTACAAGGACTCATTTTTTTGTTAGTCTGAAGTTCATGTGATTGCATGGATGAAAGAGCTTCTTATTAAACATGGTTGAAAAGTAGTGTTTTTTTAATAGTTTCCGTTTCTTTCCATTTCACTATTTTTGTTTTTATCGACCTTAACCATTATGCCAACTGTTTATACACAATATGTTAGATAAAAAAGCTAATAAAAAATGGGAGGGAAGGATGAAGCTGAAAAGTGGGAGGTTTTTCCTATACAATTACAATCAAAATCTTAGAGTTAAATGAGGTTTGGCAATGAAATTGTGAAAAAAGAGGTAGTGGTGATTTTGCAAATTATTGCCTTTAATAGACAGATATCTCACAAAATTCTGTTGTCTGACTGTTACTTTTGTTTCAGAGCAGAAAACAGTATATATTGTAGGATACTCTTATGAGTTTTGTGTAGGCAGCAAGAAAGGCCCAGGCTTGTCTGGGCAGTAGCTAGGCCTGGAATGAGATAGATCACTGCCACAAAGGTATGGAGGGAGAGTAGTGAGATAGTTGCAGCTCATCCCAACGATAGCCCATAAACTTAAGTTCTTCAAACAGCCAGCAGATAAATAGGCATATGCCTAGTACATCACACAATTTACTTTTTAAAATAATTAATTTTTTTGCAATGATATATGGTATAATTTAAAACATGGCATACTTAGAATGTTTTTGTAGCTAAATATTTTATTAAATAGCTGTTTTAGGTTGATGACATCTATATTAGTGAGAGACATGGCCTACATTATGGAAGCTGGTGGAAATTCTTAAAACCATTTTTTTGTTTTACTTGCCCTCTGACCATCAACCATCAGCTGCCACAGCTCCTCTCCTCATTTACCGGGTCTGCCTTAACTATCCCTAGGCTGAACCTGACCCACATCCAGGGCCAGTGAGGAAGCTGGTGTACCATCATATTGCTGCCAGGGAGTGTGCCTTAACCTCCTCTCACCCCACTGCAGACTTGTGAGCCGACTTCCATGTATGTACAACCTCCTCATCAAGTGGTATACCGCTTGCAGTGTTGCACTCACCAGGCTCTCAATGTTGCCATTACAGTGATTATAGGTAGCCCCCCCCCCCACCAGGATGGGTGAGTTAGTGTCAGCCACTCACTCCCACCCTCTACACCTATCAAGTTCCTCCAGTGCTTGTGCCACTAGCTGAATCTGGGTTGTCTAGGTTGTAGTAAGGGCTTTATCCTCCTGTGCCACAAGTCCAGACTGTCATTTGTCATTGCTGACTAGCACTGAGTCTGTTTATGTATAGTAAACTGTAAATCCATTTTGGCTGACACCAAGTGTATCTGGTGAATATGGGTTAGTAGCAAAAAGGATGGTCATAAGCAAAGGGACTTTGAAAACATACTACACTGTGCAGGGCTTACCTTCCAACATAACTTGACAGGTAGTGAATATAGGAGGAGGGGAGGAAAAGGAAGCCTAAGAATGGCTCTGGGCAGGCTTGCAGGCACAAGATAGTGAGCCAAGTATTTGAAGGTGTAAGAGGTATTGAGAATTCCAAGTATAGAAGAGGCAATAATCAGAGTTACAAGCAGGGTTAGTTCTCATTCCACCAGTTCATTAGGCAAAGCAGATATTCCCTATTTACCCTCACAGAATAAAACTGGTCTAGGTACATGAGGTAGACTCTTCAGGCAGTCAGAGCTGTAGGGACTTGGCAAAGCAGATGTCTCACAGGCATGCAGAAGTAAAAGAGTAAACTGGGGCAAGCGGATGCTTTTCACAGGATTAGACATGTAGAGAAAAAAATAGATTGACCCAGCCATGAATGGAGCAGGTACATGCCCTCCCCTCCCAAGATCAAGATTTTAAAAGATGCTTGCACCCAGAGTGCTAATAACGATAACAGCTTGCAAGGTTTGGCACAAGTGAACACCTCCCCAGTATAGCTTCTGCACATATGCCCTTGGTAGGTGGGCATATCATAAACAGGGTAAATTACATGGAAGCTTGGGTACTTCCCAGATTCATAAGAAGAGCAATTGAGAAGAGGGGAATACTTCAGAAGGGGGAGATAAGCAACCAAGGCACAAGTTAGTCTTATAAAAATTGCGGTTGGATTCCAGGGATAAATGACCAGAATTACCATGTCCAGTGGTAAAGAATATGAAGAACTGATTAAGACCCTAGGGTTCTAAATTCAGTTAGAATCTCAGATGCTTGAAAGAGCTGGAATGTGAGAATGGACATGCCCATCCTGAGGGAGGGTGGGGTGGACTAAAATGCATACAGCTACAAATACTTGGAGGAGGTGCAGCATTGTGGTGCACATTCAGATCTCTATCTTTTGGCTTACCAAGCCACCATCTTTGATAGCCTTTCTTAATGAGTGTACAGGACCATGCACTCCCAGGGAAAGGTATTGCAGATCCTCACAGTAATGTGAGCAGCTTGTTCTCCCCATTTAGGGGATGGTCAGGCCAAACAAACTTCCTCATTGTGGGGATGCCAGCAAGGACACAAACGACTCTCTTGGCTGCTTGTTTGATTGCCCCTCTGGACAGCTCTTGTCCCCAAACTGTGATAATTTCATAGTATGGGGGAGTGAATGAGAAGAGTCTGAGTAAGGTAGGCTTAATGATTAGCAGGTACGTAATTGGAAAGTACATAGACAAATAGAAAAAAATCCACTATTAAGCAAATAGTGCAATGGGCTTCTTATATGAGGATGAGGAATTACAGTTCATTGAATATTAATATTCAGTAGTACATCCCCATGCTTTTTGGCACTTGTGATCACTTTTTCTACAAAAGGAAATGTCTTGTTTTGCATCTGGTTGACCAGTTCTGTACCACCTGCCCTTCTTTCTTTACCTACTTCTGTTTGTTGTGTTTTGTATTCATCTCCTAACTTCTCTAAGTTAACTTTTTTCCAGGCTGCTCACTCTGTTTTTTCAGGAGTAAAGCAGACATCCAATACATAAATGGTCATGCTTATTGCATTTTTGATGAGCGGTCAGTACAGATATTTTGCAGATTAGTTATGTCATTTGTAAGCACATTTAAATTGCAGAGTATAATACTTTCCCAAACAGAATAAAAATGTAGTTGCATACAAAATATGTATTATTCATCCCGTGACATTGAAGTTTTTGGAGTAGATTCTAGTATAGGGGCTACACCAAACAAGGAACCTCAGTTAGAGACCCAATGCATTGAAATATCTGACAAACTTTTGAAATGCATGAAAAACCTAAGGTCGTGTGTTTGGCATTTGAAATTGTTCAAGGCCTACCAACTTAAGGGAATTTCCCAAAGGGGCTTACGAATTCATATTAAGCCATTGGTGGGTCAGGTGGATGATACTTTATTAGCAGCCTGGTCTGAAATACAGCAATCTATTTCTATGGAATTTATTAAGGTTCTACATGCATTTTATGAATGTAAGATTGACAGCTGTGTTTCAGAGGTGACCAAGATTTGTGAACAGGCATGACAGTTTGATGGCCATCAAATATATAAATCTTGTTTACAAAAGTTAAGTGCTGATCTGCTAGAGTTCGGAAAGGAACTCAAGGAAAGAAAGTTATGTAAATTCAATAAAGATGCCAGGGACTACAGTCAGAGAAAATCATTCAAACAGGCCAAAAGTGTTAAATTTACCAAGCAGGAAATTCACAATGCTAGTCAAAAGAGAAAAAGGAAAAAATTCATTCTTAAAAAATCAGTTAGTGACACTTCTGGGGAAGACTCTTCTTCATTCACAGATACTGAAACTGAGTTTCAACAGGGATCACCAGCGTCTATAAAATGCTATTTCTTTAAATCTTTGGACCAAGACAAGAACATAAGTTCTATCCCTTTAGCAGTAGAAGGAAGGGTGGCAAGAAACACAGGTCAGGATGTAACATTACAAACACTATTACATCTTTTGAAACCCCAGAAATTAACCTAAATAGTGTACACAACATTTCATCTGTTGTTTTGTCAGATATTGAAATTCAGGTGTTAAATAAGTGTCTAAATTTTATTCCTGACTATGTGGTGTCTGAGGATACTTTTGTGGATGATTTGTCCTCTTTTTGTAGATTGTTAAATCTTAGATTGTATTTTGATAATAATGATAACAATGAACAAAGTTGTCCGTCTCAACAAATTTTCAAATTTCAAAGATCTACATTTGCTCCCCCGATGAATAAACAGGTTGACATCTTCCAAAAATGTGTTCTTAAAGATTTACATTTTGGTGTACAATTGGATAAAAATTTTTTCCTAATAATTTAACTACATTAGAACTTCAAGCTTTAGAAAACCTGAGGAAGAATAAAAACATAGTAATTATTGCTGCTGATAAGGGTGGGACAACAGCGGTTATGGACTGGTCTATGTATTTGGCTGAAGCAGAGAGACAGTTGAAGCATGGTCAGTTTTATACAGCCATGTCCATTGACCCAACATCTAGATTCAAGTGTGAAATTGATGAGTTTCTGCAGTTGGTGGTCAGTGAAGGTATTATCAGTGATAAAACCTCATATCATCTGAGGGTCAAAGATCCATTACCACAATACCTGTACTTACTTCACAAAATCCATAAGAATGCTATGCAACCACAAGGCAGACCCATTGTTTCTGGTAATAGTTCTCTTACAGAACCATTATCAGCTTTTTTGACAACATATTTGAAGCCATTGTTAAAAGGAGTCAGGGCAAAATATAGAAGACACCACGGACTTTCTTAACATTGTGTCTGATATACAATTGGATCCTGGGTGGATTATGTGCACCTTTGATGTTACATGCTTATATACCAGCATTCCTCACTGGGCAGGTTTCACTGCCTTTGAATACTGGTTGCAGGAATTGCCATTATACAGCCCAGGTTTCAATAGTTTTCTTCTCTGCTTGGCGAAACATGTTCTCACCAAGAATGTTTTTTATTTCAACGGCAGTTGTTTTTTACAACTCAAGGGTATGGCCATGGATGCTTCATTCGCACCAATTTATGCCAACCTTTTTATGGGATATTTGGAACAGAAGATCATATATGATGATGGCCACAATCTATTCCTGGATGAAATAGACATTTGGCGGAGATTTTTGGATGACTGCTGGATGGTTTGGAAATCAGATGTTGATTATTTACATGAATTTGTTCAATATCTAAATGAAAACAAGTGGGGTATCCAATTCACAGTCAATTATGACATGTAATTTATCTCATTTCTGGATGTCCTTTTAAAAAGACAACAGAATGGGACACAGGAAACCTGTGTTTATCGTAAACCATTTCATTCTAATATTTTACTCCATGGCTCCAGCTGTCATCTAAAACACATTATTTAAAATATTCCAAAATCATAATTTATGAGGGTTCATACCATCTGTTCCACAAATGAAGAACTTAAACTTCAAGAAAAGGAACTGATGGCCAGGTTTTGGGAACATGGGTACACCAAGCCACATATCCTCCAGACCAGTAGGGAGGTACAAAAGTTACACATAGATGATTTATTAAGATATCATTCCAACAGAGGGATAATGGACAAAACAATCAGATATACAACTAGTTATGGATGCAACACATTTTGTTTTATGGATCTAGTGCAACAACATTGGAATATTTTATTTGCTGATGAACAACTAAATAATCTTTTGGGTACCAGATGCTGCTTCTCCTTCAGGAGAGGTAAAACATTAGGGGTGTTCTTTAACCATTATAAACATAAAATGCCATCCTCCAATACAACTCAGGGTACATTAGATGGTGGAATATTAATGGGATGTTTTCCATGTGGCCATTTCTCATTTTGCAGGTATATGTGCCAAATAAAGGAATTGACTACTAAAAATACGCCCCATATATTTAACATAAACATATTTGCAAATTGCAGCACTGATTGGGTGGTATATTTAGCTGTATCCATGTGTTCAGCTTTTTATGTAAGTCAGACTTCAAGACCTATCAGACTACATATTTCTGAACACCTTAGCAATATTAGAACTAAATGCTGTACTAGTGCATTATAAAAGCATACTATTAAAGATCCGGCTGCCCAATTTAAATTTACTGTTATAGACAAGCTATGTGATAACATAAATTTAAGCTGGTTGGCACAGCATTTTAAATAAAAAAGAAAAAGCTTGGATTGTCAGATTTGGGGTCTGTTCCCACCTGGTTTGAATGAACATTTATAAATTTGCAAGCTCATTGGTTGGTTTGCATTTGCTGACTATGCCTACTCTCATATATATATATATATATATATATATATATATATATATATATATAATTTAATTGATTTGCAGTTTGTGTTATACATTGATAAAGGCTTAAGGCCAAAGCCAGTCTGTTGACTGCTTTTTGACTTTAATAAAGACCTCTCACAGAAGTGCTGGCCTGTTTTTGTTTTGAATTTTTCTCTTTGGTTGGGCCTTTGTACTTGCCATATGTTCAAAAGTTTTGCTGTTGTTCCATAATAAGAATTTAGCAGAAATTATTTTCCCTTTTGTGGTGCATCAGAAATTCGAAAAAAAATACAGTTATCATTCCCCCACTAAGTGATGTATTCAGGGGTACTCCTTAAGCCTGAGCAGGAAATTATATCAACTTATAATCTGCCTTAGCATCATAGGTTCATAGGTTCATAGGTTCATACTAGGCTATCTGCCCAAGGGCATTTACAAGCCTAGCCCATAGTTATGTGGCTTTCGCCACCCCTTTAGTTTGAATAAAAACTATGCCTATCATTTTGCTGTGCCTCTGTCAAGCAGTGACACTGAAGTAATCCCTGGGGTATATCTGCAATCTCCCATCCATTGGTCAAGATTCCTCTTGAACAAGGCCAGAGAGGTGCTCTGCCTCACATGTACCGGGATTCTGTTCCACAGCATAGGGAGTCTCTGGGTGATGAATCTGTCCCTCCAGCACGTTCTATTTATAACCGTGTCAAGGTTTAAGTCTCCCGCCCTTGTGGTTCTGAGGGATCTAGATTTTTTGAGGTGAAGCATATTCATCAAATCTGGGTTTGACATGGCCTTATATGTCAGGCACAGGTCACCTCTGAGCAAGCGGTATGAGACTGAATAGAGCTGGAGTTCTTTCAGTTGGGCAGCATAAGACATATTTTTGAGACCCTTTATCCTTTTGGTGAGGAACTTTTGGGGCCTTTCAAGCTGCAGCAGGTGTCTGGTCAGATACATTCCGAATGGGGCATTGTACTCAATCATAGGTCTAATGAGTGATGAGTACAGGGGGACGATGACCTCCCTTGATCTAGATGTGAATCCCTTCATGATCAGGTGGGCAATATAGAAGGTTTTCCTAACTACTTTAGCAACATGAGTGTCAAAGGCTACTGTCAACCTGGGTCCCCAGATCCCTGATGACTTTTCTGTGCTCAGTGGATTGCCACCTATATGGTAGCTAGGGGTAACCTTGTTTTAAGGGTATGACTATGCATTTCTTGGCGTTTAACTTCAGGCCATGGCTCTGGCACCAGTTATCCGTTTCTGTGAGGCCCTTCTGGAGGATATCTGTGTCAGATGTGTTAGTTTGCAGTCATCTGCAAACTTTGTCAGCCATAACCCTCCTGTGTTTGCTTGTACTTCAGAAAAGTAGATGCCGAACAAGAGTGGACCCAAGACTGAGCCCTGTGGGACACCACTTGTGACAGGCTTTGAGTCTGACATGGCTCCAGCAACTCTGACCCTGTGGGTTCTGTCACTTAGCCAGTTTGCAACCCATCTTGTGATGTATGGGTTTACATTCAAGCTGATGAGTTTTTCGATGATACCTGAGTGGGGTATTGTGTGAAGGCCTTTGCCAGGTCGAGGTAGGCTGTATGGACTGCCTTTCCTCATCAATGGCCTTGGTGACAGTCTCAAAAAGTCAACCAAGTTTAAGAGGCAGGATCTGCCTTTGACAAAGCCAAACTGGGTTGGATCCAAAGTCTGCAAGTTCCCTATGTCTTTATTTATGAGTTCCATTATGATCCTCTCCATGGCTTTGCAGATAAGGCTTGTCAAGCTAATGGGGTGGTAATTTCCAGGGTCTGTGGAGGCACCGCCCTTATGAAGTGGGACCACAGTGCGTGGCGGCACCTCTTGGAGGTGCACGATCCTGAGGTGAGGCTAAGATTAAACAGCTGTCCTAACTGTGGGTTTAATTCTCGCACACAGCTGGGGACACCATCCGGTCCCATGGATGCTGTGTTTTTTGCCTTAGTGAGGGCAGTTCTCACCTGGGTGTTGGAGATGTTTGGGGGGCTACAATCCTCTGGAATAGATATCTCTCCTTTTGGGCGGGAGGGGGGGAGAAGTTTGCACTGAACCTGTCAGCCAGTATGTTGGCAATGTGTGTAGGTTCAGTAATTTTCACATCATTTTGAACTAATTCTGAGCATATCTGGGAGTTTCCTCCTAGGTTTCTAACATAGCTAAAGAAGGCCTTATGATTCTCTTTAGAGTCCTTGGCGATTTTTCTCTCAAAATTTGCCTTGGATGATTTTATGAGAGCTCTTAGTTTTTTACTTATAATGATCAAAGGTGTCTTACCTTTCAAGGATTTTACTCTATCTTGTAGTAGCTTCCTCCTGTTGTTGTAGAGCTTGTTTATGGCTGGGGTCCACCAGACTGGATGCTTGCCTTTGGTACAGAGAGTCTTAGTTTTGTTTGGGATTGCCTGATCCATGCAGTCCTGTAGGTGCTGGTAGAAGGCATTTGTAAGTGATTCAGCGGTTTGAGTAATGTTTACCACTGGCTCAGGGAGGAGACCACACCAGTTTTAGAAGTGTGAAATCGGCTTTTGAGAAGTTTTTCACTGTGGTCTTTATGAGGACCTCCAGCGAGATTAGTTTATGATCTGATCTCACCATATACTTCCAGTGTTGAACATTTTGATCCCATGTTCGTGATGATGAGATCAAGTATGTTTTCTCCTCTTGTGGGGATGGTGACTAGTTGTTCCATGGCATTTGAGTTTATGAACTCCAGGAACCTTTGGGTTAGAGTGTTCGGGCTTGAGTAGTGTTCCCAGTCTATATTAGGGTAGTTGAAGTCACCTAGTATGATGGTGTTTGGAGATACATTTATCCCAATGTTTTCAGGAAGGCCATGTGAGGTTCCTGAGTTTGAGAGGGTGGCCTGTAACATGCTACAAATTGCAGAGCAGTCTTGCCTATGGTTAATTGCACCTGGATGGTCTCCGATGCATCAGCGTTGCCACCAACCTTGAGGTGTGGGTGTCCTTTATGAATATGGACACCCCTCCTTTCTTGGTGTTGTCCGGATTTTGGGGCGCATGATATGAGGTGAAACCTGTTAGTGCTGGGGTGCTCTCAGGAGCCTTGAACCAGGTTTCTGTCACAGCACAGACATCGATGTTCTCCATATTGAGAAGGGCCGCATCTTGAGATTGAGACTTCTGGCATTGAGCAGCATTACCCTTAGTTTTTTCCTTTTGGTGTTCTAGGGTGGTAGGTTTAGAATTTGAGCCTTGCCTAAAAAGGCACTATGGGGGAGCCTTTGCCAATATCCAGAAGCCCAGGGTGACAGGTGCAAGCCGTCCCTTGCGAAGCGCATGGCTTGTCCAGCATGTCATCCCAGGCAGACAGACATTGGATCCCCTTTGAATGACACCAGAATTTAAGCCAATTATTAAAGCTGATCATCTTATCACTGTATTGTGGCATCATTCTAGGTGAAGGTAGGATACTGCTCAAGGTCAGGGTCATATCTGCCTGGGCTACATAATCAGAGAGCTCCTCGATGTCCCTTAGGAGGCACCCGTCGCTGACACCAGCGTGGACAATGACTGAGTACCTGCTGTTGAGAGACCTGAGTGCTTGCGTTATGTGGCGGATTATAGAGGCAGCTTACTGTGACCTTCTCTTTACTCAGTCTGGTGAGCGGGACGTCAGTGTGTCTGACTATGGAATCACCAATGACAAGTGTGTCTGGCATTTTGTTTGGCCTTAAGGGCTGTGACTGTTTGACACTCTGACTGTGTGGTCTATGTGTTGCATGTGTTGGGTCATGAGGTGGTAGTTGTTTGGGTGTCTGCTTTGGTGGCCTCTGCTGTTTTGGTAAATTTTTGATCAGAGCCTCAGTATGTCTTTGTGTGAGTATGTGTATGATTTGAAGTTGTGATGGTACCATGTGTGACTGGGTATGTATTGTGTGTGGTTACCTTCTCCTCCTGTCTGGTCTTGCCAGTCCTATGTTGAGAGAGCTCAGCCTCCAGTTTGGCCGTATAGTTGCATCTCATGTATTTGTGTTTTGTGGGAGAAGGAGAGGATTGTCTGTGTACATGAGGCAATTGTAACATTGCCTCAATATTCCCAGGTTCACCAGTTGAGCTAGAGAGGACACTAGCAACTGATCCTCGACATACTAGAAGTAGTAGATAAAGAGACTTTCAAAGGACTCGGGGAAGTGGGTTTTAGGCTGGTGGGGTACTATCTATAATAAGAGTGCTTTATCAAGGTGCAAGTACTGTAGGAGTAAGTGCTAGGCTTTACAGATAGAGAATAGTCTACTTGGGAATCAAGTAGAGATGAACTTTTCAGTTATAGGATATGCTGGTTAGATCAGCAGTACAGCTCGAGGAAGGTAGTTCTAAGGGAAAATTGGAAGAGTGGAATTTAGATGGCCCAAATAGTTTAACCTTGTTTAATCGCCGCTGCTCTTGTGTGCAACAGTGGTAACTCCTTAAATCATCGCTTATTAGCGCTTAGCGTGTTTTATAGCAGGGGCTGAAGGAATTGGCCCAAAACGACCAATGGACTACTAGTTTCTGGCTGAAACTTCACCAAATCAGACAAAAGTGCTTCCCACTCCCACTGGTAAGCAAAGAAACTTCCCTCCTTCCTAATAAGGCAATGGATCAGTAACAGGAACTAAAAACAAAGCCCAGGGATCAGCAACTCTGAAACTGGACTACTCTAGTTCAGTAAGGCGGGAAAACAAGAGATATTTTTTTTGTTTTATTAAGGCGGGAAAACAAGAGATTTTTTTTTGTTTTATTACAAAGACAAGGAAAAAAACAGACAGTAAATGCTATAAATGCTGTAAATCGGCTAGCGCACTTTAGTGTGTAGCCTACAGAAACAATTTGCAACAATTAGTAACTTAAAGTGCAATAAACAGTGTAAAATGCAGAAATCACTTAAAGTAGCAGTAAAACAGGCGAAATGCAGTCGCTAGCTTAAATAACAGTGGGAAAGCCACAAAAAATACTTATATCTGGTAGAAAGTCACTTATATCTTTTATTTTGTACTACTAAAGACCTTGTTAATTTCAAGTACTACTCTAACTCAGTGAGCTATGATTGTTACCTCCTTGATATTTCAACTTGTCTTTAATTTAATGGATGGAAATTTAGTATCTAAAGGGGGCACATCTCAGGCATACACTGTGCTATTAACCCTGCAATATAATGCAGCCAAAGATTTAAAGGCCACTCTTAACAAGGATGATGGGGTGCTACTTCCACATTCATATTCTGATGCTGTCATAAAGTTTTCATCCTTGGCATTCTCATCCCCAAAGCGGAGACTATTCACCTGGAAAATTCAATATAGACTTTTTCTGACTCAAGATGCCATTTCCAAATGAATGGGGGATTGTAACCCTACATACTGAAGATGCCAAAACCCCAATTCAGCTCTTTTGTGGGACCATATCATATGGAGATGTGTGAGGCTCAAGAGATATTGGTTAGACTTACAGGTTCATAGGTTCATAGGTAGGTACTAGGCTATTGGTCCTAGGGCCTATATAAGCCTAGCCAAACAGTACCCTGGCTTTTGCCACCCAAAAAAGTTATTTTCCTGTGCCCCTGTCAAGCAGAGCCACAGAAGTGATCCCTGGGGTAAATTTCCTATCTCCCATCCAGTCATCAAGATTTTTCTTGAAGAGTGCTAATGAGGAGCTTTGTTTGATATAGATAGGTAGTTTATTCCAGAGTATGGGAAGTCACTGGGACAGGAATCCATCCCTCCAGCATGTTCTGTTTATTGTGGTGACAAGGTTTAGGTCCCTAGAGCATGTAGCTCGGAGGGATTGGGATTTCTTTACATGGAGCAACAGCTCTGGGTTTGAAATAGCTTTGTATGTTAGGCAGAGATCGCCTCTGTGTAGGTGATATGCGAGAGAGTAAAGCTGGAGGTTTTGAGATGGTCTGCGTAGGGCATCTGTTTGAGGCCAGTAATCCTCTTTGTGAGATATTTCTGTAGCCTTTCCAGTTGTTGTATATTTCTTGTGAGGTCCATACCAAAATGGGTGTTGTACTCTATAATGGGTCTAATGAGTGATGAGTAGAGGAGAACAATGACCTCTTTTTTCCTGGATGAGAAACCTTTCGTGATGAGGTATGCCACATAGAAGGATTTCCTGACTACTGTGCCGATGTAATTACCAAAGGTGAGACTACTGTCCACCTGTGTCCCAAGGTCTCTTATCACACTTTCAGTATTAAGTAGACTACCACCTATATGGTAGTTCATGGGTACAGAGTTTTTACCAAAAGGGATGACAATGCACTTTTTGGCATTGAGCTTGAGGCCATGGCTTTGACACCATGCATCTGACTCAGTTAGGCCCTTTTCTAGGATGTCCACATTGTTAGGAATTTTGATTATGGCTCTTAGTTCACAGTCATCTGTGAACTTTGTTAGCCAAAGACCTTCTGTCTTAGCCTGTACTTCAGAGAAGTTCCAAACAGGAGAGGCCCTAGGACTGAACCCTGTGGTACTCCACTTGTCACTTGTCTGAAGTTGGATTTAGAGTCTGCTACTTTCACAGTTTGGGTTCTGTCAGTGAGCCAGTTGGCAACCCATCTTGTGAAATAGGGATTTATACCTAGTTTAGTGAGTTCATCTATAAATCCAGAGTGGGGGATGGTGTTGAAAGCCTTGGTGAGATCTAGATAGGCTGTGTGAAGCACCTTACCCTAATCTACGGCTTTGGTGACTGTTTCAAAGAAGTCTATCAGGTTTAGGAGACATGATCTGCCTTTTACAAACTTGAACTGGGTAAGATCCAGAGTTTGGAGATTACCAATGTCAATGTTTATAAGTTCCATGATGATACGTTCCATAGACTTGCAGACCAGGCTCGTCAGGCTAATGAGGCGGTAGTTCCCGGGGTCCATGGTGGCTCCCCCTTTGTGGAGTGGATAACCACTGCTGTGCACCATTCAGTGGGCACAAAGCCTGAGGTGAGGCTATGATTGACATGGTACTTAGGTGGAGTGCCAGTTCATTCTGTAGTTCATGTAGAACGCAGCCTGGGATGTTGTCAGGTCCCATGGATGCTGTGTTATTGGCTTCAGAGAGTGTGTTTTTCACCTGTGCAGCTGTGATTGCAGGAACTTTGCATTCTTCCAGTATAGAGATGGGCCCTTTAGGGGATGAGAGAGGGGTAAAGTTAGCACTGAACTTATCTGCCAGGATGTTGGCAATATCAGTTGATTCTGTATATTTAATGCCATTGTGCTGTAACTCAGAGCAGATCTGAGTGTTGCCATTGAGATTCTTGACATAGCTATAGAAAGCTTTGTGGTTGTCTTTAGAATCAGTGGCGATTTTGTTTTCATAACTAGCTTTGGAGGATTTTATGAGGGATCTCAGCTTCTTACTGAGGCTGACCAGGGAGTTCCTCCAATCATGAGATTTTACTCTTTTTTTGCAACAGTTTCTTTCTTCTGTTGTAGAGTTTGTTTATCGCAGGGGACCACCAGGTTGGCTTCCTTTTTTTGGAGGATAGCATCTTGGTTCTGTTAGGGATTGCACGATCCATGCACTCGTGTAAGTGCTTATAAAGTGCAATTGTATAGGATTCAGCAGTTGTACCTCTATTGTCCGTCAGCATGGGTATTGTGAAGTTTGCCACTTCTGTCTTAAGAAGCGTGAAGTTGGCTTTGGGGAAGTTTTTTGGGACCAGGTTGACAAAATGTACCCTGTTAGTGCTGAGGATAAGTGGAAAGTAGTGCTTTATGGGCTTCCATCTGTAAACAGGTCCCAAGATGCCCATATTTTGGACATTACTGTCCTAGCAGAAAAATAAGTCATCTCTCACCATTGGAAGGATACCCCCCAATATTAGAGAGTGTTGGTAAATACTTCAGGGAATACTTAAAGTGGAGGCCCAGACAGCTAAAAGGAAAGGTAAGGAGGCATAATTTTTATCAAGATGGTCCCTATGTCAGCACTTATTAGACATGGTTGAAATAGCTCCTGACTGGTGAGTGAGCCCCTACCCTTTCTAACAAACTCTGTTGACATTTCAGGCTGATAATAGAAAAATGATAGGATTCAGATCATTATAGAGGAGTAGTACGTCATTCACTTCTTTTTCTGTTGGGTGAGTACAGACTAATCT
This sequence comes from Protopterus annectens, assembly GCF_019279795.1. Classification (NCBI taxonomy): domain Eukaryota; kingdom Metazoa; phylum Chordata; order Ceratodontiformes; family Protopteridae; genus Protopterus; species Protopterus annectens. Next base: position 105,629,588 of record NC_056726.1, read on the forward strand.
ATGGATTCTATAATCTTCTTTTTATTGTCTTAACTTCTAGTATTTAGAACATTTTATCAGGCATGTTTAGATGTTTCTCCTTAAGGTTGTGCCAAACTTCATTGTATGGTGTCTATCTAGTTATGCCTGTACCTTTATTGAGTGTTGTATTACATTTTTTTACTTGTTTTGGCTGCTATGAGCAAAGAAATCCAATATATTAATCTAAGCTAAGTAATCTTTACACTCTGTTAATTGGACTTTACATATTCTAAATTCTAATGGAACATGTCATATCTGGATCATCTATTCTTTGTTAACAATGTATTTACATGCATGTCTGTTTCTTGTCTACTAATGTAATCAAGTTGACAGATTTTTGGATATCCAATGCTGCTGCTTTATTTCTATATTGAAAAAATAAAATAAAATTAAACAAAAAAAGCAAAATTTATTACACTTTCTGTTTAGAACATATATTTTGTGAATGGCCTTTTTTTTTTTTTTTGGCCCCATGGAGCAGACTATCAGCTGCCAATGGTGTCTGCCCTCAGTCTCAGATGCCAGGAATCATTCCTAAACAATAACCCAAAGCTAATCCAAAACTCTTTCCATAGCCTAAGAGGGCACTGAGCTATTACCCTGCAGCTTCATACTTATGGCCATAGTGTTTTTGTTTATTTATTATCATCATTATTATTATTATTTTTAATTTATATGTCCTGCTTTCCCTGTTCGAACACCCAAGGTGTAAACATGAAATTATGTAAAACCATTACGGCCAAGAATGACCGATGGTGCACTCTGCCAATATTTGTAAGTGAGATGTATACTTGTTGAAATCATTGCCAGTACTGCCATCTTTCCTTATGATCCCCTCCCTCAGGATAGGCACACTGATAAAATACTGCTGTCTTAATTAGTCACCACTTGAGTTATTTATTTATTTTTTTTGATTAACAAATAGGCTTCAGATTACAACTGACAACTTCTGCTGCTGTTTAAAACCATAGTGAAGTGTGCCATTTTTCAAATTCCGAACCCCACAGACTACTGCACTGCTCTGATAATCCCTAAACTGAATTCTCCTCGGGATACACTTTAGGCACATACCCTGTCCTACAACTGCCAAATTTCACCATGCAAGTACACAAACAGAACTGCTTCCTTCTGCCGCTGAGACAGCTTTCAGGCAAGCAACTTGTTCCTGTGAGAGGCAGGCTCTAGAAATGATAAACCTATGTATGGAAAATTATACAAAAGTATATTATATAAAACTCAGGAGTATACAGCATAATCGTGAAATCATTGAAGCTGCTACACTATAAATAGGTTTCCTGTCCAGTTGTCTTATAGTTTTAATGTTAAAACAGCTCTTTTGCCCAAATACAGGCATACAGGGCCTTACCTCTATTAAACATGATGCCTACAGATAGTTTTTGTTATGCCTTGTCCTGGGTCACTTAACAAAAGAGTAGTTAGCTCTCATGCTTTTGCTTGCGCATATCCTGATTGGCACCTGCATCTATCCCTCTCTGCCCCTGACAAGCCTGTATTTCACTTTCACAGCCTACCAGTGAAGTGTGCCATTTTTAAAACTCCCAGTCCCATAAACTACTACTCTCCTGTGATAATCCCTAAACAGAATGCTCCTTTGGGCAAGTGTTTATATTGAAAGCTTGCCTTTCAAGATCTTTACAGTACTTCCATTCTACATCATACCATCCGAATATTGCTGTGAGTGATTTAGCCTATGTATGATACAAAGCTAGGAAAGTGGCATTAGTATTTTTGTAACTGTCTACCACTGTTTTCTTAGTTAATTAGTTTAACATTGCATAATGGGAACATCTTTGAGTTGCGTTGTTTTTCCTCTATCATTGTACCTATTGTTGTCAATGTCCACACTACTACATAGCCAGCAACTACAGTATTGATTGATGTGTTTGAGCTAATATAATTTCAGTGTTGCAGTCCACGGTAGCCGGTTGCCAGGGAGATTGCATTATTACTGCATTTTACATCGAACAGATGTAAGGAACAAGCTAAACACTATCTGAAAATACTCACATTAATATGTGCAGAGTACTTGAGCTAAATGCATAGCTAATGTGGTTATCCTGTGTTGATTTTAGCATGAACTATTTAAGTACTGCTTAAAATAAAGTTTCCAAGTATGAGGAAAGGCTTTCTTGTCTGATATATTTCCTTTCTCAGTGTTAGGGTTTAAATCAGGCCTACCTAGTAATGCATTGTGGCTCCCTCTAACAATTACAACCAACCAATCTGTGCTCACAAGTAGTAATACATAGGCCTAGGGTCCAGATGTCTGAATAGGCCGAGGGTCAAGATGTCTGAATGAGGGTACTCAGCTAGTGCTAGTTATTAAAAAATAAATAAATAAACAACAGCACATTTGTTGTGAAGCTGCACACAATACTGCTTAGTGTCCCTCTTTATTCCTAACTACCTTCCATGTGATACTTTAAAAAAATTCCAAGACAATTCAGAATGATTTGTGGCAGATGCCTCTAGCATATTTCAGTGCAGTTTTAACCCACTGTGACTGACAGGAATGTACCAAATATTTATGATTATGCTACATGCTATCTAGTAATCTGATTACATTTACTCCTACCTCATCTCTTTTTGATTTGTACAAACTCAACAAATAAACCAATGAAAAACTGCTGGAAAAAAAAAACACAAAACTGGATATATACAGACCCCAATTTTATTATTAGTGCTTTTGTTTAAAAATCCCAAACTTCAGATCTAACTCAAAACTGCATGCATCCACTTTTAAAACTTTTCCAGATCACATAACTCAGCAGTCCCCACTAGAGTCACTAGATCTTAAAGATACCATGACCAGATATTCCATTAAAAACAATAAACTACTTTGAAGCTGCTTTTTAAATAGCTGATGGCATTACAAAAGTAATACAACAAAAGAAGGTGCCTGGCATTCATTCAGTACATGTCATGTTATGATAATTTTCAACAATTAAATTATTACTTTATTATAAAAGCTTAAGAAACATTGTAGCTGTTCTTGCCATTTCATTATAAAATTACTGTTAAAATACTACAAAAAACTGCCACTTTTAAGAGCTTATATAAATAATTAAATATGTAGCCCAATGTATAAATGAAAACCACATAAAAACCATATAAAAAGAACATAAAAAATATGAAAAACATGTTATAAAAAATGTGCAAAAAGCATGCAGAACCCCCGCTTGTCTATGACAGCGCTATGCTAGAATTATTAAATCTATCTATTCAAGGCCCTATGTTTAAGCACACTATTAACAGATGAATATTTATTCAGACCTTGCCATGCATATGCATTAAGCATGATTTGCCATTTTAATTCTTTCTCCTGTAATTGCAAAGACCAAGGTCCACCCCTTGAGCTGACCAACACTTGCTCTATTACCATATATTTACATTCATGGCCCTCATTACTAATAACATGTTTGTCTAGAGCATAGGTAAATACAACTTTTGCACAAAAGGGGTGGTATAAGAAGAAGTTTGGCAATGTTTAAAAGAAAGCACTAAGAATAAAATTGGGGTCTATATATATATCCAGTTTTCCGCTTTACATTGTCTTTTTGATTTGTGTCGATATTTCAAATACCCGTTAGGTACATATCCAGTCCTACAATTGCCCAAAATTTGACCCTGTAAGTACACAGCTGGAACTGATTCCTCCTGCTGCTGAAGCAGCTTTCAAGTTAGCAACTTGTTCCCATAAGGGGCACACTCTAGAAACTATAACCCTTTATATGTAAAAATATACAAAACGTATACTACATAGAATAATAGTGAAATTGCAGAAGGTGCTACAGTATAAATAGCCTTCCCACACTGTTGACTTCTAGCTTTAATGTTAAAATAGCTATTTTACCCAAATACAAACATATTACTGCCTTATCTTTGTTAAATACAATGCCCAAAATAGTTTTTATCTATTCCTTGTCCTGGATCATTTGTGCCCACTCCATTAGATATCACTACACTCAGGCTCACTCAACTCCCCTACCCTACTCCCAGTTCTCAGCCAGCCCCACTGAGTCTACATTTATAACACCCTAACCACTCCCACTTCCCATTAATGTCACACTAACCACTTTCATTTCCTCTGACTACTCTCTTCAAACTCTACATACACCAGTTACCATATAACCATAAAAAGCAAATAACATTACATTATCCTCCAAACAAGCACCAGCATAACCTAAACTTTCTACCAACATGAACAATGTCTCTTTATATTTTAATTCCTCACTTACAGTTACCTCACTCAGTACTACAACCTACCACTACTACCTCACTCATAATACTATCTAATCACACTATGTAGTCTCGACTCTCTTCAACTTAACCTTTCTTTTTATACTTTCTTACATCACTGAATATCACTCCAGTCACTACCCACTCTGATCACTACTCACAAACCATAACTCAGCCATCTGCCATCATGCAGTATCTCCAAATCTGTTTAGCACCTCTATTACAAAACTATTCAAAACCAACTATAAATGCTGTAATTCTAACCTTCAAAAGTTAGCTATAAAACAACAACACAAATATAAATTTCTTCCTGCCTACAAATCTTTTTAAGAATTATTCAATGCACCCAACAATGGACCAAGTCACAAATCTTCCATCACAGAGCATAGCATCCCAACCCACAAACTTTCCCAGAATGAAAACAAACCTTCTCTTTCATAATATAAACATGAGGAGTATTAATAACAAAATTCCTGAACTCCATGCACACTTAGCACTGCACTCCATGATATACTAGTAGCTCCTAAATCCTGATTAAAGCCAATAATTAAAAATGAAGAAATCCTCCCCTCCCTCCGGCAGGCAATATTCTCAGAAATGATAAGGAACATAAAAAGGTGGAGGAGTGGTAAGCTTATATTTGGCCAAAGTCCAACTATCTCCATATCCACAAACAATTCTACATTTTAGCAACACAGAGCGTATAATCCCTTATATAACACTAAATAATCATAAAACTCTGCATTGCTGCTATCGATATATATATATATATATATATATATATATATATATATATATATATATATATATATATATCACCATCTCAACACCCATAAGACTGACAAAAGTACAAATAAACAATCACTCCTAGACTGGATATTGACAACAGTCCCTTACAACTTTAAGTCATCTGGCTATCGTACTGACACATCCAGTGACTATTTCCCAACTTTAGCTGTGAGGCAAAACAGTAATATCCCCAAAATAGCCACAATACAACCAAGTCCAACCTTACAACATTCTACAAATACACCTTTTTAATCAAACTGAGACTTTTTCACTGGGATATCCTAAAAAGCCTACCTTTAGACAATGCAGTTTCCTTATTTAACACCCCATTCCTAAATATGCTAAACAACCCAGTTCCACTTCACACAAAACACATAAGAACAAACCCAGCATAGCAGTTAACAAAACAAATTAAACAGCTAATGTCACTAAGGGACAAAGCTTGGAAAACATAGTTATATAATAGAAGTAGTACTAACCTGCAACATTATAAACATTTCAGGAGCTTTGCAAAGTAATGCATAAAAGTAGATAAAAAATCATACTTTCCCATATTATTCCAGACTAATCAAAACAATCCTATGTAATCCTGGGCATCCATAAAAACACTCCTGCAGCCTGGCCAAATGACCATACCAGAACTCTCAACAAATAAAGCTCCTGATACTATTGCTAACCAGTTCAACAAAGTCTTCATTACTACAGAGCTTTCTCTAATTAAAAACAACTCCTCTCTCCTTATTATTCCAACTTAGACTAGCTTATATTCAGCTCCCAACTGGTCCATATGTCAGTCATTAGAAAACAAATCCATAACCTAAAGCCTACTACTCTAGCTGCTGACAATCTTCCTACAGAATGCATTAAGATGGCAGCAGACATACTTGCCAACTCAGGCTCCATTATAATTAACCAATCCATTACTAAAAACCATGCTCCTGCCCTAAGGAAAAAATTGTACATTACACACAAAGGAGGGAAGCCCAGTGAACTATCCAACTATCACCCCATACTACCTCCATTATCAAAAATCCTGGAGAAGTGCATACACACACAGGTCCTCCAACACACCTTAGATAACCTTCTCACACAAACAAAACATGACTTCCGCCCTAACTATAGCACTACTACTACTAAACGTCATCAACACCATTTAACTTTTACTGAAATACTGGTAACTTAGTCTCCTCTCTATTTCTGAATCTGTCAAATGCTTTTGACCCTATAGCTTATCAAAAAATGCTATCCAAACTATGCCCCATTGGTCTCTCCCACTCTCCATTCTCCTGGTTGCACTGCCATCTTAGTAATAGACGAGAGGCAGGAAAATGAAAAATAGATTTCTCATCCTCCCTTCCCATCTCTGTTGGAGTTCTCCAAGGCTCAATACTTGGTCCATTATTATTTAGCATATTCTTAAACAATCTCCATACTGCATCAAAACGTGTCTCCACGGTCCAATACACTGATGATTCTGCTCTCATCTGCCATGCCCCTGTCCTATCAAAATTCCAGGAAATCACCTAATCATCCTTCTCCTCCACTGAATCCTTACTAATGCAAACCTGCTCCTAAATCTAAAGAAAAGCAATTAATGATTTTCACATCTAAACAATTATCTGAGAAGAAAGTATAATTTACACTCATATCCACTAACAATAACACAATCGAAACAGTACCTAATACAAAACTTCTTGGAGTTACCATATCTGAAAACCTTAAATTGAATCAGCACATATAACAAATCATCAAAAAGAGACATCAAAAGCTAGGTGTATTATACAGGGCAAAACCTTAATTTCCAGATAATGCTAGGAAGTCTCTTGCATTTTTATTTCTCCTCTCAACTCTCCTATATGCCTCACCAATAGTAGAAAATCTACAATCTAATCAAAAATTAAAGCTTGAAGCATGCTACAACAAAATTGCTAAATCAACATGTCCAAATGGAGACCACCGCTGCAAATCTCTAAAACAGCTCAGCTGGTGCAAACTACCTCAATACCTCACATACTCTCAGTTATTTACGACCCTTAACCTCATATACAAGTCACAAAACTGTCCATCGCTCAATAAAATCTTTCTGCACTACTCCCCATCTAGGAAACTTTGCACAAGTAGTAAAAACGTATTAACTATTTCTAAATCAAACAATAATGCAGGAAACTCCTTATACTCAAACTATGCATCCAAGCTACGGAATAATCTACCATTTTCCCTCAAACAACTAGACAAGCTAACACTCTTCCAAACTAATCTGAAACAATTCCTTACAAAGACTTGGCTCTGCCCATGCCGACCTTCAGGGTAATTCTGTTAGAACATAGCAAAACCCTCTCAGGGACCTAATGTATCCCTTTATCACTCCAGCCGTGTCCCTCAGCAGATGCAATGTACTTATATAGCTCATCAAATGCAATCTATTGTACTTGAACTAATCCTTCAAATATAAATTCAAATTTTTGTGCCAACTAATTTACCCCTCTTATTTTACTACCAGTATGTAAGAAAATAGAATATTTTACTAACTGTATTATATTGTACTGGCCATATCTCATGTACTGCTGTTCTGTATTCTACATAACTTCCTATTTTGTTAACTTCCTAAACCCTGTGAGATGTTTGATGTTAACACACCAGTATAATCTTGATCTTTGTAATAAGTGTTTTTCTGTCGAGCTTTTTGCCCTGATCCTCCACTGAAAAGGGGCTTCTTGCCCAGTCGGACTATCCTGGTCAACAAAAGCAATAAACAAATAAATAAATTAATAAATAAATATTTACATTATTTTTAGAACATTTAGTGTTCTTGTTATGGAAATGTTATGAAATGTACCAGTCGGCATTCAGGATTTCTGAATGTAGGTCTTAAACTAAGATACAGAGTGAGTTCAGCTTGAAAGCCAATGTAACCTGAGTACATTCAAGGTTAGGACGTATTTTCAGGAAGCTTCATTGAGTGTCTAGATCTGTCTACAGTGTCTAAAAATGGTTGTAGAGTGTTTCTTGAGCAGAATGGCAGTTTGACTAAGGAATGAAGGCTGAATGGGCTAAATAAAAACATCATGCAATGGATCAGTATGCCATTCTAAAACTTTTGTGTTTCTTATTTTTACCTGTCTGACAATAAAAACAAAAGAAATAAATTGTACGGTGTGTGTGCATTGCACCCTGAGGTGTCAACTTATTATGGATCAACATTGTGAATATATCTGTTTTCTTTCATAATTTGATTTTTAATCCATGAGACAAAAATTGCATCCACTAGCCAAAAAAAACAAGTAGAACTAAAACCAATGTACATTAGTCACACAAAGTATTTATAACAACAAACAATGTTAAACAAACTTTGCCTTCAAAAAAGTCATCACTGAGAAGGTGAGCCATGGCAGCATTATGAAGGCAGGCTGAAATCCTAGTGCTGCACCTTGGCCATGATATTTTTAACAATATTCTAGTAATTAGTTTGTATTTTGACATCCATTCTCCTCCTCTTCTTCAACTGAAGTTAATACTAATTATGGCTGAATATGGTGTGTACTCAAGAATGAACATTTTACTAACCAGTTCTCTATGTGGATAACCTGTCTCTCTGAGGGCCATGCAGCAGATTTGGAGGCCCTCAGCCTCTAGAATAAATGAGAGACTATTTGTCATTCATCCAAACAGCATATTAACCAACATCTTAAAATTTAAGCTGTTATTTATTCAAAACAGAGATATTACTAATCTTGCCTTCAAAGTAGCTTTTGTAGAAACTGCGGTTGCACATAATACCATGAGGCTACAAGTGACGCAAGAAAAAATAGCCAATATGACTCAGTTTGTTTGTTTCTTTCGGCTTTTCCCATTTAGGGGTCGCCACAGTGGAACTCCAGTCCGCTAATGATTGGCAGTAGATTTTGACATGCTGGCTTGCTGGGCCTAATGCACAACCTTCAACGAATTCACGCATGTCGCCACACAGAAGATGCTCTAACTGAGAATCAAACAGGCAACGTGTAACAACGCTACCGCAGCACCACCACCGCAGTTAGCCAATATGACTCAGTAATTGGCAAATTTCAATTAAAATGGATGGTTTGGAAGCTTGCATGAGACAAAATAATTTCCATCTTGTGGATTTGATAGAAGGTAGCAGGATCATAAGGAAGCCCTAAATTTACCAGGCTTCACAGAAAAGGAGCAAGCCAACAGAGTAATAAAAACTCCCTTCCTCCCTGCCTAATCACTTGCCCAGACCTATACTATTCAAGCTGCTGAATTACCATGACAACCAGTGCCTGTTATATGCAGAAAATCATTTAAAGAGTTTATACTCCTAAACTACCTCATCAAACAGTTCCAGAACTTTTCTAATGAGGTCACATAGCACAGTTGAGCATATGTAGTGGCAGACAGTTGTGTTTCAAAAATAATATCACAACCATCTTCCAGTACTTGGCAGTAGTAATAATGAAGTATTGTGGAAAGAAGAAAGCTTTTGACACACTGGATGGAGTACTGGCCTTTTTACAGTCTATGTTAAAAGTTACATACCTGCTAAATCTATCCAAATGGCTAAATGCAGTGTTTCCCATGTTGCTTTCAAATGAGATGCCTCAATGTTGAGCTCAACAACTGACAGGACCCAAAAAGTTTACCATTGTACCCAAGAGCCTAAATTAGGCATATCCTATCACTTCCAGTGCTCCTGGGAGTGATTCAATATCAGCAACTCCTCTAAGGACTGTCAGAGAAAAGAAGCATGCAACAACTTATTCCAGTTTATAATTGGTATTCGTTTGCCCCTTATATGTGCAGGCTGCATATCTGTAGGTGGAATTTGGTAGACTGCTATCTGCATCTTCATATTAAGGTACACTGTGTAGTATATTACTATTTTTATTAGATTATTTTTATTTTATTTCATTTTACATTTACTGCAATAATTAATGTTGATTTTAAGCTTTGTTGCAATACCCCTGAATGTTCAGGTAAAAGGAATGCAACTCAATATTTAAAGAGCACTTCTGTCAATTCATAGGCACTAGAACCATAGAGTGAGGGGAAGGGAGCGCCCCACCCCACCACCACTTTTACAGCTGTAACCTCTAGGACCTAACAGAGGACTCATGCGTGTGAGTCTACAGCTGCAACCTTTAGGACACAACAACGGACTCATGCGTGCGTCACACGCTACCGTGAATTTTAAGCACAACAGTGCGCGGGTTCCCGATCAATGCTAAGCCTGCTGCTAGTCACCCACAGTAAGCACTCTGTTATGAAGGCTCTGACTATCTGTTCTGTTATGAAGGCACTGGCTGTAATGTAGCTGTTAAGTTTGCTGCCAGTCACCCATGGTAAGTACTTGTTATGAAGGCTCTGACTATAATGTAGCTCTGTTTCTGTTATGAAGGCTCTGACTGTAATGTATCTCCATTTCTGTTATGAAGGCTCTGGCTGTAATGTAGCTCTGTTTTTGTTATGAAGGCTCTGGCTGTAATGTATCTCCATTTCTGTTATGAAGGCTCTGGCTGTAATGTAGCTCTGTTTTTGTTATGAAGGCTCTGGCTGTAATGTAGCTCCATTTCTGTTATGGGGGGGGTGTAGCTCCATTTCTGTTATGAAGGGTGTGTGTGTGTCTGTTATGAAGGGTGTGTGTGTGTCTGTTATGAAGGGTAAGGTTGTGTATGTCTGTTATGAAGGTAAGGGTGTGTGTGCATGCGTCTGTTCTGAAGGGTAAGTGTGGGTGTGTCTGTTATGAAGGGTGGGTGTGTGTGAGTCTGTTATGAAGAGTGTGTGTATGTGTGTGTGTTTGTGTGTGTGTGTGTGTGTGTGTGTGTGTGTGTGTGTGTGTGTGTGTGTGTGTGTGTGTGTGTGTGTGTGTGTGTGTGTGTGTGTGTGTGTGTAAAATGTCCCAGTTACTTATTCCTGGTAGTTAGAATTACCCAGGCTCAAACGCTGTTCCTTATGTAGGACAGCCTGCATTATCTACCCATACCACCACTTCTGAGTCAGGGAGTTGAGTCCATAGCTCACAACTGTATTTGGCTGATAGCCCTTTAGGTTTCAGTCTTCCTATCTTTTTTGGAAACACATGGTAACACAAAACACTATTTTAGCAACTTTCTAAGATTATACAAGCAATATTTAAAATGTGTCCCTGGATTTGGGCCTTTGCCCCCCCAAATAAATTTTAGATGTTTCAAGATTTCTTCTGCTGTGAAATTAAAAAGGTTTAGTTGTGTCAAGTGGATGGTACAGTGATAGTGTTGTTGCCTCCCAGCAAGAGGTTCTCTGGGCCAGTTCTTGGCTGGGGTGTCTTCTGTGCAGAGTATGTATGTCTTCTGTGGGGTTCCTCCCATGTTACAAAGACATGTATCTGGAACATTTCTCTGTTGACCTCTGCTGAAAATTGGCTTTGTTCCATGTTGGACGTTCATGTTAAACAAATTAAAAAAAAAATGGTAAGGAGCTGAGAGCTTCAGGAGAAGTTTAGTGCTGCTTATTTCAAGCCTGTTTGCATTGTTAGTAGTGCAACAGGTAGTAGCCTTGCTTTTTATGCAGAAGGCCGTGGGTTCTACTCCCATAGTATGCAGTGAGACAAATATGAACTCAGAAGGTGGTTAAGACCAAGTTGAGACTTCTAGGACTTTATGAACCATGGAAAATATTAAAAAGGGGAGCTGGGTTAGAATGTTATTACCCATAATGGAGTAACAAACGCTGTATTGCTTTTATCACCCCCTTCACTGAGCTTAGTATCTTCCAAGTGGTAAAATGTTGTCCAGTTTTATATCACAAAGTGGTTCAACTCTTCTTTAAAGCTACACTGACCAATTTGAAGAGTAGGAAGCAGTGGAGGGTAGATTCTTTGATATGAAGATCCTTGAAAACCTAAGCACAAATAAAAAATGATGTATAACATTTTAGAGACATGAATCCTATGAAGAAAGTATGCCAGCCATTGTATGGAGAGTCATTCAAGCTGCATCCAACTGCACATTATATAAGTGGCAGAATATATCAATTAGATAAGAACAGCACAAGCCAGGTGTTGTATGTAGATATGAAATGAATCATAGACAAGTAAAAGACAATCCCCTGAAAAGTGTGACTACTCTGGGAGTACAACATAGAGAATGCATATCTGGTGGGAGTTTTACAAAGTAAAGTTTCAAGTTTCTCTGCACCTTCTAGGGGCTGCTCTGCAAGCATTGCCTCAGTAAGCCAGACAGAAATACCTAGTATTTTGGCTAGGGAAGAGACAGTCTAAAATGCTGGTCTACTATGTTAGGAATAAAATGAATTCCTAAGCCTCACCAAAATACATTAAGCCAGCATTTTTTAATTTTTACAAAGCATGAAAGACATCGTAACCTGGGGGTAGGATTTCTGAGTTGGAGATGTGAGGTTTTAACCAGGTTTCTGAAAGGGTTAGGGTATGAGGGGAGTTTAGATAGATCCAAGAGTGCAATGCTGTGATTTTGTTAATACTTTTGATGTTCAGAGAGAAAAAAAGTTAGAGATTTAGGCGAAGAAGAGTGTAATTGGGGTAGTGTTTGGGGGGGGTTAGGGGATGCGGGTCCTGGTTTGGGGTGGATGTCATCATCTAAGAGTAGAGTATCAAGGAAACCAAGCAGACAGGAGAGTAGGTTTAAAGTATAGAAAGTTCTAGGTGTTACAGAGGGGGAAAGAGATTCATTACAGTATGTTTTTATTGTAAAGAGGTATGTGGGAGAGACTGAAAATAGGTATGAGGAGATGAGAAATGTGGAAGGGTTGATGAGTGAGTGGTAGCTGTGGGAGAGGGTAGATGTTGGTGTTGGGTAATGCAGTGATGTATGGTATGATGCTGAAAATTATAGTAGGAGGAGGAGATGGCTAGTAAGGTAAAGGTGTGACATACTGAAGGAATTATAAGGTGACTGTTTAAATGTAGCAGTAAAGATTGTTATATTTATGTAGAGAGTATAAAGGAGAAATAGGTGATAAACAGAGAAGGGATAAGGCAGAGTGGTAAGGGGATATTACAGTAAGAAAAAGTAGGTTCAAAGAAGGGGAAGGAAGTAGAGTAGGAGGGGAAAAAGTAGGTCGGGGAGGCAATGGTAGGTTAGGGGGGAAGTGCTATTATGGGGTTTGGGGGAATTGGCTAAGTGGAGGAGGGGGAGGAGTGTAGAGAGTATAAATGTAATGAAAGTGGGGCGTGGGTGGGAATGGGGGTAGGATAGGGAAGTGGAGTGAGCCCGAGTATAGCAAGGGTGAATGGAGCAGGTTGGGCCAAAAATGACACAGTGTGCAAGCTTCAAGAAAAACTATCTGTTACCAGGTAAGTATAGCAAAAACAAAGTGTTTCCTACACCTAGCACTTTCTGTCTCCAGATACAGGATGCTGAATTTAGGAAAGACTTCAATTTTAGAGGCAAAGCTACTGAGGTAAAATACGACTTTGAGTCAGAGCAGTTTATGACTATGGATGTTAATAAAATGGGGTGAGGGTGGGAGCCACTTGGGAAACACGGTTCTTGGCTCTGGTAATGTACAAACTATATAGGTCAGGAGTAAATACGCTTGGAGGGAAATTACACATACAAGCTTTTATTGCCGCTGTTGAGGGACCACTGTGTGCTTCAATTGTATTTGCAGTTCACTTGATTTGCACTCTCTGACATCAAGTGTAGTGATTTCAAGGTACTGCAGAGGATTTATTGAGGTTAGGTACCTAAAGAAGGAAGATAAATGGAGTGGAGGAGGGGTGGGAGGGGTTAGATGGAGATGAAAGACAATTATGGATATCAAAGAAAAGGACAACTAACCAAAATACATTAGCATAATGTTAAGCCACTATGTTACACTGTCTCGGGCATCTATAAACATGAGTAACACCCTATAAGCCAGTACATGCAGTCGTAAATCAGGTTAAGGTAGAGCAATAGCAAGTTGTTCGAATACTTAGTGATTCTCAGTACTGTTGATCACTTTCCCTGCTAACAAGTAACTAGTGCATCCAGACATGAATTATAGCACTACAGTTTCATACTATCAATTAACTAAAGCATCCATATGTAATTAGAACAACAGATTGCTATAAGCAAGGTTCCTAGATAGACTCAACAGTCTAATACAACATAATCAACTCGTCAACTTTTACAAAATAAACTACATACAGTTGCCTAAGTATACAATCTATAACATCACATGTTTCCATATACAATATGCAATTTGTATTAAGATGCTGTGCTAGATATAGACATTTTTTTATGTTACATCCTTTAGCTTGTATACAAGAATGTATAACTACCTTTGATTCAAGGCCTCTTCTTAAGACTCTTTAAACAAATGTTTGGAACAAGCACTTCCCCTCCTTCCCTAAATGAATCCCTTGAAATATTTTCCTCAAACTAAAGAAAGAGCCACCTGTGGTAAACAACTAGAGTTCAAATGAAGTGATAAATTCCAAAGAGTTTCTCCTTGGGCCTCCGCTGAAAATAGGCCCTGTCTTAGTCGAACTTTCCTAGACAACAAATAATAAATAAATAAATGCCAAGACAAGGTCAACCACAAAAATGTGGATTGTTAGATTTCAGCCTGTCAACTATCTGACACAAATGTTGCTATTCAGTTTTGCATAAGAAAATTCAAGTAAAGACTACAGCCATTTATTAATCAATTACCTTCAGCAGTAAAACTGAGCCCTCACCCTCAATGGCTTTTAATGTTAACTTCAAGAAAGATTTTCACTCTATATCCAGGAATTTTATGTGGTCAGTACTAAGACATCTGGAATTTCCATAATCAGTAATATGCAAGCAATAATGTCCAAGGGAGTGTAATTCTGTACAAATAATGCATCCCCATGGGGTGTTCTGAGGGTAACCGGTATTTTACAATCACTAAGCAGCAAAAATGCTGCTTAGCGAGTGTAAAACAAAGGCTCTATCAATCTCACTCTTGCATTCATACACACACACACACACACACACACACACACACACACACACACACACACACACACACACACACACACTTTCATTTTTTAAAACATTCTCTATTTTTTTTTTAACTCACTAAACTTCAAAAGTGTGGCTTAAAGAGACCCCTTCAGCTTCTTTACTGCCCTTATGCTGCCATAAAGCAGCAGATTCATTTTTCAGTGGGCATTACTTGTACATTAACACCCTACAGGAAGACGTTTGTTCTCTAGTCAGGATGCCAATGTACAGTTTGCCCATTCTCTAAAGGCAATTAAAAACTTTTCCATTCCCTTTGTAAAAAGTGTCAACTGGCTCAACTCTGTCCTTGGCTATTTACTCTGTCAAAAGATAAACAGCAGGACCATCCCCTCCCTGTTTCTTCTCACTATTGAATCTCTAGCACAAATGCTTAGCACTACCAAGCATCTTATAGGCTCATAATTTTTCATTAACTTACAGCCAATCATGACCATTGAGAAGCTCAGCCACATTACCCAATATTGACGACAAAGTAAAAGTGCCCCCATTAAGTAAATTTTCTCCACATATCCATACATCCACAATCCCTTTTCCCAATTCCTACTCATAGGGTCAGAGTGTCATTTAACAGTGACAATCATCTAAAACCGTTTTTTCACACCTCTTTGGTAAAAAACTGCAGTCACTCATCTAGTTATCCAGAGTAGTTTTAGGGAAGTACTCTTTTCCAGAAATGGTGAATACTTTAAGTTAAGTTATCTGTTATGCCATCTGGTGTTGTTGATGTGATAGTGTAGGTTTAAGTCTATGGAGTGGATATTTTCTTTAACATACTGTTCAAATAAAGGTGTTTAAAGAGTACTGGGTCATTCACCCACTCAGAAGACAGTGTAACACTAAGTAGAGTGACAGAACATTTAGTCTATCAGAGACTATTTTCAAAGGTGGGAATTTGTCGGTCTGGGGCCAAAGATTGTTTTATTTGCCAATGACTACCTAATACTTACAAGTAGCCACCCAGAATGCTCTTCTGCAAATCAATAGCATATTAGATAAATTCTGCATGTGGAAAGGATTTAGAACACATAAAAGTAAAAGTACTCTCTGACCAATCAACCAAGTGATGCTGGAATTTATAAAGGTGACCTAATCCCTCCTATGTGTGGTCCAGAAGTCATTCCCTTCATAACTGGTCATAGATCAAAATCCTAATGTTGTTACAATGGCAAATGCAAACTTTCAGATGCCCTGTGAAGATGCATACCCCACTGTTCACATCTGGAGAAGTTTCCATCTGTCTATGGGAAGGTGCAAGCAATCAAGGTGCTACATATCCCTGATGTAGCGGATCTATTAAGACATGTACTAGTCTCACAGATCAATAGACCACTGGCAAAGAATAAGAAGCTTTTTATCAATGCTGTGTGGAATGGAAAAATGAAGAAACCGAAAGACAAAATGTTAGCATTCCATCTACAACCTGATGGTTTATGGCTCCTAAATCTCAGACCTGTATGTTATGGCATATGCATTGTGGCTTCAGAACACCACGTCTCCCTGTAAATTATACTTGAGACAAATCTGTAATATAATGTTACCCTGGCTGCAACTCTCTGGTATAGGAGACCACTCCCATTGCATCTGAAGCCCTAACATAGCATCTTATCCTCATACCTATCCTCAAGACATTCACAAGAAGTGCCATAAAGAAGTAAGAGTCTAAATTTAGAGACACTCCTATTGGGCCATCCAGAGCTGGAAGCCATCAGAGCCTCATTTTGGTGGGCATTGTGGATCACCAAAGGAATAGCATGTTTCTGGTATTTAATACTTGCTATCAGCAACTTATGGGCACTCATATCTTTTTTTGTATTATAACAAGAATGCTAGCTTCCAAATCTAACCAGTGGTGTTTTTTTTACAAATCTGCCATCCCAAAATGATATCATCTCTAAAACCATTGCCTTTGTATCTGTGTCAATGCCATATATTGGTACCTGTGTGAACAAAAAGCTGTTTGCTGGCTTTTGACATAAATTGGGTCTCTCTGACAGTTATATGCTTGTATGTTTTATGGCACAAGGTTTGTAAATGGTTACAAGTTATGTTTCTTGTAGAGTTTAATGTTAAAGTACTGTTTTCTCTCTCATTGGCAATGGCTTGCTCTATCCAACTTGAATTTAGCAGAGACACTATGTTTCCTGTATTTTTAGCAGTATGTATCTCTTGTATATCTACTTAGCAGCAGTGGTTTATTGCTAGACGTCTGAAGCTGTCGGAGTGTCTCTGTGATACGAATTGTTCGTGCTTGTTGTTCCTGGTAAGTGCTTGCTTCAGAAAATGACTTTGTATTTAAAATAAGAATGATGACATGAATTTATGGACTGTTCTGCCTATTAATTAGAAGCTTTAGCTGGGATCTGAAAGTTTTTATGTAATAGGAGAGGTGTGTTTTTTTTTTTTTTTTTTAAGAATGCTTTTAAATGACTGGGTTCGGATGTTCCAAATTTGCTGGTTATATAGAGTTTAGTTATAGGAAAGGCCGTATGAAACTGTGTTTTTATGTGTGTTGTATGGTTTGTGATGTCCAGAGGTGATTTCTTGTGTATTGAATGATATTTTACTGTTTAGAAGTGTCTGACAGCTAAACTTTGCATTTGCTACTGTAAATAAGCAGACTTTGTGATACAGTTAAAGTGAGGTCAGGAAACTGTACTGTGTCAGTTTGAAATTTAAGAAGTGAAACTTTCTTACTTAGCTCGTGATATCATGCATTATCTGCATGCAGATCAGATCAACTAATGTGTATATGCAAGCCTAAATGTGAATGTCAAGTCTCTGATTGGTTAATATAGCATAGTAGGCTTCTTTTACAAGAAGTATGAGCTACACTGTCTGCAAACATATTCATGGTTCACTTTTATAATTGTGACTATATTTTGTGATCAAATATATACAGAAATGTTATTTTTTTCTTGTAAAGAGTTAATTATAGCCACTATTTCTAGTGAATATACTGGAGTTTTTTTATAAATAGATCTTTATAAATAACTTTCCTATGCAGTTAGCAAGTGTTTAGTATAGGCTTATACATTTACAGGAAATGTTTATGACTAATGGTAATAACTGTAAGGATACTCAAACACCATACTAAATCCTAGCAAATACATGTGTGAATAATTTTGATTGAACTATAATTACTTTGCATTTAATATGTTAATTTTCTTATTGCATCTTAGATATTATTTATGTTTCAGATGTCATGTTTTCAGTTATCATAAAGTCATGTTTTTTAGTATATTAGCACTTTATGACAGGGAAAGAGCTCAGTAATATCTATGACTTGTGATAACACGACAAACAAGTTATGAGTTTCAGTATTACCCTATTACTATGGTAGATATTTACAGCTATCTCTATCTTCATTCTGTCTTTGAGTCATTCACTTTTAAGACCTGTTATCCACAGTAAGTTTTAACTAATTTTTTGTCATATTAACTGATGTCAGCTAATTATTATTGATTTTAGTCAGTCATTTAAACATCTGCTATTCCAAAAGTTTAGGAGTTAATTAAGGACAAATATGTCTTATGGAATATTAAAAAAATAATCTATGTTAACATCTTTGGAGAATGACACACACTCACTATGTGCTAACACCCACTTCTTGTGAAGTTTTTATTTAATGGGAGTTTGTCATGATAAGATTTATTCAGAGAGCAAGTAAATACAATGCTAAATGATTCTTTGATTTGTTCTGCCATTTTGAAGTTTTTATTAGAACTAATACAGATGACATGCTTAGGTATTTTGGGTAATCATTTAGATTGTCAATAAAGCTAATGTTTCCTTAGTCTATTAAGCACTAAATTCAGATTATATATATACGAATATGTATCTTGCTTCCTTAGTGAATAATTACTGTATAAACATGTAATGCTTCTAATAATAGTGTATGTAACTTGTCTCTAAAACCTAACTGGAATCAATATCTGATTAGTTGTTTATCAGTACTATTTTTCTCTTAATTTATAATATATTCTCCATTTTTTACTTTGCTTTCATGGGCTCAAGCCAACAAAGGCTGATGGTTGGGATAGGTAGTCTAGCAGATTTAGTTTTGTTTGCTAGACTAGGAATGTATATCATTCCATGTATAGGGTGTATTAAAGTTTATATCAGAGTGAAATTTGCTATTTTTTTATGTCATTGTTTTTCTAGTTTTGAAATGCCTGTCAAAATTGTTTTACTTTTATCTTTCTATTTTTCTATCTATTTTTTATCTGGAGCGTTTCTCCCCGGGCCTCCGCTGAAAACAGGCTCTGTGGAACCTAGTCGGACATTCCCGGTCAACAAATGTTAAATAAATAAAAAAATAAAATAAAACAAAAAATATTTGGATTGAGATAAATAGAAATACAACAATTGATATTCTGTTTTCTATTCAGGGAGAGTATTATCTATACAGGATTCTATTAATACAAGTTCCTTTATTATTTGTTATCTTTAAAGAATTCTGATATGGATTTAACTTTGATATCCTTAAATACTAATGGCTTAAACAACCCATATAAGAGAGCTAACCTACTAAGGTATCTTAAACTAAACAAGGCTCAAGTAGTTTTTCTCCAAGAGACACACTTTAAAATAAATGAGACATTTATGTAGGACCCTAAGGAATACACAACACTTGCTCAGTCTTCTTATAAAAATAAGACCAGAGGAGTAACAATTCTATGGAAAAAGACTTTCTTAAATCCCCAAATTATTTACAAACATGTAAATAATGATGGACTCATGGCCTTAGTTATACTTAAGTTTAACAATAGAATTTGGACCCTTGTTAATTTATACTGGTTCCTGGGTATGGGGGTTGGACTAGTTAAGAAACACTTAGACTTTATTAAAACTATTTCTAAAGGTAATATTATACTAGGAGGTGATTTCAACTGTATCACAGATATTACAGAAACTACCAATAGGAAATCTCCTAGACTATCGTCCTCAGCCAAACAGTTAAAAAAATGGGCAGAGATGTTTAAATTAAGACACCTTTACTGCTTTGGGACCACATTCTTTACTATTCTCACACCAAGACTATAGACATGGTACCCAAACTAGAATAGATAAAATTTATATCTCACAAGATCTTTATTCTAAAGTCTTGAATTTTTCAATACAACCTTGTCCCTTTTCAGATCCTAATTCCCTGTTGTTAACAATATACTTGGAGTTCAATCAATTAGTTATTACTTCAAGGATTCCTTCATGTATCACAAAAAATAAATACTTTAAATCTTGGATAACTTCTGAACTTCAGCTTTTCTTAGAGATTAATTATAAACCTGAAGCAAACAGAATTATGGTTTGGGATTATCTTAAGGCCTATATATATGGTAAAACCATTAGCTGGTACAAAATAAAATTAAAGAATGGGACTCAGAGTTGCAGCAACTCCAAAATCAAATAGTATCTCTTAAATCTAATAAGAACTTAATTGCTACAGATAATAATAAGAAAATAGAAGAAGCAAATAAGAAATACAATAAAATATTATCCCATAAAACTAATTTAGCTATGGAAAAACTGAAATTAAATTCTTATGCTACCTTTCCTAAGCATCTTCATAACCTATCTATGAAAGTTAAGATACAATCAGAAATTAATAACATTGATAGCATCTTTCATGAAGCAAAAAGAAAAAAGTCTCGGACATAGGGGAAATTCTGGAGACTTTTAATTATCATTATGCAGAGCATCATAAAGATAAAATAAGTACAAATGAATGTGAAAAGTTAGAGAATATAGTTCCCAGCATAACAAGAATTCCTGAGGAACTTATGTTAGATCTACAAAAACCTATTTCTCAAAAGGAAATTATAGATGGGATTAAAAGAAGTAAGTCTAATAAAGCACCTGGAACAGATGGCTTAATTATCGAAATTTCTAGATTGTTCTTTTCTTCTATAATTTCTCTCCTGCATAAAACCTTTTTTGAAGTTCAAACGTTAGCAAATATTCCTCCTTCTTGGAGAAATTCTCTAATTTCCCCTATACTAAAAGAAAATAAGGAACCTAATCATTGCAACTCATATAGACCAATTTATTTTTTGAATAATGATTATAAACTATTTATTTCAATTATGGTAATAGATTGAAAATACCCATATCTAAAATAATAAATGAAGACCAGACTGGTTTCATACATAACAGGCATACACAGGATACTATTAAAAGAATATTAACACTGACAGATAACCTCAATAGAGGAAACCATGAAGCATTGATAATATGTCTAGATATTCAAAAGGACTTTGACTCCTTAAATTGGGGTTATTTATTTAAAGTCTTACAGTTATTTGATTCCCCCCTTTTTTATAACAACGATAAAGAAAATCTATGAAAATAATCTAGCATATGTCAAATTAGGTCCCTTTACTTCCAAAGCAATCCAAATCACTAGAGGTACTAGAGAAGGATGTCCCCTATTCTATTTGCTCTGGCCATAGAAATACTTGCCATTTAATACGTAATAACCCAAAGATAAGAGGTATAAATATATATGACCAATATATATATATAAAATAATGATGTTTGCTGATGATGTCTTACTTACCTTACCTAACTCTAAGGAAGTGTTAGATGAAATGGATATAGTAGCAACAAATTTCCAAAAAATCTCAGGGTTCTCCTTCAACAAATCTAAATCAAAACATGTATTATTAAATAAAAAAAGAACATACAGGTTCCAGTTAATCATATTATTGGAAACCAAGTTTCAACTCTAGACTATTTTGGAATAGTCCTAAGTAAGAATATAGAGGACACCTTACAACTTAACTATGCTAAAGCCATAGACTTAATCAAGACATTAATAAGCAAATGAAATAATTTGTTTATAACATTTGATGATATGTTACAAGTGATAAAAATGGTTTTGTTACCTAAAATATTATATATAGCACAAGCCCTTATACTTCTACAAGGAAAGAAAATCCTAAAAGAAATCACTTAAACTCTGATGAAATTCCTATGGTATCCCAAAAGAAATAGAGTGGCATATTCTCATTATATCATAAAATAGGAACAGGGGGGGTTAAAATTCCCAGAGACTGAAACTTATATAAAGGAATCTATAATTAAAATAGTGATGAATTGGATAAATCCTATATACTCTTCCAATTGGAAACACTCCATTATACTAATGAATGAAAATTATTTATCAAAAAATGCTTTGGTAACTGGCAAAGATATGATATGGCACTATTTAAGTTTAAATGTACAGTATAGTGCAACAAAATTAACTAAACTAAAACTAATAAACAATATTCTTGATCTGTTTAGAAAATTAATTAACACAAATCTAGATATAAAACTGTGGCATAGATTTTTAACACCATTTACTATTACAAGGGATTTCCCTGATAAAACACATAGAGAGATTTTTGGTTTATGGGAAAACAGTAACCTATTTTGTTGGTTGCAATGTATTGAAAACCAACAAGCGTTGAACACACATAGTATATTGTCAACCTATGGCCTATCCCCTAATGGCTAGTTGGTACTTCAGAGTGTCACAGCATACACTAAGGATCTGTGTAGAATAATACATAATTCATCCTTCAAAACTGTACCAAAACCGGATACTTATAAACTGGATTATTAGAATTGTATATAATAATATCAATGTTAAGAATGAATTATCATATCTGTATAACACTTTTAATTGTCTATAAGACAGCTCCTAAAGATTCTTACTGACAACACCTAATTAAAGGGTTTTAAGTATCATTATAAATGGAAAATAAAACAAACATTTTATTTTCAGTTAAACTAACTTCTTATTCACAATTCTGGAGGATTTTTCATTGGAAATTTCTACACAGATCATTTTTTTGCACCTGAGAAACTCTCAAAAATGAACCCTTCAAACAGCAAGTTATGTTGGAGATGTCATCTGTCCACTAATGCTGACTGGTCTTATATTTTTTATGACTGTATTAATATTAAACCATATTGGAATGAGATTAACAAATTTCTTTAGGCTATCTATACTGATATATTTGTTTTGACAAAGTCTTTAATATTGTTGAATGTTGTTAATAGCAATAATATGAAAAAATATGATCTGTATTTGTTGTGGACAATGTTAGCAATAGCCAGAAAATGTATAACTAGAAGATGGAACTCTAATGTAAGCACCCATAATGGAGGAATTCCTATCATCACTGAAAAAATGCATACTAATGGAGAAAATAAATAAAGAGTTAAGAACTTTTCCTAAGCCATTGGTTAATAGTCCATGGAGGAAGGTTTTGAATGTGATTGATACCCTACAGATGGAACCAAACTCTTCCTAACTATCATAGTTTATATATTAACCTATTATTTAACTACAAATGTTTTATTATGAATCCTTTTTGTCAGGCTGAATGTAAATACTGTAAATAGTTATTGAATGTTATGAATGTATTAAATTATTGTGTTATTTCATCAAAATAAAATTCATTTGAGTAAAAAAAATATGCCCCTAGAAAATAATGAATCTAACTGCAATACATACAAACTTCTGCCACAGCAGGGATAGTCCCTCTATAGTACACTACCTTGAAATTCTTAAAAGGCAGACCTCACTTGCTAATACTTCCACCAAAGCTAATATATAACAGTCATTGGTCTGCTCACAGGAGCCAGGAGGTAGAGTATGCATCTGTTAGCTTATGTATAGGGTTGGGGGCATTACTGTCCCTCATTTTCCATAAATTTTAGTAAAGGTAGTCATCACAGTCTGGTACGAGAAGCAGCAGACAATCTCATAGGGGGGGCTTTAGATTCAGGATAATGGTACCTTATCATCTGGGGATATCTGCAATGTGACCATATTATTGTGTGTTGCAGTCATTACAAGACTAAACATCACAGCTAATTGGAAATATTCAAGGGGCCTGGCAGTATAGGGTTGGTCATCCTTCAAGTTCAAATATATAAACTTGTTTGAAATGGATGAATTTGGAATCATTTGAGACGATTCCCTCTGATTACCCTGTCAACAACTTAATGGTCTGACATTAAAATGGAAGAAACCTTACCAGAATATGTTGTGAGATACCTCTTAAGAGCATTTTACTATTAGTACTGAGGAAGATGGCAGACCATGCTATTCACCTGTATTTCACATTTTATGTAACTTACAATGGTACACAAGTACTTGTATCATCTAATATTCAATATTTATCCTTATCTTTATTATTATAATTTTCATTACCTTTCTTTGTTTCAATTATAAGATGTGCAAGAGTCATTATCCGTAGTAGCTATATTAGCATGTCTGCCATCTAAACTGTGCGTCTCACAATTATGTTTGGATTGATGGTATAATATCCTCTGGATTTATGAAGTGTGACAATTTAAAAAAAAAATCATCACTGGTTCCTGGTGTGATGCAAACTATATATAAATAGTTACAATGAGATGTTTTTTAAACAAGAAATATCTTTATTAAATTATCATGAATGACATAGGCAATCTTACATTTATATAAATGAAAACAAACCATACTGACATAATTTCAGTTGCAAACATTACATATTACAAACCATGTTGACACAATTGTAGTTGCAAACAGTATACATCACTTAAGATATTTCTAGTCATTGTCAGTCAAACATTACATAGCTCATTCATATCCTGCCTTCTTGTAAACCTCATTCCTCCCCTGTAGGTATTGTTCCCACAATTCCCATTTTTCCTATGTATTTGTAACAACAAGTGGCTTAAACACCCTCGTGCTCATGAATAGGTTATAAGAGAAACTGTATATATATTACTGATTTCAAAAGTGTGATGCACATCTTATGCTAAAATGAGGGTTTGGTGAATGATATTTTCTGTGTATTCTATGCCGGATGTCCTATACACTTAGAAAGAGTTATGCTGTTTAGTGAGCAATGCAAAATATTGTGGAGGCAGCAGTTAACATGTATTAGCATAATGGTTAAGGTCTTTACCTTATAGATACAGGGCATGGCATTTGATTCTAACCTCAGGTTATTGGCTAGGCATAAAATGGCCTTTCAGGGCAGTTGGCCTAGTATTCACCTAGAACAGCACTTTACGCTGCATTGAAAATATATGAAACAAGTGTGATAATCCCTGGATTTCATTTTAGTGATTTAAACATTGGAATTATTGCTGTATACAGAACAGATTTAGATTTTGATACAATGTGCTAACCAATTTGCAAAGTTAAATCCTATGCATACAGAGAAGTTATCATCAAAGTGTGACATGAGTGACATGACAAAGGATTGAATCATGGACACATGAAATTAAGTTCAGCGTGAAGTTTATTAGAATAAATTATAATGCTAAAAATGTAATATTATCACTTCTTGTTCTGCAAGAGATGTCCATCTTTAAATTATTTTAAATAATTCAGAAATCTGATCTGGAGATGCCTTTCATCGATTTATTTATCATAAGCATTGCACCATTTTTAATTTAACACCATCCTTATTTGTTGTCTTTGAAGAAAAATGTAAATAGCAACACTCAATGTAAACGTTGACAGTCTTGTTCTGTCTTTTAAATTGGTTATGGTAACATTATAAAAACAACTGGATTTAGAATTCCCAGACTTTGTGCAGTGGTTAAGTGCACAGCATTTCTTTATTTGTCTCTGTTCACTAAGCAAAATTAGTCATAAATCACACAGCTGTTCTATGCAAATTAGTCCATGAGTAGTCAAAACTTGATTTCAAAGTAATATTTTTGCCAGTATAAACTTATTTCAAAGTATTTCCTTTGTACGCCTCCTGAGTGCTGGACATACATAACTGATTAAATACATCAGATGTTTAGTACTGGACAACATAAAATGGTGGTATCCAAAGTCACCTACAAGCACAGTACTGAATTAATTGCTATGAGATCCTTTGTACATACTTCAAAAGCAGGACTGCATACTGTTAAGTGAAATTCTGTTCTCTTTTCCAAATACTAGATCTAGTGCATATAATCAGTCAAAACATCTTTCAAATGCACCCTTCATTTTATAAACCATTCAGCGATTTATGTGGGATAGTTGAACATCATCCACCTGAAGGCAAAACATTTTAATTATATCCTTGAGAAAGCTATAACAAGTGCAAATAAAAGAGAATTATTAGCGTGTGCATGTGTGTGTGTGTGTGTGTGTGTGTGTGTGTGTGTGTGTGTGTGTGTGTGTGTGTGTGTGTGTGTGTGAGCTGACTGCCCTAGCTTTTATGCCATGAGAAAGGGTTATACAAAGTGCTGTCTGATTGTTTCCAAACAGAAATGTGTTGCACCAAGAACAACACCCCCAAAGAAAGATAAAATGCAAATATGACAAACCAGTGTCCACAAAAAATATTTAATATCCTCTGGCGCCTCAGCTCACAATGCCTTTAATGGAGCAAAAAAGTCAATGCACAACCACATCTTTTATACATCAAAAACATCACAATCCATCAATTATACAATTAATCAATCACCCATTATACTTAAACTTTCCAATTTCAAACTACATTAATCCCCACAGGAGTTGAAGTGCCTTATTTTAAAATACAAAGAGCTTTTTATACAGAAGCTTCTTTTTAACATCAAAAAACATATCACATTTCTCCACTTTTTCTAAAATAGTGCCCTGCAAACCTATAGGATCACCATTATGATACTGTAAAAAATGTTGAGCTTGAGGGCTTTCAGATTTATTTTTAATGTCTCTAACATGCTCCTGCAAACGGAGCTTGAAAGCCCTCTTGCTTTCCCATATATAAAACATATCACATGGGCACTTCAAAACATAAATTATACATTCTGTATTACAACAAAATCTGTTTAATAGATTAAATTTATAACCATTGATGTACTCAAAAGTGTGAACCACATGTTTACATGAAATGCATTTACCACACGGGTATGTCCCCTTTAATGTAGGGACCCTACACATTTCATAACATGGAACCTTAAATTTACTGTGCACAAGCCTATCCTTAATACTCCTTCCTCTCCTAAATGAGAAGTTAGGACATTTACATAACTCAAAAAATCTTTTAAATGTGTTGCAGTATTATTAAAGAATAAACAATGATCTGATTTCACTGCAGAAAATGTATTATAGCTGATATTCCAAGTGAATGCTGAAGATGTTAAGGTAGTTCTGACTGTTTAACCTCAGGCTATGTATCTGATACAACTCAGTTCTTTGGGGCTAATTGCAATATGCAGTCCATGTCATTCCTATAAAATGTGATTTGACTGTTGTACAACTGTCATGTTGCATTATTTAATGACTTTCATAATCAGTTAGGGAATTGTACTGACAAAGTAAACAGAATGATGTGAAGTTGTTAATCTCGCTGATTATTCTCACTGATGGGTTGGAGCTGATCCTCGGCTCCGACACGGCCGATAGCAAGCTCAAGGTTAGCCAGTAACTCGAGACCAGCCCCTTATCCCACCATGCACTGCTAGAATTACCTCAGATCTAGTTTGCCGCGGCAAGAGAGATCTTGGTGATCCAGATAGCTTGAATCATTTTAGAAATAGAATTAACAGCAAGTGTTTAAAAAGTTTTCCTTTTTGTTATATTTATGTAGTGTGTGTTAGTTCCATTATTTTTAGATAGTTTAGACAGTTTAGATAGTTTAAATTGTTTAAAATTAGGGACTTGTTGGCTTTATAGTTTGTGTGGGCCTTTAGCCCCTTTTCCTACTATTAATCCCTTTCGTAGTTAGTTTTTTTTCTGTGGGACTCTTAGTCCCATATTTGTATTATATTTTTATTTATATATATTTTACTGTTGTAGATAGTGCCCGGGTTGGGCTTAGTTGTTTGTGAATCTATTTACTGTTTTTTTCTCAGTATGTCAGAGGATAGGGAGAAATCCCATCCCAAATCGGGTTTTAAAAAATGCCCAGATTGTGGGCAGAAAATGTCCATCACTGACGGACATATTCAATGTGTCTACTGCTTGGGGGCCAAGCACCTCCAAGACACCTGTAGCATTTGTCACTCCTTCTCTTCAAGAGTCCTCTTGGAGAGAAGGAGGAAATGTATAGACAGAGGATTGCTACAGCAATCTTTTTCAGAGGTTTTGAATAGCCATGAAGGTGCTAGTACGTCTTCCAAATCTTCAAAATCCAAGTCTTCAGATAAGGTATCCAAAAAGGCTAAAATTTCAGAAGGAGGGTCATCGGTTCCACAGTCATCAGAGCCAAGTATACCTTTGATTTGGAGCCAGCTCTCAGTATTGGAGCCAGTCTCCGAAGTTCCTTCTTCACCTCTGCTCCAGTCAGCACCATCAGTGCATTCAGCTAAGTCTTCAGTCAGCCTTTCAGATTTGGACATGGATCGGCTAGTGCAGAAGCTTTTACAGGCACCAGGACTTGCCAAATTGTTGTCGGCCCCGACCAGCTTGTTGGTGCCGAAGACCATGGAACCAAACTTGCTTACTTCTCCTCCAAGCCATACTGGGCTCTCAGAGCCAAGGGACATCAAAATGATGGTGGCCGGATGCTTGGAATCGATATCCGCTCCGAGGTTATCGGCTCCATCTACTCGGATGTCCTCAGTGCCGACCAAGAGCTCTAGGAGCCAATGCTCTCGAGCCGGTTCCAGGGAGGATAGTCGCACTGACCTGTCGGTGCCAACTCTCCCTCTCGGGGCTTCGGCTCGGATGAGCTTGGCTCCTACCTCAAGCTCGGAGCCCAGGGTTTCAGTGCGGAAGGATCAGACGGTACTCTCGGGTCTGTCCACTCCTCCTTGTTGGAGCCAAGGTTCCTTTGATGCTATGAAGAGAGTTTTGTCTCCAAGGACAACATCAGCATTGGTTCAGCTTTCCCTCTCCCCTCAAGCTCTTGTGTCTAGTTCTGCATCTACTGACCCCTCTAAGCGTAGAGACCCTGAGCCTCAAGTACCCCCACAGGGTGTCCCCTGCTCTTCTGAGACCTCCCCAGACCCCCCCCCACTGAAGAGGTGCCCAGAAAGAGACTGTGCAAGAGGAGGCACTTAGACTCCCCACAGGAGTCTTTGACATCTGGCACGGACTTAGATGAGTCAGAAGGGTCCCCTCTGTCCTTCTCTGAGGATATCTCTTTTGCAGAGATACCAGAGATCCTTAGTCAGAGGGGCAACTTGCAGTCCAAGACCCCTACTGAGGATGAGTCTGTGCTCTTGAAGGCTTTTAGGTCTCAACCTTCCACTTCTTGGGTGTTTCCGCCTTAAGACGAGCTCATGGATCTTATCTCTCGTAAGGCGTGGGAGTCACCGGAGGCCATGGAACCTGTCCCTCGTAGACCCAATAAATTCATGTCTGCCCCAGTTGATAAACCTTTTTTGACAAAAGGAGTCCCTGTGGATGCCATGGTGGTAGCTGCAGCCACCAAAAAGGAAGTATCTGAGACATCCTCTTCCATCCATCCCCCTAACAGAGATTCTAGGGTCATGGATAGATATGGGAAACGCATGTTTAGTTCAGCGACTTTTTCTCTGTAATCACTGAACTACTTAACCCACTTTACAAGACTACAAATAGATCTCCTGAAAGAGCTAGGAGATACTCTCCAGGGTACGGTAGCTGCAGGGGTGGCCAACAAAGTCAAAGCCCAGCTCTCTACCCTTAACTCAGTGGTCAAC
This sequence comes from Protopterus annectens, assembly GCF_019279795.1. Lineage (NCBI taxonomy): Eukaryota > Metazoa > Chordata > Ceratodontiformes > Protopteridae > Protopterus > Protopterus annectens. The sequence continues at coordinate 105,659,251 of NC_056726.1, forward strand.
TCGTCCATGCATCTCATATCCTATGCAGCTGATGGTTCAAGTAGAGCCGCTAGTTTGAGCATTGCTCTTCGCAGACAAGCCTGGATACGTCTCTGTTCCTTTGCAGAACCCTTCAAGTCTTCTTTTATTAATACCCCATTTGATGGCTCATCACTGTTTGGGCCCAAAGTAAAGGAAACTTTAACCAGGTGTGAACAGGAAGGCAAGACTTTATCTGCCATTGTGGTCCACTTTTCCACTCCTACTCAGCCCTACCCCAAGGGCCCTAGGGGGGGAAGATGTGGTTCCGAAAAACTCAAACAGCCTTTCATGACACACATGGTGAAACCCCTCTAGAGGCAGAGGAGGGGGTTACAATGGAAGACGCCACCCCCGTGGCAGAGGGGGTCCTAAGCAACAGGGTGACAGGGGTCAGATCTCTGGACAGTCCTACCAGCACTCCTGAAAGGGGGCCCGACTGTTCGGCTCTGGAGGCAGTCGGGGGTCACTTGTCTTTGTACCCAGAAGCCTGGATAAACATAACATCGGATACTTGGGTACAAAGCATCATTTCCAGAGGATATTTCATATCGTTCTTTACCCCTCCCATTCCTATCAAAAAAATCCCAGATGTTCCACCCAATCTCAAGGAACAAGCAATCGTAGAGGTCCACAGATTGCTAGAAAAAAAGAGTCATCCAACCAGTCCCAGCAGACCAAGTCGGATTCGGAACTTACTCAAGATTCTTTTTGGTACCAAAGAAAACAGGGGACTGGAGACCTATCTTGGACCTCAACAGACTCAACAAGTTTGTAAAGAAAGAGAAGTTCCAAATGGTTATGCTTCAGTCCATTCTGCCCTTTTTAGGGAAAGGCAATTGGATGTGCTCCATAGATCTCAAGGATGCATACTATCACATAAAGATGGACAGATGCTCCAGAGATCATCTGCGCTTCCGGCTGGGAGCCAATCATTACCAGTTTTGAGCCCTGCCCTTTGGTCTCACTTCAGCCCTAGAGTGTTCACCAAATGCATGGCAGGTCACTGCTCACCTGAGGCGTCTAGGATTCCAGGTGTTTCCATACTTAGATGATTGGCTCCTCACCACTACCACCAGGCATCAATTGAGTCAGGCAACACAATACACTCTGACACTCTGCCATCAATTAGGCATTACGATCAACTTTGAAAAGTCTGCCTTATCGCCATCTCAGCATACCATTTTTATAGGAACAGAGTTAGATACCTCAACCACCACTCTACATCTCCCTATCGAAAGAGTATCCCTTCTTCACCAAAATGTCAGCTCACTGGTGTCAAAGAACAAAGCTACAGCAGCGGACATGGAGGTATTGAAAGTACTAGGTTTGATGGCGGCAGCAATCCTGGCTATACCACTCACAAGGATGCATATGCAAATCCTTCAATGGCTTCTCTTCACTCAGTGGTCTTACCAGAAACTACCAATGCACCACATGATTATTATCATGGATTCTTGCAGGAGAGACCTTCGGTGGTGGTTGACGTCTCTTCATGTTACAGTAGGGAGACCCTTTGTTCTCCCCCCCAGTAGCCACTGTGACCATGGACACTTCCCTGATAGGGTGGGGGGGGGGGATTTTCAGGGAAAGACTGCCCAAGGCACATGGACAGATCAAGAATCATATCTGCACATCAATGTTCTAGAGCTGAGAGCGGTACTTCTGGTGTTGCAGTACTTTCAGGACTTTCTCCCTCTAGGGACTATTGCAATTCAGACTGACAACGTGTCAGTAGTCTGGTACTTGAACAAGCAGGGTGGAACCAAGTCTTACCCCCTTTGTTGAGAAGCCCTCAGGGTTTGGCAATGGGCTGTCATCCCAGCTTTTTCTGTTAGCAACGCACATCCCGGGGAAATCCAACGTCATAGCGGACAAGCTAAGCAGGGCAATATTACTCCCTCATGAGAGGTCTCTCAATCAACAGGTTGTGGAGTTGATTTTCCACAAATGGGGCCAGCCTTGCTGCGACCTTTTTGCCAGCCACATCAATTCAAAATGCAGAAGCTACTTTGCCCTGATACCACCTCCTGGTCATCCCCCGAGAGATGCACTTTTACACGATTGGCCCCAGGTCTCCTTTATGCATTTCCACCCTTCCCATTAATACCCAGATTTCTACAGAAAGCAAAATCGCTGGGAAGGAAGGTTATACTCATAGCCCCCTACTGGCCTAGACAGATTTTGTTTCCGTTTCTTCACCATCATCTGTTGGAGGATCCATGGATCCTGGACCCAGTTCTGGGCCTTCTGATGCACCCATCAGGGGACCTTCATCCTTCTCTACAGTCCCTGAAACTGACTGCTTGGCTAATTCACTTCCCCTTATTGCCAGGCTTCATTCAATTTCAGAAGATACAAGACAGATTCTCTTGTCCTCTCACAAGCCATCTACCAGGAAATTATATGGCAGCAAATGGAAAAGGTTCTCAATTTGGGCCAATGTATAGAACATTGACCCTTTTCTAGCTCCAATATCTTCAATCTTGGAATTTTTGACAAAAATTTTTAAGGAAGGGGCAGCAGCTGCTACAGTTCGAGTTCAGTTAGCTGCCATCTCAAATTTTCACCTTGGTCTTGATGGCTCAAATATTATGAGCCACAAATTATCCAAAACCTTCCTTAAAGGCGTTCTTCATATGAGACCTCCGATCAAAATTCCCTTTTCTCCCTGGAATTTAAACCTTATGCTGTCTCACTATATTCTTCCTCCCTTTGAACCAGCTTTTTCTTGTGCTTTAAAATTCTTATCATGGAAAACAATTTTTCTTGTGGCCATTAGTGTCAGAATTCAAGCATTATCCATCAGACCACCCTACATTATCTTCCATGCTGATAGAGTATCTCTCAGAACGAACCCCTCATTTTTACCTAAAGTCTGTTCTGAGTCAAACATCAATCAGGTCATTGAACTACTAGTGTTCTTCCCCAACCACTCTAACAACTTAGAATATATGCTGCACAAACCTGATGTTCACAGACAGCTCAGATTTTATCTTGACAGAACTAAGGATATTAGGAAATCAGATCAACATTTTGTAGCCTTCTCAGAAGCCAGAAAAGGCAATCCAGTGGCTAAAACAACCTTATCTAAATGGTTACCTGATTGTATATCCTTTGTTTATGAAAATGTGAACATGCCTTTAACGCACAAACCAAAAGCTCATTCTACCAGAGCTGTCTCTACCTTTTCTGCTTTTCAAGCTAAATTGCCCCTTGACGATATTTGCACTGCAGCCACTTGGTCTAACCCTCATACCTTTATCTCACATTACAAAGTAGATAAGGCTTCTAGGGACAGGTCTTCCTTTGGTTCTACAGTACTGAAGAACATACTCCCATGAACCACCCAGGGTTGAGGGTGCTAGGGACGCTACCCATCAGTGAAAATAATCAGTGAGATTAACAACTTCACATATAGAAGTTATGTACTTACCATAATGTTCCATATGAGTTGTTTATCTCACCTTTATTCTCACGTCCCTCCCTCCTTCCCCCTTCTGGCTGACTGTTGACTTAGAGGCTAGTGCCATCCTGGTTATTCAGTTTTTCTGTTTTCCTTTGGGTACTCTTCTTTGTAGATATATATAAGAGAGTATGTATAGGTTGTATATATGTATATATATGTATAGACTATTATTCACAGCAAACAAGATCTGAGGTAATTCTAGCAGTGCATGATGGGATAAGGGGCTGGTCTGGAGCTACTGGCAAACCTTGAGTTTGCTATCGGCCGTGTCGGAGCTCAGGATCGGCTCCAACCCATCAGTGAGAATAAAGACGAGATAAACAACTCACATGGAATGTTATGGTAAGTACATAACTTCTATTTTTTAAAAGTGTTTACTAGCCTTGATGCCAAGTTCCCACAGAGCTGCTTTACTTAGATCGAGATGAATCAACATTAATAATCTTCAGAGGAAATTAGGTCTAAATTGATTCCTGTGGCAAAAACAGATACAGCCCTTACTGTGTGTGGCATGGGTGCTGGAGGGAATGAATGGGGGCAGGACTGAAACTGAGTGGCTAACACTGGCTCACCTATCATGAACAGGGTGGAGAGCTCCTCAGGCTAACTGGAATAGCCGCATTAAAAGCTAGGTGAGCTCTGCACTGCAAGTCGTATACCATTTGGGTGGGAGGTTGTACATGCTAGGAAGTCTGCAGACATCTCCTATAGGCAGCAATTGCACAGCATGCAGGGTTACCATGGGAGGGACGAGGGATTAGGGCACAAACCCTAGCAACTGTATGATTAACTGGCATCCTTAATCTCCTCACTTGAGCAGTATGTGGGTTGAGCAGAGCTGAAAGAAGGCTAAAGTGAGTTTAGTAAACCCAGTGAATGAGGAAAGGAGGAAATTGTAACTGATGCATGGAGGGGGAACAAAAAAAAAGGAAAATAGTCTTGGGTATTTCAAAATGAAGACTTTATGTAGCAGTCTCACTGAAACTGGACTGTTCATGAATGTAGTTTGATTTCTACTGAACCTACTCCTGTGCGTTGACTATATTAATAATATTTTAATGAGAAGTGAATTGCAAACAGGTAATCATTCTCAAAATGAAGCAGTAACACATTTGAATTTTGGCATACATAATTTTGAGTCCAGGAATAGTGAAACAATGCGTGAAAATAGTGACTTGCACATACTAAGTCAGAGACGCCTGTACTTCACTGTATTCCCCTTTCTTTGAGGTATGGCAATCTCATTGTTAGTATATGTAAACTGCAGAGTTGTGGAGGTGCAAGGGCACTTACTTCCGATAAAAAAATAATGATCGTTAACATTCTCTGTTCTCTTTTATTTTCACTATTTTTTTCCTCTGGTAATTCAGGGACTCACAATTATGGGTCTCAGAATTAGAAAAGTGCTCCTTTTATAGAGTACAACTATACTTTCAGTTCTACTACACGGATCAGTTCTTATCAGTGAGCAGATAATGTCAAAGACTGGGGGGTCTGCAGAATCATCGTTTATATATTATTTTCATTGTACATCTCAATATTGTATGGCACTCAGAAGCTAAGATGAGCCCTCCGCTCTATACAAAATTCAGCATACTCATCTCAGTTCAACATGCCTGCTGATTCACTATACATATTGTAGACCCTTACTTGTATCACAGCACCTAAGATCACTCCATAGTCAACTAATGGAGGTCAAGAACTGGGGAACTAACACTGTGGTTGGGGTTTTGTATCAGTATTCCCCAGATTTTAAAATAAACTGCTTTGGAGATTCATAATTCTGCTAGTAAAAGTAGCTTTGAGATTGGACTGAAATTGCGATCCAATTCTGTAAACAGCCTGAAACAAGGCATAATAGTTATGTGAGGTATTTCACTGTAATGACTAATTTTCAAGGCTGTCTTTTTGCAGCAAACAGGAAACTGACAGGAGAACTTCACTCCAGACCACAAAAGTACAAGGATCAGTACTCCAATTAAAACAAAAACAAAGGTTTTATTCACACAGTAAAGCGCTTTTCGTCTCACCTATTAGTGAGACTTTCTCAGACAAAGAAAAAACATATCCTCACACATTTAAACTATGTTCAATTATTACGTAATCATCTCAACAGCCTATCCCAAAATAACATCCAACACACCCCCAGTAGGTAACTGTTTCAGACTGGAAGGTAGAAAATATATGGAAAATAAAGATAAAAATGAAAAAGAACATAAAAATGCATGCAAACAATATAAATACTTCATACACCCAAATTATGACTTTTTAAAACTTATTAAAAACCTATTCGTTCTAACATCTAATACACTGTCTAAAATAAGCATGTGTGTGTAACCACCATATTGTATCTTCAACATGCTTGGCGGAAACACCTCCTTATGCCTAAATTTAAAGTTTAAGAAGTACCTAGAAAGGTTCCTTAAAAAGTGTACTGCAAGAATATATGTATACACCTTGAAGTATACTATGTTGGGAATAGAAATGAAATAAAATAAACAAGATTGAGTTGACTAATCCCATAGTGCTATTATTTACTCACATTTCTAAACCTAACTTAAGTGAACCCACTCTATAAATGGGTACAATTCATCTAGTAAGGCTTTTTAATTTAAGAATACAAGATATCAAATAGATTTAATTCAATCCAGGGGGTAATAAGCTCTAGTACAGAGTTGCCATACCAATTCTAGCCTCTCCAATAATAACAAAAATGGACCACCTCTCACATCAGGAAAAATACCATCAATAGCTCTAAATTTAAAGGAGTGCATAGGATTAGAACCCACATGTGTAGCCAGTGCGTTATGTTGTTTACATGTCCTAATTTTATAAAGGTGTTCATACACCCTTTTTTTAAATTTTCTATTGGTTTTCCCAATGTAAAAAGCCGGACACATCTGGTATTGAGCCAGATATACTACACCTTTCAAATTACAATCAAACTTGTAGTTTAACTTGCAAGAAAACCCTCTAATAGAGAAGCCAGAACCTACTTCCATATAAGGACAGTAGGGACACATAGAACATTTCACCATTGCTCTCTTTTTCCTACCTATACCATCTCCTTTATTACATTGTAAAAGGTTCTTTAAATTTCATCCTTGCTTAAAAAAACACTTGTGGAGGATCTTTTAACTTGAGGTGCAAAGTGTGATCGGAAATGATTAAGTCCAAGTTTTTATTAATTATTCCCATAATGTCATATCCACTAGTACTAAAAGTGGCAACAAATCTAATCACTCCTTTAAACCTACCATTGTGGTTGTTACCTATCTGGTTGGGGTCAAGGGGTCCATCATTAGTTACAGTCCCTAGAATGGGTTGATACACACCTCTACTTCTTTTACTCTGAACCTCATCAATTAATTCCCTCACCATTAAGGCAGGATAGCCTCTTCTTAGGAACATATTTTCCAATTTGTCACATTCTGCTAAAAATTCCCCATATTTTGAGACCATATGTGCAGCCCTTACTAGTTAGAGCTTGGACTACAGAGTGCTTTTGAAAGAAGGGATGACAACTGCTAAAGTGAAGCATAGCATTCAAATAAGCCTCTTTCCTGTAAATTCGGGCTGTATAACAATTGTCAAAATGGTCTTTTTGTAAGTCCGCATCTAAATAAGCTATCCTATCAATATTAAAAGTGTACTTAAATCTCAAAAACTCTGTTGTATTGTTAAGGTATGATACTAATTGAATGGCCTCCTTTTCACTCCCTTCTATCAACATAAAAATGCCGTCCAAATACCGGGTATAAAAATGTATTTGTCTTGCTATATCAGGAACCTTTTGTATAAACTCCCTTTCCCAATATGCCATAACTAGGTTGGCGAAGCTGGCCCCACAGGGGGAGCCCATTGCTACGCCAACCTTCTGGATGAAAAACCTATTATCAAAGGTGATATAATTATTAGACAAGACTATATCCAGTAATTCAGTCAAAAGGGAAGTTAAGAAGCTAGGGGCTCCTAAATCATGTAATAACAGACTAAGCCATTCAGTACCTTCAACAAGGGGAATAGACTTGTACAAATCTTTCACGTCTATTGTCAGAAAATTCAAGGCTTTATTATGCTGTAAATTTTGTATACTCCTAAGAAAAGATAAGGAATCTTTTCAGATCTGTTGTTGCATTTTTTCATATTTTTTGTAAAAAATGGTCAATATATTTGGGAAGACTATAGGTGATGCTATTTCTAGAATCCACAAGAGGTCTCATGGGTGGATCTGAGACATCTTTGTGGATCTTAGGTATCCTAAACAAAGTAGGGGCCCTTGGGGCTGGCATACTAAGGAAATGTTATATATCCGTATCAGTCCTAGCTTCAATATACAACTCTTCCAAATTGGAAGGTATCCTCCCATAAGCTATATTTAGTTTGTTTTTGGTTACTTCCTTATACGTGTCAGTTGAAACTATTTTCCCCATTCTCATTAAATAATCATGCCTGTTCATGATTACCGCCCCACCACCCTTATCGGGTTGCATCACTCTGACTTGTGCCTGTTGAACTAAAGAGAGTGCAAGTTTCTCATCTTTAGTCACATTGTTTAACCCATGCTTAACTCCATTTTGTCCACCTATATGATTGTAAAACTCCACTTCACATTTATGTTCAAATAATGCCAAAGTGGGATGAAGTGGAGGACAAAAAGCACTATGTATGTAAAATGTTTTTTCAATCCTATTCACATCCCCAAACAAGTAGTTCAAGTTCAATCTCTTAGTAAATAATTTCAAGTCAGTAATGTTCTTTTTCATTTTTATCTTTATTTTATATATATTTTCTACCTTCCAGTCTGAAACAGTTACCTACTGGGGGTGTGGTGGATGTTATTTTGGGACAGGCTGTTGAGATGATTACGTAATAATTGAACATAGTTTAAATGTGTGAGAATACGTTTTTTCTTTGTCTGAGGAAGTCTCATTAATAGGTAAGACAAAAAGCGCTTTACTGTACCTGAATAAAACCTTTGTTTTTGTTTTAATTGGAGTACTGATCCTTGTACTTTCGTAGTCTGAAGTTCTCCTGTCAGTTTCCTGTTTGGTCAGTTTATCGTTCATTGTTTCAGAGTCTTTTTGCAGCAGTTCCATTGAATTTGTCGCCCATCTAGTCCTCTAGTCTTCTCATTGGTGGGATGAATTTGCAGTTTCTTCAGACTGAAAACATATGCATAGAATCAATGGGATTGTGGTTTCCATAACTGCAGAAAAGAGGAAAGAAGAGTTTGAGAAAGTGCATGCTAGACAGGGGTCCAGGGAAGTAAATAGTGTGGGAAGAAATAGCCAGGGAATTGTTATGGCTAGGCTTGTATAGGCCATAGGACCGATAGCCTAGTACCAACCTATGAACATATGAACATATTTACATTTAGTAGTTTACTGCCCCACATAGTGGTAATCTAAGTTAGACCACTACCCGATACTGTTTAGTACAATATCAATTCTTGCTTTGCTGGTATTGGTCTTAAAGATAAAGCCACAGCATTCCATAAGCAGTTACAGATTCGTAATATGTGCCAGAAATAATTGGATCACTACTCTGTCTGTATGAACAAGAATCAGATTCAGCAAAGATGTTACTTGTGCAAATTTAACCACTTCTACATGCTTCGGCACTTAATTGGTTCTCAACCCCAGATTACTTTGACAAATTATTGCTGCCTGGCTGTGTTTAGCAATGGTGCATGCACTCCATTCATTATTTAGTTTTTGTATTTACTGACTGCAATTTTGCTATTACCACTTATAAATTTTTCAACATTTGGCAAACATCTTTAATTCATAAACAGGATGCTTGCCATGGCAATTCACATAGCGCATCTTCTTGTATCATTAGTACTCAATATTGTTCCTTTATGTTGTGTTTTATGCAATAAACAAAATGTACTTCTCTGTGCTGTATATGTTTATACAGTACTGAGCCAGTGTCAGTGACTTATTTATGTTTATAGAATGGAATGATAAATAAATTAATATGCCTGCCAGATTCATCAGGCTTAACCTTTATTTGAATTACATTGCTAAAAGGCAGCTCTTCACTGGAATTTTATAAATGCCCTCTGTCATTTCTTGAAATAGCCAGCTTCACCAAGGCCATATGTTCAAGCAAGTATGCTACCCTACCTTAATGTTCTTCATCATGTACACATATGGTCTGCCACTAATTTTTATTGTATATGCGTATGCTTCCTGAGCATGCTGATATTTATTATACTCACATATGCATCACAATGATCTGCATTATTAGCTTAAGGAAAGACTGCTGAACACTATCTTACAGACAAGCAGGCAGATAGATAGCTAGGCCAATACTACAGATCTCAAAATAACTGGCAACTAAAGTAAGAGATAAACCGTGCAATGTAAAAAGACTGCTGCCAGAAAACAAAGGTTGTAAGAACACAGGGATGTGAAGAAAGAGCTGGGAAAATAGTAAATGACAGAATGGGACAGTTTTAGATATATAAATAAATGAAAAGGAATAATGGAATGATGGTTATAGGTGTCTGAGTATTAAGAATGTGTGTGTGTGTGTGTGTGTGTGTGTGTGTGTGTGTGTGTGTGTGTGTGTGTGTGTGTGTGTGTGTGTGTGTGCGTGTGTACGAGTGCACGTGTGTGTGTGTGTGTGTGTGTGTGTGTGTGTGTGTGTGTGTGTGTGTGTGTGTGTGTGTGTGTGTGTGTGTGTGCGTGTGTGTGTGTGAGTGTGCGTGTGTGCCTTTGTGCAGAAGCAGATCTGCATTTTGCTAAAAGTTACATGAAGTGGTCATTTCCAAATCAGCGATAAGGTCCACTGAAGTAAAGCTGGATGGGTTGCATAGGTGGAAAAGAAAAGGACTGCACAAGACAATATGACTAGACCCAGTCAGAAATAAAAGGATAGAACCTCATACCTGATGTGTCGCATAGGCATGCACTTTAGCTGTTTTACAGAAGAACTTAGTTATGCTATAGTTTCAGTGTAACACTGTAATCATTCTCTGTTCTTGCATTTACCTGTCTCTACTTATTAGCCACACAAGACTGATCAGAGTTCATTCAGCACTTACCAACTGTCCTTGAAGAGTCTAGGACAAACTTGACAGGACATGACAATGTATTGATTGTTTAAGTTTCTTGGTCCTCTTGGCAACCTTTCAATTTTTATTTTCTTCTCACAAACAAGTCACTTTTTCTATATCACATAGTTTCATTCAATTGCCAGCTGTCTTCTTTATAATACAAAATGGAAACAGGAAAGAGTGTATCTGTTTAGTACTTCCTGTTTGCTTTTTATTAGTCATACAAACATTGAAGACTAGAGCCTCCTTCATTTCTTGAAACTTTGCATCAGCTCTGTTCTGCAAAGATTTTACATATGCCCTCAAAGCCCATGCATGAGCCAGAACATGTCCTGAGCTGTGGAATAGGAATGATAATCCATTGTAGTACTGGCATGATTGAGAGAAGATCACACAAACTCATCTCTTTAGCATAATAACTACATTATGAGACCCATTTTGGTATAATAAAACCATGGTTGTTTTTTTTTCAGGAGATCTCATTATAGCAAGCAACATTTATATAATAAGATGAAAGTGCCTGTCAGAGTGTGTTGCCATATAGGGAAGTGAAAACATACAGAAAAAGTGGAACAGGACTAATAATGGCGTCCCTGTTCAAAGTGGCATGGCCATCACAAACATTGTTAAACAATGGTGCACGATGTGTGATAGTGCATTAGCCATGACAGAGGTCTGATAGACTGAGAGTCACAAAATGACAGGGTACAGGGAACTGGTAGGACATATTGTAGTCCTCTAGGGGGTGTTTATACACCCAGGGCACAGGAAACAGACCCAAACAGGTTGTAATCCTGTAAGGATGAGGTGAGTATATCCACTCAGGCACAGGGAAACAAGCAGGACAGGTCACAATCCTGAGGGATATGGATATGTACATCCACCTGGGGAGCAGGGATGATAGGCAGCATTAGTCACAGTCCTGTTGTGTCAGTGTCTGCATATCATTGTACATGAACACAGATAGCAGAATATGCAACTAGGAATGCTGCATCTCCAGTGCAATGTACACACATCATGTTATCGGCACAGGAGTAGCAAACTTCACACATGGATCACATGTGCGCAGTTGACCCAGTATGGCACAGTGCCAGAATAGTTGCCTTATGACTTTGTAGCCACCAGATAGGTATATGGGACAGTGAGGAAGTAAGTGTTGACTGACATGAATGATCTTGCTTCGCCATAATACTCCACATGTACAACCATAGGTTCCCTAACCTATTATTGGGACCAATGGCTGGAAAAGTTCACCATTCAGGAGACTGAGGTGGTACTGCAGGCCATAAACGTGCATGGCAGGCAAAGCAGCAAGGCCTTTCA